>NC_045611.1:29062848-29362848 GCF_009762305.2 Zalophus californianus
TTTCAACATATTTTGCATTAGAACCTCCAGTAATGAATATTGAAATATAACTATATGTACGATCATTTGTAGATGACATAATCATTATCTTAGGACATCTCAAATGGGTTATTGTAGTATTTAATGTGCCGTATTTTATGGTAGAATAATTCCCAGTCCCTGGACATCAGATTGCTTTCAGTGGGAATGAAGATTAATTTACTTAGGCATCAGTGCATGTTTTCATTTTTGTCCAACTTCCCTTCCCTTTTTTGAATGTAATTCTCAACTTTTTATAGATTAAGATCCCGACACGTAAGGTCCTTCAAACAAGAATAGTAGTGGAGAAGTATATAGCTGTATTTTATAATCCATCAAGGAGCCTGAAGACTTTGTGCCTGAAGAAGTATCTTCATATCTAACTTGGTTAGGAGAAAATAGGGTAAACATTGCTGGTAATAAATAGCAGAAAAGTAAGTATTTGAGCAAGATGTCAAACTGATACTTCATGGGAATCCAGCATATCTTATGATAACTAATAGTAATGGCATCTTATTAAAAAAGTAGTAGGTAAAGTTCCTCTAAAAATTAAAAATGAGTTCCGAGTGAAAGAAAATTCAGATGGCTTTTTGTGAGCACTCGTTCTCTTATAGGATGGCATTGGAAATGTTGCAATAAAATGAAAAATATAAACCTGTCTTTTAGCGGAAAAAAGGGTAGACTCTAGCACAAAAAATTACCGTTTTTTTCTTCCCCAGGATTTTGCCTAAGGGTGTGACACAGATGATCTCTGTCACTCATCTTAGTTGTGTTCTGCAGTAGATTGGATGCTTTATAAAATACTGGTCCCATGGTTTCAAATGCTGTAAGATTTCATTTCTCCTTCACCCCTTCACCCAGATTCTTTCCCTTTTCCTATAAGTGGACCTTTGAAAACAGAACTGTGAGGAGAACACCATCATCATATACAAAACTGGTAGCCCACAAATTCTTCAATCAGTTTGCTTTATAGTTGTTTTTTTTTAAGTTGATGTAGCATCTGTACAGCTTATCCATGGATAAGGCGATATCTATAGATATAACTTCCAGAAAAAGAAATGAATGTAGGGTTTTTTTCACAATAGTTTTTTTAAAAATAAAACATTTTTTTTTCAGACAAATCTAGGCTAATGAAAGCATCTATATTGTTGTTTAGTTTATTTTGGAGCTAAATAATACATGTATTATAGTCAGCACCTCTCCACCCCATCATGTAGTTTAAACCTGTGTGTTCATTTTACAGTGCTTATGTACAACTACTTATGTGAGGTAAGTTTTAATAAATATGTCAATAAAGGAAAGCTTCTTCTGGGGAAATTACTCTCTTTTGGATACGATGCCCTTCTCCATTTTCTCCCCCTTGAAAAAAAATACTCTGCCCTTGTTCTTCTTTAGGGAAAAATTATTTATATAGAGTGTTTTCAAATCACGCAAGTCATTGCCAGGGGTTAGTTAAGACATTTATTTTTTGAAAAGGAGAAAATGCCCTCATTTAAAAAAAATCTTTCTTGTATTCGTATCTATTAAGATAAACAGTTTACTTTGATATGGTACATACCAGTCTACTTAGTTAATTTTTTTTCCAGAATTCATTTTGCTGTGTTTGGTCTGACCTTCTATGATAACTTAATATAGGAACAAATTAGCATATAATTCTATTTTCCATGTGACCTCAACCAGTTGCAGAATCGTACCACCACTTTTGGAGGGCAATTCGATAGTGTATGTAGACTGTAGCATTAAGTGTTTGCAAATGTTCAGTGCATCCTGCCTAATGTGATAGCGAAAAGGTTTCAAAGTCAGCAGTGAGAGGAAATACTCACCCCTATTACTAAGGTATGAAAACACCTCCTAAAGGTAGCGTTTTTAATTAGTGTACCTAATTGATTAGTGATTTGTCTTCTCCCAAGCAGAAAGCAGCATGGTGAAGTTGAGTGCGGTCCGGTAAGTCTGAGATATTAGGGATTGATGGTGACAGTGATCATGACAACTAAATGAATCTCTTTTTTTTTTTCCTTTTAGATTCAGCTATCGGGCTTTGAAACTTCCTGTGGTCTGTTCAATCTAGATGCAGAGGACCTGGAACAGTCAAGTGCTCAAGAGGTTTAAATTGTTTTGGATATTCCTATTTATAGACAAAAATATTTTTCCAATTCAGATCCTCAGTTGTTATGCGGAAGAAAGTCATACTCTTCTTCACCATCCATTTTATTTGAAATGATTAGTATTGTAGAGTATCACCAAACATTTTCTGTTTGAATCAAAGTATAGAAAAAAATAAAATCAATTCTATATGTTGACTTTTCTTCTAAAATGTCTTTATTGGATTGAATGAATGTTTGTACTTGAAAAAGAGGGCTCCAAAAAAAAAAAAAAAAATCCCTGTCTCCATCATAGCGATTCTTCTAATGGTCCAACGTCGCCGGTACAACTATTACATTTACAGGAGAAGAAAAAGACTTGAAAGGAATCCATACATATATTTTATTTCTCTATATTAGTCCCCCTGGAATAGAACAGTTCTCCTCACAAAATCTATTCTCTCAACTCAGATACAAGAAAATGTTGCCTTAACAGGCAGATCATTTGTTACATGTTTGAATATTTGATTTATGTAAATAAGGTGACATCCAGTTCTCTCACAGCATTCTTACATTTGTGTAGACTAATCATGGGTTGCCTTGCCATTGGGAAATGCCTTGCTGTGGCCTGTGGCAGCTGTAGGACAACAGAATGATTCAATCCTCTGGCCTCTGCCGTGTGAACACCGCGACGGCGTCTGTCTGATCAGAGACAGTCCTTGGTGAGGAAATGGGAGATGCACAGATGCTGGTGACACCTGTAGAAGCGGCTGTGGGTCACTATTTTGCGCTTGACCCCATTTGTACTCTATCCACTTCTGTAGTTTTTAGAAAGCATCAAAGATGCTGTGATGTATTCTTCAGCTCGGGTTTCAATATGGTCAAGTAAATTTATTAGGCTAGAATATTTCTTTTTAAATTTTTAACTAAACTTTATATTTCAAGATAAGTACAGATTTCACAGGCAGTTGTGCTAACTAATGGAGGGATCCGTTGTACTTTTTACCCAGTTTTGCCCAATAGTGATACTTGTAATATGTAGTATAATAGTATTGCGGCCTGGGCGTTTACGTTGACACAGTCACGGTACAGAATGTTCCCGTTCCCGCAGGGATTCCTCCTGTTACCCTTTCGTACCCATACGCCCTTCTCCCCTGCCCCTCTCCTTAACCCTGGCAACCACTCGCCTGTTCCCCATCTCTATCGTTTGGTCTTTGCCAGAGTGTGCTGTAAGTGGGACTCTAGTGTGTGCTACCGTGGGGGACTGGCCTTTCTCACTCAGCATATTTTTTCTGGAGATTCAAGTTGCACTTCTCAGGACTTTGTTCTTTTTTATCGTCGGGTAGTATTCCAGGGTCTGGTGGTCCCGCAGATTGTTTAACCATTCACCGGTCAGGACTTCAGGCTTGGTTCCAGTTCCTGACTGTTACGAATAAAACTGCTATAAACATTCGTGTACAGGTTTTTGTGTGAACATAAGTTTTCATTTTTCCTGGGAAAAATGCCCAGGAGTGCAATTGTGGGTCATATGATAATTACATAGAGTCTTTCTTTTTTATGACTGGACTTGATTTTGTACGTGTGGAAGAGGGGAGACAAGGCGGACATCGACATTTTTGCGGTGGCTTTGCTATAACTGGATTTGTTTCTGATTTTAAAATATGCAGACTATCTCGAATAACTTGTAGCCAGATATCAAAAACAGTTCTCCACAACCTAGATTTTGTTCTTCTTTTTAGAGAAGTACTTTTGAAAAAAAATTGCTGCTTTTTTTTTTTTTGGTGGGGGGGAGGTAAACAATTTTTACATAAAGGTAGAGATATACTGTAGAGAAGATGCTGCAGAGCTGACGGGTTACTTGGAGAAATGTAGGGGGGAGTTTTCTAAGTGTTAGTAGAGACTTGGCATTCAAGGATATATTGTAATAGCTTCCGAACTGATAGACTCATGCTTTTGTCACTGTCCCCTTGCCTGGAGTTTTTATTTGTAGAATTAATCCATTATCTTAACAACTTAACAGTTGGTTTTCAGTAGTGTTGCATTTCATGCTCATTTAATTCGACCATAAGACTTGTGTTTGTAAGAAAAAGAAAGGAATAAAAACCAAAAAGTGTCTTTTCCTACTACACGACCCCTAAGAATGCAGCTACTTTATACGATGCTTACTGGAAGAAACAGCTCTGTTCCCAACCCTAGTGGAAATTATACTGTTTTATTATATTTACCTCGACATAAGGAGACATGTACAAAACCATGCATGCTATATTTGGGGGGAGACCCACGGAAAAGATTTTTCGAGGACCATTTTTACTCTGATTTTTCACCATTATATATATTGACTTTAGAATTCTCATCAAAGACTGAGCTCCATTTCGTTTTTAGAAGCATTGGATATCATTTACTGGTTTACAGTGATCCTGCTAACAAAAGTCAATATTATAAATCTTTAACTTTTTCAAGTGAGGCACTAGGCTCAGAGGACCCCAATCTTTCAGTGCTTCTAAATATAGTTTCTATCTTTAGCCCGTTATGTTTATGACCACAGTGATAAAAATGACCTAAGACAATAAAATAGGCCTTGCCCTTAAAAAGGACCTGGATAAAAGATAGCATGTGCACGTGCAAGCTTTAAATACCAGGAGGTCACTCATCATTACGCAGCTATAGAAGCACCCCATGTTCTGGCAGCTCTAGGTGCTGGGAACTGAAGAGCAAAGAAAGCAATAGGCAATACAGTCCCCCTCTTCTCTTAGCCTGGTCCTCATAGGGCATAGATTAGGGGGTGGGGACAGGGGAGAAAGTAAAAAGAAACTGAGAGACCAACATGACTGTGCATTACTAGAAATCCAGAACCTTCAGAACTCAGGAGAAAGCCTAGGCCAGCTGGAACTGCCGAGCAGGCCTCACAGGGGAAATGACAGATGAATTTTGAAGGAGCATACACGTGATACGGAGGAGGATATCAGCAAAGAGACGGAAATGAGCTCGTGTGTGGTTTGTTGAAAGTGGAGTGGAATCTGGTCCGGCTAGAATTTCTGGGGCACCGAAGGGGTACGTCACTGGCCAAAAGTCTATTTAAGAGCTTCCCATGTTTTAGGAACTCACCAGAAATGAGGCATGCTGTTTAAAAGAGTCATACTTGCATTTAAATACATGGGTTTGAGGGAAAAAAACAAATGGATACTCTTCCTCCTAAAACTAGGGCTTGGAAGTATGTTTCAGCTTTTAAGCCTCCATCTGTTTGCGTGTGTGTGTGTGTGTGTGTGTGTGTGTGTGTGTAAAACAAAATATTTTATTTCCCTCCCTTCATGTTTGATAAGGAATAAGAGGTTTTATACTTTTCTGGTGTCTTAAATGCATAATCTATAAGACTATCATACTTCTTACGATTTTTGTTTATTTTGGGCTTTAAATAACAAAAGAACTTAAAGTTCTTAAAGCTCCAAAATGAAAACTGCAAGAGCACATATAGATAAACCTTTACATCAAGAAAAGATTTGTAACGTAGAGAGAGAGCTGATGGCTTTACTAAGGAACAATTTTGAGTAAGCTAAGAAAATACAAGTATTTCTGCTCTCTTTTTTTTTTAAGTGCTTAAGGTGGTAAGATTGTTAAGGGCCTTTTCTAAATAGGCGTCTAATTTTAGGAAACTAAAATAGGAAGTTCTAATATCACCAAGGCCCCTTGAACTTGGGAACTTGGAAAAGGAAGAGACCTAAGGGCTATTAGTTTCTTTACATTTGTATAAATCGTAGATTTGATCAAAGTGATTATAAAAGACATTAAATTAAGGTACTCAGTGCTAAGTAAATTAAGGTAAATTAAATTAAGACAAAAATTAAGGTACTCAGGGTTTATATGTAATAATATTGATCCCAGTATACCCGACTCTATGACATCGCCAACACGAATCGTATTTTGTGGAAGAGCTACACTAGGTCAGCGACTTAAAAGTTTTGAGTATATATGAAGAGGAAGCATTGTGGAATCATCTTGTAATATTGTTCAGCAGTTTAAAAAATAAAACAGTGCAGTTTTAGTCAGTTTTTTAAGATTTTTTTTACAAATACTGCAAATCATAGGTTGGTTACCACTAGACTTCCTGACTCCGCCATGATTGCTGTATTCTCTGTATAGTGTTTTAAAATACCAGGCACTTTATAATTTTGTCTATAATTGTTTATATATATATATATATTCTCCACAAAATGTTTTTAGAACAACTTATTGCTAAATTACCTTAACCCACTCGCCATCTTTAAACTTTTATGTATGAACACACTGCAGTGAGAGTTGCAAGACGCCTTGGTAGAGTATTTTATTTTTTTCCAGAAGCCTTCTTATTCAAAATACCTTTCGAACTCAATGCATAAGAATAGCAGGCCACTTCCTCTTGCAGGCTTTTGAAGCTGGGAAAGACTCATTTTACATATGAAGAAACTGAGTCCCAGCAGGATGAAATGACTAGCTAGAAGTAATGAGGATCTTTGGAATCTAAAGCAAAGGGTAAATGCAGCCAACTTGAAGACGCCTGTCCCTGGTTCTGTATCACAATCCGATTCTTGGTCTATCTTATTCTATGTATGTCAGAAATAAATGTCTATTTGCCATCTGCGCAGGGCATACCGACATTCGGGCACCAAACATGGGTATAAGTAGCAAGTTCAAGCGTGTTAATCTCAGAACTGAATTTCAGCCAGTAGAAAATCGTATTTGTTCACTACTATGTACGCCTACCTGCTGATCCTAAGCGTTGTGATAAATCCAGGGAGCCAGATATGAATCCGACCTGTTCCCTGAATTCAGTAAAGTGAGCGTGGGGCTCAGGCCTGGAGACGAAATGGTGGACATCAGGCAGTGTTTGCTCATGGACCGCAGGGCTTGGCCTCTACTATGGAGACGGGGCTTAAACAGATCATTTCACCATTTCAGCCCAGCACAGTAAGAGGGAAAGCCAGATGCTGTGGGACCACAGGGGCACAGTTCCTAACCAAGCCTGATAGACGATGGACAAGGTCAAGGAAGGCTTCCCAGAGCAGAGGGACATTACGGTTGAGCCCTGAAGGAAGAGGGCTCCAGGCAAGGGGAGCAAAGACCGAAGAGCAGGAGAGCCTGATGCATTTGTGAGTCTGAGAAGTTGGAGCCAAGCAGGAAGGGTGTGGGGGATGATGGGAAAGAGAGATGAGAGGCAGCAGGGCCGGGCTGCAAAGGGGTTTAATCTGCCTGGCGAGGGGAGCTTCGATTTCATCTTAGGTCCACCTGATCAGGTGGGCATTCTACAGATACCTCTTTGGTGGTGGCTGGCGGGGGAGTGCCCTGGAGGCCAGCAAGATGGGGTGGTGAGAGACTAGTTGGCTGATGGTTGCTGGTAAGTGTTCAAGAGGGAGGGAACAGTTGTCTAAGTTAGGAGAGGGACAAGGGAAGGAGAGGTGTTGAAGGATTGATGGGAAACACTGAGATGCTAGAAATAAAAGGGCTTGGTGACTGGTTTCACATGAGGGTGAAGGAAAAGTATGACAACGAGGGTGTCCACAGGACTTAAGCGATCAGGTCGTGGTGTCGGTGTTCTGGGACTGAGATCCCAAGAGAGTGGGTCTGATGGGAACAAAAGACACCATGTGGTCCAAACAGTTGGTTTTGAGGGGCTAGTAAATGTAGGCTCATCAATCCTAACAAATGTCCCACCGTGGTGGGGAATGTTGGTATTGGGGGAGGCTGTGCGTGATAGTAGGAACAGACTGAGGTGTGGGATTTAAGAGGTTTTAGAAGGTAAAACTGACCCAACCTGATAGAAGCTATGAGAGTAACACTTGACCTGATCTCGTAACTAGGGCAAGAGTGATGTTATGAACCAGTACATGTTCAGGAGGGCATGGGAAGAAGTAGACTCAGGGCAGAGAGGACAGAGGGGTGATGGGGAGCTGTCCCAGTAGACAGCTGAAAATCTGAGACCAAGGTTCGAGTAAGGGAACTGTCCTGAAGGGAAGGCTGTGCCCCAGAGAGCAGTCACCTTTGAGAGGTACATCAAGGGAGGTGGTCTACAAAAGCAACAGGGTCAGAGGCCAAAGAACCCAGGGACAGCAGCATCTCAGAAGCTGAAGACACTGCAACATACACAGTGTGGTTAAGTCCAGTGAGATTGAAAACCATCAAATCTAGCCCTTTGGGTAACTAGAAAGCCAGATTACGTGTGATAAATGGAAAGCGAGAGCAGAGAAAGCTAACATAAAGCCACATTTCTACAGACACATCTTTCTACAAGCTTGGCAGAGGAGGGAATATTCTGAGCAGAGCTTAGTGGGAGAGACTGAGTCTACAGGGAACATTTTAGAATGGGAGCAATTGAAGAAAAGAAATTAAGCAAAGAGGGAGATTTTTAAGATGCAGAAGATAGCTAAGAAATTGGGAGAAAATGGAAAAGAGAAAAGAAGTGGTTAGCTAGATAGGAGACAAGCTACCCATTCTGAAAAATGATGGACAGTAGTGAGGTTGGGCATGGAAAAGGTATAGAAATAACATATCGTGGTTTGCTCAAAAAACGATCTAATTTGGTGTTACAATCAAAATGTGCACTAATTCAGCTTCTCAGTGGATGTCAAGGTTTTCAAAGTCAAAAATTCAAGTCAGTACATTTACACATCATAATCAGCCAAAGTCCATCGTTGACATTAGGGTTCCTTCTTGGTGTTGGACATTCTGTGGGCTTGGACAAATGTATAATGATATGTATCCACCATTATAGCGTCATACAGAATAGTTTCACTGCCCTAAAATCCTGTGCTCCACCTATTCATCCCTCCTTCCTCCTCCCTACAAACTCTTGTCAACCACTGACCTTTTCCTGTCTCTGTAGTTTTGTCTTTTCCAGATGTCATATAGTTGGAATCACACAGTATGTAGCCTTTCCAAATTGACTTCTCTCTCTTAGTAATCTGCACTTAAGGTTCCTCTATGTGTTTTCATAGTTTGATAGCTCATTTCTTTTTTAGGGCTGAATAATACTCCATTGTGTGGATGTACCACAGATTATGCACTCACCTAATGAAGGACATCTTGGTTGTTTCCAAGTTTTGGCAATTATGAATTAAGCTGCTATAAATATCTGTGTGCAGGTTTTTGTGTGGACATAAATTTTCAACTCCTTTGGGTAAATACCAAGGAGGGCCATTGCTGGAATGTATGGTAAGAGTATTTAGTTTTATATTTAGTTGCCAAACTGGCTTGCAAAAGTGGTTATACCATTGTCCATTCCCATCAACAATGAATGAGAGTTCTTGTTGCTCCATATCATCACCAGAACTTGGTGGTGTCAATGCTTTGGATTTTGGCCATCCTAATAGGTGTGTAGTGGTATCCCATAATTCTTTTAATTTGCAGTTCACGGATGACCTATAGTATCTTTTCATATGCTTATTTGCCAGCTGTATATCTTCTTTGTGGAGGTACCTGATAAGGTCTTTGGCCCATTTTTAAATTGGGTTGCTCATTTTCTTCTTGCTGAGTTTTAAGGATTCTTTGTCTATTTTGGATAACTGCCCTTTATCAGATATCCTTTTGCAAATGTTTTCTCCAAGTCTGTGGCTTGTCTTTTCACTCTCTGGATGGTGTCTTTCACAGAGCAAAAAATTTTGATTTTAATGAAATCCAACTTACCAGTTCTTTCTCTCATGGATCATGCTTTTAGCAGTATGTAAAAAGTTATTATCAAATCTGATGTCATCCAGACTTTCTCCTATATTATCTACTAGGAGTTTTATAATTTTATGTTTTACATTTAGGTCTGTGACCCACTGTGAATGGCTAAATGTCTGTGTCTAGATTCACTTTTTTGCATCTGGATGTCCACTTGTTCCAGCATCATTTGTTGAAAAGACTCTCTTTGCTCCGTGTATTTCATCAAAGATCTGTTGACTAGATTTACATGGATCTGTTTCTAGGCTTTCTATTCTATTCCATTGATCTATTTATCCGTTCTTTCACCAGTGCTACACTGTCTTGATTAGTATCTTCTTAGTAAGTCTTCCAGTGAGTAGTGTCAGCCCTCCAGCTTTGTTCTTCTCTTTCAATCTTGTGTTAGCTATGCTGCATCTTTGCCTCTCCATATAAATTTTAGAATCAGTTTGTCTATAGCCACAAATAACTTGCTGGAATTTTGATTGGGATTGCATGGAGTCTATGGATCAGGTTGAGAAAAACTGACATCTTGATAATATTGAGTCTTCCTATCCATGAACATGAGCTATCTCTTCATTTATTTAGTTTTTCTTTTATTTCTCTCATCAGAGATTTGTAGTTTTCCTCATATAGAACTTGTACACATTTTGTTAGATTTATACCTAAGTATTTCATTATAATTATAATTTCAAATTCCACTTATTCATTGCTGGCATAGAAGAAAGCAATTGACTTTTCTATATTGAACTTGTATCCTCCTATCTTGCTGTAATTGTTTATTAATCACAGGGTTTTGGGGGGCTATTGATTCTTTTCAATTTTCTACATAGATAATCTTGCCATCTGCATACACAGTTTTATTTCTTCCTTCCCAATCTGTATACCTTTTATTTCTTTTTCCTGTCTTACTACATTAGTTAGGACTTCTAGTACAACGCTGAGAAGGAGTGGTGAGTTGGGACATCCTTGTCTTCTCCTAATCTCAGTGGTAAAGCTTTTGTTTTTTCACCACAAAGTATGATGTTAGCTGCAGTGGTTTTTGCTGACATGCTTTATGAAACTGAGGAAATTCTACTCTATTAATTTACTGAGAGTTTTTTATCATGAATGAGTGTAGGATTTCATCAGATGCTTTTTCTGGATATATCAATAAGATCATGTGACATTTTTTCTTTTTTAGCCTGTTGATGTGATGGATTACATTAATTGATTTTCTGATGTTGAACCAGCCTTGCTCACCTGGCATAAATCCCATTTATACAGCCATGGTGTATAATTCTGCACCTGTGTTATATAATTCTTTTTATACATTGTTAGATTCAATTTGTCAGTATTTTGTTGAGGATTTTTGCATCTATGTTCATGAGAGATATTGGTTTATAGTTTTCTTTTTTATAATGTCTAAACGTCTTTTCTGGTTTTTTTTTTTTTTTTTTGTACTATGGTAATGTTGACCTCATAGAATGAGTTAGGAAGTTTTCCCTCTGCTTCTGTCTTCCAAAAGAGACTGAAGAGAATTGGTATAATTTCTTTCTTAAATGTTTGGTAAAATTCGCCAGTGAACCCATCTGGGCCTAGTGTTTTCTGTTTTGGAAGATTATTAATTATTGATTCAATTTCTTGAATAGATAGAGGCCTATTCAGATTGTTTGTTTATTCTTGGGTAAGTTTTGGCAGATTGTGTCTTTTAAGGGATTGGTCTGCTTCATCTAGATTGTTAAATTTGTGAGCATGATATTCATAATATTCCTTTATTATCCTTTTAGTGTCCATTGGATCTGTATTGATGTCTCCCTTTTCACTTATGATATTAGTAATTTGTATTCCCTCTCCTTTTTTCTTAATTAGCTTGGCTAGAGGATTACTAGTTTCATTTATCTTTTTCAAAGAACTAGCTTTTGGTTTCATTGATTTTCTCTATTGATTTCTTGGTTTTAATTTAATTGATTTCTGCTCTAATTTTTATTATTTCTTTTCTTCTGCTTGGATTTAACTTGCTCTTCTCTCTCTAATTTCCTAAGGTGGAAACTTAGATTATTGTTTTTAGAACTTTCTTTTTTTCTAATATATGCATTCAAAAGCTATGAATTTTCCTCTAAGCTCTGCTTTCCTTCCACCCCACAAATTTTGCCAAGTTGTGTTTTCATTTTCATTTAGTTCAAAATGTTTTGAAATTTCTCTTGAGATTTCTTCTTTGACCCATGTGTTATTTAATTTTCAAGTACTTTGAGTCTTTCAGCTATCTTATTGGTTTCACTAAGTTTAATTCCAGTGTAGTTTGGGAGCATATATTGTATGAGTCCTATTCTTTTGAATTTGTTAAGGTGTGTTTTATGGCCCAGAATGTGGCGTACCTTAGGTGAATGTTCCATGTGAGCTTGAGAAGAATGTGTATTCTGGTGTTGTTGGATGAAATAATCAATAGATGTCCCTTATATCTAGTTTATTGATGGTGGTGTTGAATTCAACTATGTCCTTTCTGATTTTCTAACTGCTGGGTCTGTTCATTATGATAGAAGTGTTAAAGTCTTCAATGCTACTAGTGGATTCATTTATTTCTCCTTGTAGTTCTATCTATGATGGATGGATCAGTGGATTCTTAGTTCTCTCCATGTCTTGGCTTTTATAAATAATGTTCCTATGAACATGAGGGTGCAGGTGTCTTTTTAAGTTAGTGTCTTGGTTTCCTTTGGATATATTCCCAGCAAGTGAATTGATGGATTATTAGTAGTTTTATTTTTAATTTTTTGAGGAAACTCCATACTATTTTCCATAGTGGCTGTACTACTTTGTAATCCCACCAACAGTGCACAAGGGTTCCTTTTTCTTCACATCCATGCCAGCATTTGTTATCTGTTGTCTTTTTGGTGATAGTCATTCTAACAGGTGTGACATGATATCTCATTGTGGTTTTCATTTGCTTCCCCTAATGACTAGTGATGGTGAGCATCTTTTCATGTATGTGTTGGGCATTCCTATATCTTCTTTGGAAAAAAGTCTATTCAAGTTTTTGCCCATGTTATAATTGGATTATTTGTTTATTTTGGGTTTTATTTGTCTATTTTGTTTTGCTATTGAGTTGTATGAAATCTTTATATATTATATATATATATATATATAGGATATTAACTTCTTGTCAGTTATATAGAAACTTCAGATATATGCAAATACTTTTCCCCCTTCCATAGGTCATCTTTTCATTTTGTTAATGGTTTCTTTTGCTGTGTAAAAGCTTTTTAGTTTGATATAGTCCACTTGTTTGCTTTTTATTTTGTTGCTTGTGCTTAGGTGTGATTTTAAAAAATTCATTACCAAGACCCAAGCCAAGGAGCTTTTATCCCGTGTTTTCCTCTAGGAATTTCATGGTTTATATTTAAGTCTTTAATCCATTTTGAGGTAATTTTTGTGAATGGTGAAAGATAGGGGTCAAGTTTCATTCTTTTACATTTGAATTTCCAATCTTCCTACCACCATTTAATGATTCCCCAGTAATTATTCCTGCCTCCCTTATTAAATATTAATTGACCATATATGTTTGGGTTTATTTCTGGGCTCTCAAATCTGTTCCATTGGTCTTTTTGTTTTTTAATGCAAGTACCATACTGTTTAATTATTACGCCTTTATAATATAGCTTGAAATCAGGAAATCAGAAATGTGAAGCCTCCTGCTTTGTTCTTTCTCAGGATTACTTTTGCTATTCAGGAGATCTTTTGTGGTTTCATATAAATTTTAGGAATGTTTTTCGTATTTCTGCAAAAAAATGCCATTGGAGTCTTGGTAGAGATTACATTTAATCTTTTGGTAATATTGACATTTTAACAATTTTTCCAATCCATGAACACAGGATACCTTTCCATTTATTTGTGTCTTTTTTAATTTCTTTCATCAATGTCTTATATTTTCATCAATGTCCTTGGCTAAATTTTTTCATCAGTATTTTATTGTATTTAGTGCTGTTAAAAATGGGACTGATTTTTTTAATTTCTTTTTCAGAAAATCTGTTGTTAGCGTATAAAAATGCTACTGACTGGGCACCTGGGTGGCTCAGTTGGTTAAGCGACTGCCTCCAGCTCGGGTCATGATCCTGGAGTCCCGGGATTGAGTCCCACATCGGGCTCCCTGCTCGGCGGGGCGTCTGCTTCTGCCTCTGACCCTCCCCCCTCTCATGTGCTCTCCCTCATTCTCTCTCTCTTTCAAATAAATAAATGAAATCTTTGAAAAAACAAAAAATAAAATAAATGGGTGTTTCCTTTAAAAAAATGTTACTGATTTTTGTGTATTAATTTTATATCCTGCAACTTTAGTGAATTCGTTGACACAGATGTTTATTATCAGCCTGTGACAAGACAAATACCAAAGAAAAGAAAAAGATTGGAGATATTTGTATAGCAATTTGACATTGCCCTGATATCCAAGGGCACAATTTTGTATTTTACAAAAATACCGATTTGCAGAAAATTGGAATTAGAAACAAAATCGAACAACAGCAAAGCATTGGTCCATCACTACAGATAGATGGAAAAGCATGGGACAAAGAGGCAGTTGAGAAAAATGATGATTTGGGGTGAAAAACGATAGATTTTTGTAGTTGTCCAAGAAGATGCCCCGAGTGCCCAGGGAAGAAGGTCGAAGTGCCTGGAGTACCTAGAGACGGACGATTAGGGAATTTCAGAGTGGACATGGTGGGGAGGGTACAGCAGCATATGGGAGAGCAGACACCCCCCACCTCCCTCTACCTCACCCCTGCTGTCAGAGTGATCTGCCTACAATGGAGACACCTTCCCGCCTACCACTCCTCTGCCCCTCAGCGCCATTTGCAAGGCTGCTCACCACCGGACCAGGGGACTCCGTTAGCAGTTAGTGTCTTTGTCTACCGTCCCAGCCATGCATCCTCCTCCCACAGCGGTTGCTTTCCTGGAGTAGACCCCAACGGGCCCTGCCACCTCCTCACTAAATAACTCTGGAACCGGCATTGGCTACCTCGGGGGCTGGGGAGAGCAGGGTAGAGGATGACCGAGGTTGGGGGTAGGAGCAGTAGCCTTCCAGGATGGAGGAGCTTTCCTGGGATTCCCAGCCTTCTCAGAGTCAGCCCCCAAGGAAGCAGGGCTTACTTAGCAAGCTTTTTCTCTAACGAGCCACAGAGTGACTATTTTAGGCTTTGCGGGCCAGACAGCGTCCATTGCAACTGTTTGGTCACTGGGCTGCCAAAGCAGCCTCGGGCAAGTGGGTATGGCTGCGTTCCAATGACACTTTCCCTAAAGTCTTCCAGTAACATTTACAAGGACTGGCCGCAGGCTGCGTTTTAGCCCACGGGCTGTAGCTCGTCAACCCCCGCTCAAAGGACAGAGAATATCCCCCTGCTCCAGCGCTGTCTCTGAACGACCCTTCAGAGGCCTCGCTAGCTTTACCTTCACAGTTTCTAAATCACTGGATCTTTCTTTTCTTTTCTTTTTCCTTTCCAAAGGGCACAAACAATGCGTCATCGGCTTCTACTTGCCTATCAGTAGCAGAGGCTTGAAATGTCCTTTACCAGTAAAGTGAAAGATGCATGACACGCACTGAACACCGTGGGAGTGTTTGTAAAATGAATCCTTAACCCAGGTCTTCACGAGACAGACACGGTGAGATTCCTGCTGCGGAGCTGTTTGGGAATGAAACGTTGCGGTGAAGCGATTCTGGAATGGCAGCCTCGCCCTGCCCTGGTTTGGGTAGGCTGTGTGAATGTTGCAGCTGGAGAGGCGAGTTAAACTTTTCCTAAACTGGGGTCCTGCTAGGACTTCAAAGGACACGCATGTCCACGGTCTAGATAGACTGTCTAGACTTTGCAGCCTGTGTGGAAAACTGCACAGGTTACTAATGTCTTTGAGTTAATAGAGCTGTAGACGGTAGAGGAATGCATGCATTAAGCCAGTAGACATTAAAGGCAAGCATGCTCGTTTCCACGGTTATATACTCTAGAAAATGCCTAAACTAAATAGGCACGTCAATTAAAATCTAAAATAATGGGGTCACTAAAAGCCTGGCATAACCAGCATCAGGCAAGGGGGTGAAGGAAGATACAGCCTTTGTCACCTCCCTCGGCCCCCAAGGGGCTCCTTGGAGGTCACCCTGCCGCCCTCTCTCCTCGAAGTCACAAAGCAGAACATCTTCTGTCCTCGTGACTGAACAGGACCACCTAGTAACGCTGAGGCCAGGGGAGAGGTGAGGCTGGGACCCTGACTTTGTCCTTGTCATCTCCTGATGCTATTTGGAGACTCTTCAGATTGGCCACAGTCCCCTACTCGGAAAGCTAACCAGAACAGGACATTGTTCACCCAGCGTCTCCTGCTCTTAGATGCGGTCCTAGACAGCGTGTCATTTGTAGCTGGCAGTGGATTCCGACTCTTTCTCTTTCCTTGTGTGTTAGATGTCTAAATGCTCCCAGGAAGCGTTGATGGTATTCCTGTTATTTCCTACCTTTTATTTATAGGACATTCAAACCACTTATAAATTATATTTCCGGGCAATATCAATTTAGTGAGCACCTAGTACGTCTCTATCATGTAAAATCAAATCAAAATGGTATAGAATATTACTTTGTTGTAATATTCTACAACACAGAAGCATAGGATAGCTCTGTTTTCCTATAGACTCTTCTCATGAGTGTGGCATATAACTGTTTAGATTTTACCAAGTTAGCGATTTTAATACCTCCTTTCTCACCATTTATCTTTGGACATTTCTTCTTACCGCTAAAGTCCGTTTTGAATAAATGTATCAAGTCTGAAGAGGATCGGTTCTAGTTTATTCTGATGTTATGTGCTTTTATGCTTGAATTATTTACTGTGGGTTTGGTTACTGACTTATTTTTATTTGTCATTTTATGACATGCATATTTTCAGTGGAGACGCTTAGGCTAAGCTATATTTATTTATACCGCAGTACATTAACCATAAAACTATCTAACTACAGTAAAACCACGGTAATCTGGAACCCTCGGGGAGTGGGTTGAACAAGATAGCCAAATTTTAAGAATTAACGTTAACTATTTGCGATGGAAACCTTTTAAAAATGGATCATGCCTTTCCCTCTTATCCTGGAAGCCGAGTCTCATTGAACTTTGATAGTAACTCAGGGTCATCAGTAAGAATTGTCCTGGATAACCTAGCTGTTGTTAAAGGACATGGGAGTTCTGTTTTATTTATTTATTTATTTGTTTGTTTGTTTGTTTGTTTGTTTATTTTCGGGTCTCCTTGCCATTTGTTAAAATGGTCCTGTTTTCTTCCGTTGCTGCCAGCTGTTTCTCACCGTCCCTGCCTGTAGTCCTCCCTCTGCCCTTCGGATTGCTGTTTTTATGCTTCTGTGCCCTTGGGGACCAGCAATGGCACTCGTTAGAGTACAGGCAGCCCCGAGAAAGGGCTTCTGGGGGCCCACTAGCGGCTCACATACTGCAGTGGTGTGTTAATTTGCAAGCTGCTCTTGTCCCCTCCGAAAACCCTTGTTCCCTAACATGTCCATGCTCCGTGCGTTTTAGCCAACTGGGTATTTAATTGGGGGACAGCTGCTCTAACTGCTTCCCTCAACATGCTTCTCTGCTTGGCAGGACTCTGCAGAAGTTGATGGTCCCCTGCAGGACAGGGGAGCCTGGGCCTCCCGTCTGCGACCAAACGCGGCTAGTTGAACACTCCTCAGAAGAGGAAATCAGGTTTAAAACAGACCTCATTTTCATTCAGAGTTTATTAAGTGATGACTCTATTGTGATAATATCCTGCTAGTTCTCCTTTCCTCCTTTATCCTATTGCTTCTTTTTCCTTTTTTTATAAAATGCTCAACATATGTTCTTTAGGCTTGTAATTTATTGGGACTAAAGCTAAAGCCTTAATTCTAATAGAATCTCTAGTTAAAACTGTGGAGTCCTTCATTATTCTAATTTATTTATTTATTTATTTATTTATTTAATTTTTTAAAAAGATTTTATTTATTTATTTGCAAGAGAGAGAAGGAGAGATAGAGAGCACGAGAGGGAAGAGGGTCAGAGGGAGAAGCAGACTCCCCGCCGAGCAGCGAGCCTGATGCGGGACTCGATCCCAGGACTCCAGGATCATGACCTGAGCTGAAGGCAGTCGCTTAACCAACTGAGCCACCCAGGCGCCCTATTGTTGTTTTATTTTTTTAAAGATTTTATTTATTTATTTGAGAGAGAAAGAGAGAGCATGAGTTGGTGGGGGGAGAAGCAGAGGGAGAAACAGACTGCCCCGCCGAGCAGGGAGCCTGACACGGGGCTCAATCCCAGGACCCCAGGGATCATGACCCGAACCGAAGGCAGGTGCTTAACAGACTGAGCCACCCAGGTGCCCCAATTATTCAAAATTTTTTGAGTGCCCATGATTATGGATGCATTACATACATTTTTAGGTTCTTCGCACAGTAACAGAGTGAAAAATGCGTTGTTAAAGTTCCCAGTAGGTGAATGTTAGACCAGAAGTCTTGGTTATCTTAATATTTCCGCGGCACTTGGAAGCTTCTCCAGTGTTTTCATCGTGTTTTCTTATTGAGTCTTCAGAACAACGCAGGGATTATATTGTCCTGCATGTCAGAACCAGGGGATCAGAGGTGCAGGGGCATCTAGTGACCTGCCCAAGGTCATACCACAGTGGGTGCCTTCAGGACTGAGCCCAGATCCTCTGCTTCCCAGACGAGTGATTTCCCCTCCCCCACCTCCAGCTCCTACGTAATTATACTGGTGAGTAAGAGGTGCGACTTCTTTCTCCGTGTGCAGATTGGAGCTGCCAACCACTCTGAGTAGATGAAGCATCAGATCATCCAAAGCAGGAGGAGGGGAAATTGATGGGCATGTGATCCTGAGGGGAAAAGGTCTGTTGTCTTCAACTAGCCCTGATCTGCTCCTGCCTTTTCGGGATCTGATGGCCAGCTGGTCAATAATTTAAGGGCCCTGAGACGAAATACAGTGGCTTTGGTTATCACGTGGATAATTGTCCAATGTTTTAGGAAGCCTCGTATTGTTTTACTTAGTTGTGTTTCAGCCATAGATTAGTACTGTTAATGAAATCCTTATTTTTCAGAAGTACTAAATTATTTTGGAATCATTACCTACCCATTCCTTAATACAAACAATATCTTTACCACTTGTGTCTTTATTTTAGATTTTAAAATTTAAGCTGTTCTTTGGGCTGGAAATAAGATAATTGACAATACTGGATTTAATATGTCATTTACAAATTCTGTGGCTTTCTGTTTTAAGAATTGTTAATGATAAAAAAAAAAGAATTGTTAACAATAGGCCGTATTAAGCCGATGGCCAGTGGTTTTGAACCATCGAAGGTCTGATAAGATGCTACCTTCCATATAGAATAATACTGAAATAAACCTTAAGCAGATGTATATTTTTCTCTTCATTTTTATGTGTGGGCATGTATTTGCTGACAGACTGGAAATGCTTCCTGAGGCTACCCCAACCCCTCCAAATTCTAAAATACTCTCATTATCTACTTTAGTTCTTAAAAAATCAGAAATATAGGCTGACATATTTATATTAACAGACGGGTACTATCAAGTTAGTCCTGTAATTAAAGTTCATTTCTCAAAGATGTTACTAAAATCTTCAAAATATTAAAGACTTAAGCCCTAAAAATTGGTATGGAAATGATTACATGTTCCCTATTATTTTTCCCCTCTCTCCCAGAGTGATTAATTTCACTTTCCAAGTCTTATTCCATGAGCCACAATGCTTTTGCTGAGATTCTTAATTCAGTGAAACCTGTTTAGGGGATCATCTCTGTTAGAAAGACAGCTGCCGAAAAGGCATTCGTTTTCCGAGCATGGATTTTAGATTATGGCCAATCAAGACTCGGAGTTGGAAGAACACCTGTCAGAGACGTTTTTCTACAAGGAGATGGTCTCTTTAATCAGATTTCATTGCACTTCAGAAAAAGGTTCATTTAAAAATGTGGGTAAAACAGCATCTGCTTTTGTGATTCATCCTCACCATACTTTTAAAGCTGAGAGACCAATTTAGAACTTATTTATGACATTGTTCCGTGGAAGAAGGAGAAAGCGCAACAGCGTGTTGAAAAGGAAGAACTTTCCCCAGACGTTTGGTTTGGAACTTTCTCTTGTGCCAGAAATGTCAGAATTTATTTGGGGGGCTTTTTGTGTGTGTGACTATAATAAACGATAGGAATTCTTATGGGCAAACTTTTTAAATGGCTAAGCTAAATTGTGACTACCTGGAAGGAAATCTGGGGAGCCTTCCTCTGTTGAAATTTGTTGCACTTAACCTGTGAACAATGCAAAGCCTTACTGATACTGACTGATGTTTAGAGAAGCTACGCTCGACTTTCGACTCTGCTCTAATTAGAAGCACTGTTAAGTACATAAAATGTAGGTACTTCCTCACATCTGCAGACTCTGCTGAGTGTAACTATTAGAAGACAAACTTCATTCTGCAAACCGGAGTTTAATGGTATAACTGTGCAGACCGGAATATCAGTTAATTTTCAAAACATTTTATTCTACACCAATTAGCTCAGGTCCTGGAGGGCAAAATGACAAGAGGTTACTCGTTCGCTATGTATTTAATTAATTGAAAAATGCTCAAATTGCTTTTACAGTTGTTATTAAAAAGTAGAATCAGTGTTGCCAGTGCTCAACCATAATTGGAACCCCAGGGAATTAAATATTTAGCATTAGTAATGTAACAGCACTTAGGACACAAATTTCTATTTTCGTAATGAAAGCTATACGCTGTGAGTACAAGCGGCTAGGACGACAGCCATGACAAGTGAACCGGCCTGGGATATTTCAATAAGACACCTCATTGGACAGCAAGTCTTACCACATTACTCGTTTGTAAGAGATCTGCAAGTTTAATTCCCAGTAGAAGCCCGTTACCCAAGTATTTAGATTTCTAATTGCACGCAGGATGAACAGTTGGGCAAATGTCTTGCCATAAGTGGCTGAAATGTATAGTGCTTTCTAAATAATCCTATATAAGTTCATGCCTTTGTCAATTTAAAAATAGCGGGACTGTCAGGGAATAAAGATCTTGTTTGTTTTAAGTTTAATTACATTTTAAGCATAAATGCTTTCAGCGTTACAATGAGAAAAGTTGGATACTGGGCTCTAATGAGCTGCGCTGGTAGACGGCTTGAGACCCTAAGGGATTCCTTCCGTAAATTAACTGGATAAAAGTACTTGGTTAGGATATAGTTGATGGCTGAGCTGTTCTTAAAACCCAGTTACAGAGCTGTCTCTCCCTCCTGTTTTCATTCTAAACAGGCCCTGTAGAGACTTTAACAGCTGCCTGTTACAACTGTTCAACTTGTCAAAATGTATTATATGACTCCACTAATAAATAGCATTAAAGGGTATTTGACTTCATTTCTCATTTTCAGAGGGGATCAGGTTGATAAACACAACTGGCTTAGGCTGGCCTTATTTTAATTTGTTTATGTCATCTAAGTAATATTGAAGGCCCATGGTTTGAATTTTGTAAACATTTTCCGGGGGACGTGAAACTCAGAAAATAGTACAGACATTGGAAACAATTAATGGAGGCTATTTGTTGTAGAGTCTTTGTCCTTGAAAGACATAGAACTTTGACATTTTTAGCCCACATTCAAAGTATCTGCAAAACCATAACTAAACTGACACCCTTTGAAGCACAACTGGACTAATTCTTTTGCCACTCATTCCATCTTTTCTTGGAAAAAAAAAGTTGCAGGATGACTTGATTTCCTAATTTTCTTCGCTTGCCATTGTGTCTCTTCAGTGTTTTGAGAGTGTATCCAAACTGATCATGATTTTCTTCTATTTTATTTTTTGTAATTTTTAGAAAAGCACAGGCTTGCTTTAAAACAAAAGGTTGGGGACACCTGGGTGGCTCAGGCGGTTAAGTGTTCGACTCTTGATTTCAGCTCACGGTCTCAGGGTTGTGGGATTGAGCCCCGAGGTCGGGCTCCATGCTTGGCAGGGAGTCTGCTTCTCTCTCCCTCTCCCTCTCCCTTTGCCCTCCCCCTGCTTGTGCCCTCTTCTCCCTCTCTAAAATTAATAAATCTTTAAAAAAAATAAATAAAACAAAAAGGAGAAACGAAAAATGTAGGAATTTCTTTGATAAGTTCTCACTTTCACCTTCACCCCTGATCCTATTTACCTCCTTGGTGGTCACCTTCGTGAAAGGTGTGATAACATGTCAAACGTTCATGACACTCTCTGTGCATGTTATACATGCGCACATACAGGTATCTATTCGTGTGTGTATAATACATATGATATATTTCAAGAACAGAATTTGGATCATTTTGTAGATGTCTGTGACTTGTTCTTTTTCCTACCTAATTTGTCATCGACATCTTCCTATACCGATTCCTAGATCTTCCTCCTTCCTTTTAATAGCTAAATGCATTTCCAAATTTTGGAGATATAAAATTTACTTGTCTACTGCCTATGGACGTCATTTAAAGTCATCTCCAGTTTTTTGTTAGGGCAAATAATGTTGCAAACTTCTGAGTGTGCCTAGGTGTGTGCGTTTGCACTACGTATGTATGTATATTTGTGCATGTTTCATAATAAAATATTGAACTAATAATTTAGTGATTGCTCTGTGCCGGGCATTATTCGAAGCACTTTCCATATCTTACCTCATTTCATCTTTACAATAAAGCGGTAAGATATATTATTCTCCCCATCCCTATTTTACACAGAGGGAAGCTGAGGCACAGAGAAGTTAAGGAACTTGCCCAAGGCCATCAGTGAGAAATCAGCAGAGCCAGGCTTCAAACCCTGGAGGTTTGGCACACCAGAGTCTGAGTTCTTACCCAATACAATGTGCCTGCAGAAACACATGGTGTTTTTTCCTTGTAATATGACTTTCTTCGTTAGTGAGTTTGAATGTAGTTTCATGTATTTATTGCCTTTATGTTTCTTCTTCGGAGACGTAACCTGTTCATGTCCTTTGTTCATTTTCCTGTAGCATTATCCTCCTATCAAATTGCAGAAGACCTCTATTGAGAATGGCTATTGATTCCTTGTTACACTTTTTAAAAAAGATTTATTTCTTTCTTTTAGAAAGAGAGTGAGAGAGCAAGTGGGGGGAGGGGCAGAAGGAGAGGGAGAGAATCTCAAGCAGACTCCCTGCAGAGCATGGAGCCTGACATGGGGCTCGATCTCATGACCCTGAGATTATGTATGACCTCAGCTGAAATCAAGAGTCAGATGCTTAACCAACCGAGCCACCCAGGTGCCCCTACTCCTTGTTATACTTTATTAAATTTTTTTCTAAGCCCATTGCTTGTATTTTTTGTTTTATTTCAATATTACCAAGTTTTGCTTCATAGATTGAGGTGTGAGAAAGCCTTTCACTATCTCAAGATTACAAGTAATGGTTTCCTGCATTTTCTCCTACTACTTTTAATTTTTTTGAAGTTTTGATCTTTAATCCATGTGGGATTTACTTGGGTGTGTGGTGCGAGAGAAAGATCAAAACTTTTATTTCTGGTAACAACCACAGGTTCCTTCTGTACACCATCCGTTCTTTCTTTCCCCTGGCTTGTTATATGTTGTTTGTCTAATGCTATATTCCACCTACACATGTCTCTGGATTGCCGGTTCTTTGGAATATTCCATTTGTCTAATCCTGCAACATCACACTTTTTATCATTAGAATGTAAAAGGAAGCTTAAATCTTTTAAATTAAAAAAAATTCTCTAGCAAACGCTCTTAATCTCAAATTTTAAAAGCAATATGGACTTATATTAACAAATGTAAATAGTTTAGAAAGGTATAAAGTCATGGTGAAGAGAGAGTCTATGTCCTAATTTTCACAACCTGTGAATATGTTCCATTACATGACAAGGGGGAATTAAGGCTGCAGATGAAATTAAAGGAACTCATCAACTGACCTTAAGTAGGGAGATTATCCTGCATTATCCAGGTGGGCCAGTGTAATTACAAGGGGCTTTAAAAGTGCAAGAGGGAGGCTGCAAGGTCAGTGTCAGAGTGATGCACCATGAGACAGATCAACTGAGCATTGCCGATTGCTGGCTTTGCAGTTGAAGGAAGGGGACCATGAGCCAAGAATGATGATCCTTGTGCTTTTCTGGGTTGCACTCTGTTTTCTCAGTTCTATGTCCTCCTCTTTCTTGCTTCTCATTTTCATGGAACACACCCTCCCACCACTTTCTAAAGAAGTATACATGGAAATAAAATATTTTCATCTGAAAATGTTTTTACTGTAGGCATCATGCTTTTCCAAAAGCTCTATTTTATACTGTGATGGTTCCTATTTGGTAACAGCCTCTTCTTGTTTCATAGATATAGCATCTTCTCTTATTTCTCTGAGGTTATTAATAATCTGATGGATCTTATTTTATTGCTTTGTTTTTGGTAGCATCTGCAATAAATTCTGACAACAAATGGATATGAGTATTATTATCACCACTTGAAATTTGACAAATTCTAGGAAAGCCCAAATTTGAACATAGGCCTGTCACCAGAGCACCATCTCCTTTTATCGGCCTTCCAATAGATTTGGGGAGCCTTTAGGAAGGATTTTCTCTTTTTCTAGCCAGTGGGAGAAGTTTGCAAAATTAACTCGTGAATGACATTAGGTGTTTTGGGTCTTTTTTTTTAGAGATTTCTTACACTTCACTTTTATAAGTTACAATTAAATTCAAAACCTAGGCCTGTAGTTGGTTTCCTATCAGTGGTATAACAAATTACCACAAACTGAATGGCTTAAAACAGCAGCTATTTATTCATTTAGAGTTGTGGAGGCCAGAAGTTCAAAACAAGTCCTACAGGGCTAAAAATCTAGGCGTTGACAGAGCTGGTTTCTTTTGGAGGCTCCCGAGGAGAATCTGTCCCTTGCTCCTCCAGCTGGTGGCTGCTTTTGTTCCTTGGCTTGTGATAATAATTTCATTTTAAGCACTATTTTCTTTCATTCTCTGCATGGTCTCAGTTTCTTCCAGATCCCATTTTTCTGTTTGCTTGGGCGTTTTCTTCCCTGTTGGAGGATGTCCTCCAATGTCTTGCAGTCAGTAGCTATAATATTTAGGATGAAGTTCCTAAAAAGCTGATTGGAAGCCCTGTGTCCATTTATGGAGCTTGTTGGTAAATGAGTTTCACTTTGGGATGATCAAGTGAGATCAAGAGTTGGACACTTAACTGACCAAACCACCCAGGCATCCTGGGGCGAGGAGGGGGGGGGGGAGCGTCTTCTAATCTGCACAATGTACCTATTGACTTTAGATATGGGGAATGGACTATCATCCTTTCTTTCTACCAGTAAAGTAAGTGAGGTTGTTTAGGACGATGGCCGAGGAATGTCAGTAATGTTAGACTGAGACTTCTGGTGGGGATGGGCTGTCGTGAGAGATGGGAGGTTGGAAGAGTCTTAGTCAAGGGTTTAGGTCAAGCAGTCTATCTAGCACTTGTTAGAGAAGAAAAATAGCAGACATGCTCTTTCTGGGATTTGAAAGATCATGAGTCAATCTAATTGTTTCTGATGTAAAAAGTTCCTAGAAAAAAATAATGAAGCAGAAGGAAATGAAAGGAGATGAGAACCCAGCTCCTAAAATTCTTATGGCTGAAGCATCTCAGAGGAAGTGGTTTGGGGTGAGAAGTGGGAGAAGAATGAACATGTCCTGGGGAAGGGGGACACAGAAAATCCAACCGGAGTGAAATCCTGGTGGAGTCTTGGTTGGCCTTTAAGATGAACGGGAGAGCTCAGGAAGCAAGGACAGCCCTGAGAAAATGCCTTATTTTTGGAGTGCTTCCTCATGTTGAGAACACACAGCTTTGTTGTGAATCTACATCCCTCTTTGTTGCCACTGAGCAAAGCTTCCAGGATGGTGAAAGTCACACGCACAATCAAACGCATTGTCTTTCCTCTAAGCATCCTCTGCCAGCTCTGTGCTCTCCTGGAGCTTACATCCTTGGGGAACAGAGCACAGATAGACAAGGGGTCATAGAAGAATGGGACGGTTTCAGAGAGAGGTTAGTCCTAAGCCCCCCTTTCGCGAGATCCTGGTCTTCCTGGCCCATGGCTGGCCCGTTGACTATTGTCATTTGCATAAATGATTTATGTGCATGTCCCGTCCTGCTAGTTGGTAAATGCTGCAGGAGTAGGTGCTACCCCTTCCAAGAGGGCTATTCTCACGGTGCCGTATCTGCAGTAAGCAGATGCTCCATATATGCTCGCTGAGGGGAGGACAGACTCACCGAAGGACAGACTCACAAATGGAGACTGAGACATGCACTGGCTGGCTCAGTAAGCAGAACACACAGTAGCCTAGGAATGATATCATTTCTGGTTCTGGTCTTAGCCCACGCCAAGTGAAAAGGACGGCTAGGACTGTGTCTTAAGTGCTTAACTGTGATTAGTTTACAACCTAGAATTTCTGCACCTATTAATAGCTTGAATTCCAAGGGCAGAACACGCATAGGGACTGGCTGTGGACGAGGCAAGTAAAAAGGTGTGTGAAACCCTGTACTGGAGCCCCCCACCTACTTCTCATTTCCTGAACCGATGCACAGGAAGGTTACCCTGGTGGTCATTTCCCAGTTGTGCAAACTTCCGAGCCCTCTTAGTGTTTGCGTCTGATCCACCTCAGTGTAATTACAGAGTATCTTAATTAAACTAGTAAAGAGCTGAGAAGCTTCTGAAAGGTGCTGGCTGCTTGTGTTCACAGAGCCCTGAGGAAGGGCGAGGTAATGATCTCCATGTGGAAGATTCTGGAAGGAGGTGTCCTTGACCATGGATACCTGGCGAGCCATCCCCAGGGGTTTTGCTGTTGCTGATGGACTTTTTATTCCTGCTTCTCCCAGTGCCCTTTTCAACCTCTAGGTCTTGTGTTTGCTTTGCCTGGAGCTCTTGTCCCCTTCTTTCAGGGCCTTAGCTCAACTATCACCTCCTCAGAAAGCGCCTCCTGGGTCTCCGTTTTCTCTCTCCTGGATTGTCTCCTCCTCTTGAAGCTGCAAGCTGTGTATTTTATTATCACTCTACTCAGATTCTAGCACCAGCTTCATACATCTGGGTTGAATTGAATAAGCGAGACTAACCAAAGCAGGGCTAGATTGTTCTAGACCGGAGGAAGTGTGCAGTTTTCCTTGCTCCTGGCCTGGAGGAAGCTGCCACCAGAAGCACGTCACCTTGTAATGTTGCCAGATCCGGAACCGCATACTGCTTTCTGAAGGAGTGACACTGAGATCCCAGTGGAGAGGAAGAATCTGTCTGCTTCCCCCCACCCCCATTCCTCCCCTCCTTGCCCCACATCTGTGTTCCAGCTGGGACAAGCGAAGTTCTGTTCCTTTTGGGGTAAAGTCTGTAGATCAGTGCTCTGGGGTTGGAAGCTGACCTGCAGTGTTAAATAAGGAGAGCTCACATTTATCGCTCATCTACTGCGGGCCAGGCACCATGCTACACGGGCAACTTGCACGATCTCATTGAATTCCCGCACGGGGGTAGAGTACCCCCATTATTCTTATTTCGCAAATAAGAAAACGGAGGCTCAGAAGCCAAGTTCATTGGATTCACGAACACAAGGACCAGGACCCGGGCCCGCGTCTGTCCAATGCTAAGCGCTTCTGCTGGTAAAGTCATGCTCCGCTGTTTGCCACTGCGGCGCTGCAGAATCGCCGCCTGGAAGCAAAGAGGAAGGAAGGAAAGGGCACAGAGGTCATCTATCCGATCCAACTCCCGTTGGCACGGAGGAGCAATGACATTTCCAGCCACCGATCTTTCTTGGCGTGAACACCAGCGCTGGGCGGCTGATTCCTCAACATGACACCGGGACTCGAACCTGCGGCTGTCCCAGGCATAGAGGAGCACAAAAGCCGGCCCCAAATCATTTTCGGCAAATGCACAGGACGAAGGAACCTGTACTCTGGAATAACTTAAATAAGTATAGTGCAGAGCCTGAGAAACACCGTGGAGGGACCTACCCTGGCAAGTATTTCCTTCTGACTTTTCATTAATGCAAAACACCGAAGAGTCCAGCGGGCCGGCTTGCTAGAGCTCCCAGTGCCCCCGGGCTTTGTGTTAAACGCAGCCGTCCGGCGCCCAAGATCGCAGACCTGTGACACAAGGTGGAATAAAACCAGCAGGACCCGGTTCCAAGATTCACTGCACAGAACAAATTCTGGACTGAAAGCACAAGACGTTTCTCCCCACCTTTCCTCCCAACTACTCCTACGGTTCCTTAAGCTTGAAAAGCTTTGAGGGCAAGGGGAATGGCATTGAAGTAAGTAGGTTTCACATCCTGGTGATGTTTTTGTAGCTGCCACATGTGGCCCCATGTTAAGTAGCTGAACAGTTCTGCTCGCTGGCAGCTAGAGTCAGCCTTCACCTCCCATGGAGCTCCTCCCGACTTCAAAAAGCATTCCATGGGGTTGCAGAGAAGAGGAAATGGACGACCGGGTTACCACTTATGCTGCCTGAATTCATTTTCCATCCTTGTGCTTTTGGGGCTTCTGAGAGCAACGCAGGAGACGGACGTGCAGAGGGACTTGAGGGGTTGTCCTCTGAGAATGTGCTAGAAGCCCTGATATTTGAGTGGGAGACTGTATTCTCTTAGAAGCAATGTTGGGTTTTTTTTTTTTTTAAGATTTTATTTATTTATTTCAGAGAGGAGAGAGAGCACAAGCAGGGGGAGCGGCAGGCAGAGGGAGAGGGAGAAGCAGACTCCCCGCTGAGCAGGGAGCCCGATGCGGGGCTCGATCTCAGGACCCTGGGATCATGACCTGAGCTGAAGGCAGATGCTTAACCAACTGAGCCACCCAAGCGCCTCTAGAAGCAACGTTTTTTAAATGCATAACTAAATGCAATTTCTATTGGGAAGGGTCCTGTGCCAGAAGCACAAGGTATGCTGAATCAGTTAAGGAAATCTTTGTTATATATACAAGTTTATCTGTTTGCCTCTCCCGGGAAGAAAGAGCCACTTGGAACATGTGCCGCCGTAGGACAATTCCACTGGTGGCGCGCAAAGCCAGCCTGACAAGGTGCTGCTTACAGAATGGCGGAGGAAATGTGCCATTTACAAACCCTCGCTGTGCATAGCTGGAAAGCATGAATGAGGCTGGAATACATATAAGCTAGCCAGACACCCCTTGATCTGAGAAGTCTTAATGGTGGCTAGCCTGTCGAATTGTTGATTTATTTTTTTCTTCTGCCTGTGAGTTTCTCAGAGCTCCAAGGGAGCGATACAATCTTCTCCATAGTTTTCCATATTGAACATAAACTGACACAATCCGTATTTTGTTCTACTTTATATTTTGCATGAACATGTAAAGTAATAGAGTAATTGATTTTTTTTTTTTTTAATCTGCAAGCTTGGGGCAGAATTTTTAGCACAGCACAATAGGTTACTACAGGAGCCAGCTTAAGTCCAACTGATTGGAGTTGGCATACTTTGTTAGATTGCATGAACAGTGGTTGGCTGACGTTTATTTTAGAATGTAGTTGGGCAGCGACTGTTGGTCGTACATCAAGGTGTGTAAGGAACCATGTTAGATGCTGTGGGCATCATGTGTGTAGGAGGGAATGACTTATGTAGCACATTGGAGCCCTTCTGTTTGCCTACCGCAGTGATATATATTGAGTCTTGAATCTGACTGGGTTACCATTCTCTTGGGGAGTAGAGGGGTGGGGCCCTCTGAGCAGCTCCTGCTCCTGGAGCTGTCCCACAGTGGTCTGAGCTTGACAGGAGTCAGTCCCTTTGCCCCTCCCCTTCTAAACATGGGGGGGGGGACTGTGGTTGATGTTTCTCTGCATGAAGCCAATTGGCCCATTTGGGGCTTACACTCGGGTTCTTAAGACTTCTTAGCACCTTTCTTTAGACAACTTGGCACTTTGGATGTCAATGCTAATTGTTAATCATTAGCAATGGCTTTCTCTAATGGGGTTACCGAGGGAAGAGCTCACTCTTACCGTGTGAACTTGGTCTTTGGAATAGAAGCAAACAGAGTTTGGGCATTATGGGCCCAAAAGGTCCCCTCTCCCATTCCAGGGGACAGCTCAGTGGACAGTGCACCCCATGACCTAGCCTACACCAAGATAATATGCATTTATCGGCTGCTAAATAGTACCTAGAGATTGCAAAGCATGGATGCAATCGTATGAGTTACAACCCTATTTTTTGGTGGTGACCGAAAGGCCACCATGCTGACTTTTTGAGGAAAAAAGTATCTTCTCTAAAAATGTGTGATTCTATGGGTTAGTCACCTCGAATTAGAGCAACCTGAAAAGTGATTCCGCTGATGGACTTTGTTAGCTCAAGACAGAATGTTTTCCTTCTGTTCTTGAATAACAAGGCTTGAATGTCACAAGACATATATGTTTAAAGAAAAACAGTTACTTTTTAGTGAGTTTAGAATTGCTGAGTTATGGTACTCAAACACATGCAATATGCACAGGAGCCTGGATCTCTGATTGGCCTTGAACCTATAAGAGGAGCGTCAGGAGGGCCTGTTAACCAATTTTCAGATCCAATCAGTAACTGCTCAACATACTTACCCCTACCCTTCTCCCCCCATGTTCCAACAGTGTTCCTCATCCACTGTGGTACTCTTCTCTGAGCCCAGATGTGTCATCAGAACCTTTCTTTAAAAAATATATATATTTATTTATTTGAGGGGGGAGGAGTAGAGAGAGAGAGAGAGAGAATCCTGAAGCAGACTCCATGCTGAGCGAGGGACCCCACTCAGGTTTTCATCCCAGGACCCCGAGATCATGACCTGAGCCAAAATCAAGAGTCGACCAGTTAACTGACTGAGCCACCCAGGCGCCCCACATCAGAACCTTTCTTAACACAAGAGTTCAAGACAAGTGATTGGAACTGGCCCTCGGGATGACATTTATCTGCCAGCTCTGATCTAGGTAGCCTCAGTCAAAGAGATTTCCATGTGCTCCTTGTTTTCATCCACACTGGTTTGTGTTTGGGTATTCCCATCCTCTCTGCCTCATGGCTTTTGTGTAGGACTGTCCATGGCATCAATTTCCACCCTACACTTACTACGCATGCTCCGATAACTACCAAGAAGGAAAGGAGCTTTTCAAAGTCACGTGTAATTTCACATCACAGTAAGAAGCAAGGGAATAGTCGCTGACACTTAACCATGTTCACTAGACCTTCTTAGGTTGAAAAGTGAACCATATTCAACCTTTTAATTAAAGTTTCATGAAGTCTATTGATTGGGAAAGAAGCATTTTTCAGATCATGTTTAAATACCTCAGGGTACATGTTCTTTAAGCCCAAATAAAAGCTGTATGCCTATGTATTTGTGTGTATTCACAACTCAACTAATAGTAAAACCCTCTTGAGCCCTTATTATTTGCCGGGGACTACACTAATCATTTTAAATATCTTTGGATTAGTTTTCTAGGACTGCCATAACAAAATACCACGAACTGGGTAGCTTCCACAACAGAAATTTATTTTTTCATACTTCTGGAAGCTGGAAGTCCAAGATCAAGGTGTCGGCTGGCTTGGTGTCTGCTTTCTTCTTGATTTCCACATGGCCAGCTTCTCCCTGTGTCTTTCCTCTGTGTGTGTGTGTACATCCCTGGTGTCTCTGTGTGGCCAAATTTCCATTCTTATTAGGACACCAGTCAGATTGGATTACTTAATCACCTCTTCAAAACCCAGGTCTCCAAATACGGACTCATTCTGAGTCTGTCCTGGGGGTTATTAGGGCTTCAACTTAACAGCGTTTAAGCCGCACTATGTTTTGTACTAAGGACTAACTAACATCATCTCCATTTTAGAGATAAAGAAATGGAGGTTCATAGAAGCTGAGTCCTTTGCCTGATGACCTTCATGTAGCAAGACTGGCATACTATTTGCGTGTTCTGTATTTCTTCTTCTGTTGTGTGTATCAGGGATATCATTTTGTTGATGGAGTGAATTTTATCTTTTTAAGATTCATTTTATTTATTTGGGGGAGAGAGAGAGCATTTTGAATTTTTAAGATTCATTTTATTTATTTGGGGGAGAGAGAGAGCATTTTGAATTTTTAAGATTCATTTTATTTATTTCGGGGAGAGAGAGAGCATTTTGAATTTTTAAGATTCATTTTATTTATTTGGGGGAGAGAGAGAGCACACCCGTGCACAAGCAGGGGAAAGGGCAGAGGGAGAGGGAGAGAAAGAATCTTAAGCAGGCTCCATGCCCAAAGGGGGACCCGATGCAGGGCTCTATCTCACAATGCTGAGATCATGACCTGAGCTGAAACCAAGAGTTGGACACTTAACCCACTATACCACCCAGACGCCCTGATGGAGTGAATTTTAAAAGGCCCATTAAAACTTCTAGATTTCTTCCAAAGGAGGTGTATGTAGCAAGGTTGTTAATGGAACTTCTGCCCCTTACCAGTTGTGTGACTTCTGGCTGGTCACTTCACCTTTCTGGCCCTTGGTTTTCTTGTCTATAAAAGGGGGCGATAAATAATAGTACCTACCTTAGAGGGCTGTCATGAGGAGGAGGTGAGCTAATGTACATAAAGTCCTACTAACAATGTCTGTACATAACAGGCATTAAATATGTTGGTAGCTATTATTATTTATGTGTTGTTAGTCTGAGCAAGATGTATTTTCACAATGGGACAAAGTGATTATTATCACTCCATTTTAACATTTGAAAGTGTTATTACATCCCAATTATTTGGATCTCTATATTATCATGGTTTTAAATATTATCGTTTTTAGTATGTCATGTCATTTCTGTTGGCAGCATGTCAGAGATTGGTGTAATATGTCAAAAGTGATTGAATTCATTGGCCATGTGTCATAAATGTGACATAGCACTGAGAAACAGATGGACAGTACGTGCTTATAACACGTGCTGGGCGTACCAGTAGGTTTTCCTTGGAGTTAGGTGACGTGCCAGCCTGTTGTAGCAGTTGAATGTTTTTCTGGGGAATCCTGAAAGACTATAAGAGATGATAATTATTCCCTAAAAAGTGTTTAAATGGCCCCACACTCTACAGTCACTCTGTTAGGCTGAGGTCTAAACTGGGCCAATGGAATGTTGTAGAATAAGGTCCACCAGAGCCCACGTTGAATGGTGGAAGGTGCCTTATCTTTCTCAACAAAGCCTTTTGTGCTCCTGGTCTTCCATGTTTAAGAACAAATTGAAGTCAAATCAAATGAACTAAAGAATACTAGAAAAGTTTTGTCTATCCTTAGGTTAGGCTACCAGAGAATCTATGTGTTTGGTTATTGTTTTGTGAGTATAGCTTTTTTATTTAGTGAAAATAATTGAAATAAATGGTCTAACTGACCGATGTGATTGGATGGTGAGCCCTGTATTTACAGGCTTCGTGCTCACATTGACATGGAGAGTGCAGTCAAGAAACTGGAAAACACGAATGTAATAGGATCAGGTGACCTAGCTCCAGGGTTGCATTTAATAGGCCCAATTTTTTATCTCTCCTCCCTTCTTCCAGGAGTTAGATATTAATCACATCATGTTTAAAAATATATCGTCTACCCCTGAAATTATATGTACATGAACATATTTAACCAAACTAAGGTCAACTTTATCCAGCAGTCATTACACATGTGCTAGCAAAACAAATTGGAAGGCTATTAAAAGAGAATTAAAAGAGAGATAGACACCATCGCTATAAAAAAAAGTTGAGTTTATTTTTTGTGTGAAGCATTGTTGGAATTTACTGTTGTTGTTGGCCGCTGGTACATGTCCAGGAAAGTATTGTGATGTACGTCTGTCCAGGTATCTCACTGGACTGTGACCACATGGGAGTGATGACCAGGCCTTTCTGGGCAGGTTCCCACTGCCCCATGATGCCTTGCGTGTCATACTCCAGGGCCATAGTTTCTGCCTTTGGTGAATAGTCATGCTGCTGGGCACACTGGCTCACACCATCACAGTGCTTCACTCCCTGATGACATGGTGAGCCCACAACTTAACAAGCCTCTCAAATGGTCAAACAAATAGGGAGTTATTGGTCTTAAAGAAAATAACCAACACCATTTCATGAGTGTCTACTATGTATGAGGTTCTTTATGCAAATTCTTATTTAATCCTTACAGACAAACTGTAAGGTGGATATCATCCTCATTTTACAGATGGGATCGCTGAATGTAGCAGAGATGATTCTATGTGTTGGGCAAGTCTCATTTTTAAAGACTGTACTCCGCAACTTCCGTGCAGTTAGCCTGGGACCACATGACTAGTTCTGGCCACTGGTAAATGGAAATGGCGTGTGTCACTTCCAGAGGAAGCATAAGTGAGTATAAGCATAAGCATTGGTGCTCTACACTCTGTCTTCCCATCATGGCAACCTGTGTTGAGCTGGTAATGTCAATTCAATAATAAAGGCTGGGTTGCAGAGTCATTACATGGTGGATGGCCACCCTGGTGAACTCACCCAAATCACAGAGGACTTTATTCGAGTAAAATAGACATGTATTATATTTAAGTACCTTTTTTTTTTTTGAGGTGTATTTGCTACTGAAGCATAGCCCAGCCTATCCTGACTAATGCACTGAGTCTCATCGGAAATAACTTACCTGGTCGTGATTTCGTGGATGCTGATCTAGAATTCCTGCTCAGCTCTATGACTATATAGCATCCTTTATCCTTCTTAACATTATCTATTTGGTTAGAACAGGGAAAAGCGCTGAATGAAGTCCAGAATGCAACATTGAATGCCCCGAGAGTATGCTGGTATGGGACATTATACTCAGATTCTGTCTTCTTCCTTCTCAGAGGAAACCCAGTTGGTAGTCATTCTGAATAATATTCATCCTTCCAACCCCAGATGGTGTAACTTGAACTACCCATCCCTACTCATAAGCTGGATCCATCTTATGACCAGGGAATTTACCAGAGGGCTGAGTGGGGCAAAAGAAAGAGTCAGAGCCCTGGAGTAGAGAAATCACATGTAAGGTCCATGTGAGTCTGGGGTTATAAAATTGTAATTCCTCTAGAGCTTCTAAATGATTTCAAAAGGTGTCATACTGTTTCTGTGATGGGGCCAGAAAGATGGCTGTGTTGCCCAGGATGGATTAAACCAGGTTTGTAGATAGTTACGCACAAAGATTTGATGATTTAAACTGGACCTTCATTCACATGTTCATTTACTGGGCATTTTTAATGTCTCCAAGTATTAAACAAAGAAAGATCAATAAAACCAGTGCCCTTGCCCAGCAGGAGCCAACCATCTTGATGCTGATTCTGACAAGTGAACAATTATAACACAGCATGATAGATATTACACTCTATAGAGACAAGCACTGAGTGCCATGTAATTGCCAAAGCAAGCCGCCTGATTCAGCTGGACTGGGCCTGGAAGAGACAGGAAGGTCTTCCCATAGGAGCAGCCCAGCAAGGTCTTGAAGGCCGAATGGTCCAGGCAAAGAGCTGTGTATAAAATTACAAAAGCCGGAGGCATTCTGTCCTTAAGATTCTCTAGGGCGGCTGATCCTTAACCTCAGGGCCTTGAACCCACACAGTCCATGGATAGGTGTCAGGTGTTTTATAAAACCCTGAAATGGACCCAGAATCTTGTGTGCAGCTAAATTTTTCTGACTATGCTTTCCCCAAGTTCTCAAAGTTTTCCATACCCTCCAAAATTTCTCACCATTGCTCCAGAGAACACAAAAGTTCTTTGGGAAATCTAGCTGCTTTGTGGTTGAGAAATCTGCTTGCCGGTGAAAATTCGATGGTGAAGATCATCTTATGGAGAATAATATCATTCCAAAGAATTTTCTGCAATATTCCTACATCTGGGACTTAATAAAACAAAATGGCTTATAATCTCAATGCCAAGGTGTTGCTTGCTCACACACACGCACACACACACACACACACACACACACCATTTTAAGAAGATTCAAAGGCTAAACATATAATTAAAATGAAAAGGCTTTCTCCCATCCCTCGACCTTACCATAAAGGTAAATAATCTTAGCTGCTTCTTATAGTTCCATGATAAAAAAAAGTCAATCATAAACCAATATATACATATTTTTATTTAACCTAAAAATATCAAATTGTACACACTGCTCTGTCCCCTGCTTTTCTGTTCTCTGTCCCTCCATGACTGGTACATCTCAGAGATCATTCTGTAGCAGCATGTGCTAGTCTAGATGATTCTCTAGATGGCCACCGCCAGCCTCCCTTGCTGGGTTGCCCAGCCCTCTGGCATGATGCTCCTTGAGATTGTTTCCAGACATCCAGTAACGCCAATGTTGTTGCACTGCGTACCCTCATCCATCTAGTTTAAGGCACTTTCGCCAATATTTTCCCAGATTAAATTCCTCGCAGCAGAGTTGTTGGTTTAGGGTGTAAGCACCTTCACAATTTTGGTAGATATTACCAAACTGCCCTTCAAACAGCTGAACCAACACATTCTCACCCACGGTGGACGAGAGCACCTGTATCTGCATGCTACTGATATTACCGAACATTTTAATTTTTGCCAACATGATCGGTAAGAACCATTCTTTCACACTTGCTTTCATTTGTATGTCTTTAATTATGAATAAGATTGAGCACCATTTCATACGTTTATTCAGTGTGTATTTTTTACATCTCTGTGTGAGTTGCCTATGCATATCCTTTGTCCATTTTCCCACTGGGTGTGCGTTTTTCAAACTGAATTATTAAAACCCTTTGTCAGGTAAGGAAATGAGCCCTTATGATGTATGTCACAAATAGCTTCCCCAACTTATCTTTTGTCTTTTGCCTTATATTTGGAGTATCTGGGGCCATGTTAAGTTTTTAAATTTTATACATATTTAAATTTATCAACACCCAGAAAAGCTGTTGAGAGTTGAACCAGGTCTCAGGGTCCCTTTAAGTCTAAAGAAAACTATAATTAGCTAGTTATACTAATGACCACACAGCCTAAAGGGATGCACGCCTAGAGGTGGGTCTTGGGTGACTTCGGTAGGCAGGTGTAGGGCCGCTCTGTTGTGTAGGATTTAACAATTGATTCGTCTCTCCTGTACGTTACTCTGGATTCTGGCCGCTAAAAGTTGACACTAGTCAAGACAAGATTTTTTAGGGGCGCCTGGGTGGCTCAGTCAGTTAAGCGACTGCCTTCGGCTCAGGTCGTGATCCTGAAGTCCCAGGAGGGGTCCCGGGAGGAGAGCTTGCTCACTCTCCCAAATAATAAATAAATAAAATCTTTAAAAAACAAACATTAAAAAAAAGATACAATTTTAAAAAAATGTCTTTATTGTTGCCAGAGAAGTCAAATAGTTCACTGCAGTGATGGGATTTTTAAAAATCCAGCCTGTTAACATCACGCCTATCCCTCAAAAATGTGCTGGAGGAGTCCGTGAATGTCTAGGACAGAAGGAAAGTGAGGCTGAACCTCCCTCGAAGGTTTGGTGAGCTCAAGGATGCTCTGAGACTTCTTCGGGGAATGGGGAGGAGGAAATAAATTAGAAGGAAGACATTAAGTTACTTTGAGGTAGCTTTATTTTTCTTTTTAAAGATTTTATTTGTTTATTTGAGAGAGAGAGAGATAGCATGAGCAGGGCAGAGGGAGAGGGAGAAGCAGACGCTCGACCGCAGGACCCCAGGATCATGACCTGAGCTGAAGGCAGACCCTTAACTGGCTGAGCCACCCAGGTGCCCCTGAGGTAGCTTTGAATAACTTACGATCTAGTTTTCAACTTTGGGTGAAACATAGATCATCATCCTTGTGTGTTTTTACAGCTATAATGCTTACACTATTAAGGAAAACTCAGTCATCTAAATTACAGAGTTTCTCAAAACCTTGATATGCACATGAATTACCTGAAGATCTCGTTAGAATGCAAGCTCTGATTTGGTTCGGAGCTAGGGTGGGACTGCATTTCCGACTAGCTACTTGATCCCAGACCTCACGGTAGCCAGGCTCTAAAATACCCAGAACCTGGGGCTCCTGGGCTGCACAGTTGGCCAAGCAACTTGACTCTTGATTTCGGCCCAGGTCCTGATCTCAGGGTCGTGAGATCGAGCCATGGGGTCGAGCCATGGGCCGGGCTCCATGGTCAGACAAGAGTCTGCTTCAGATTCTCTTTCCCTCTGCCCCATCCGCTTGTGTGTGCTCTCAAATAAATATTAAAAATAATAATAATAACACAAAATAAAGTTCACAGAACCTGAATTTTCCTCCTATGCTTGCTGGCCTCTCCTTTTCTCGTTCTTTCTCCGGGCACATGATCTGATCGTGTTTATGTGCACACAAACACACGCTTCACATATGTCTTCATATTTCTGGTTTCTAAAACATTAATTGAGAAATAGGCCATTCATTGTTACAGAAACCACAGTGTACTTCATGACAAACCATTGGGTCTAAAGGCAAAACATTGACAAACTGAGACTTTTTTGCTTGGTCACGCCTGATGTAACGGAATGAACCCCAAAGAGGCTGTGTGCATTGGAAACTGACTTCGACCACGTTTAAATCTTCCTCCTTTAAAATATTAGCAGTTGAGTGTGCAAACCAATATTTATTTTCTAGTCAAAGGTTTGCGGCAAACGGTTTATGAATGAAAGAGATGAGGGAAGAACGCTTCGAGATGTTTCTAGTAACAGGAACGGAAATAGGATATGTTATTTCTTTAAAACGGCAGACACGGGCTTCAACTAAAAAAATTCATCCTGCTCTGGTTTTTGAAGGAGAAACTGACCATTGTTTGAAAGGCCAGGGTCCATGCTTCTATGCCAGCAGTCATAATAAATATTATTTGGTGGAAAAAAAAAAAAAAGCTGAAGATCCAGCCACATTAAGGGAGAATCTATTAACAGAATAATTGTATGGCAAGGACCCCTGAAGAAAAGCTTCCAAAATTCCATTATCTTAACTGTCACTCGCCACTTTGAGTTGTCTTGGTGCTGTGTGTTTTCATGAATTACCCGAGCTGTTTGTTTTTGCTTTATCAGTCATCACCCTGTCAGCTGGGCCATTCATAACAACTTTTGGCAGCTCATCAGGGGAGTTCAGAGCTTGAATAGGCCCCTATCCACTCTCACACCTCATTGTGTGAAACTGTTTACCAGCATTGCCTTTTTCTGTAAATATTACAAGCAGACCCCTGAAGGAGAGATGTGTGAAAACAAAATGGCCTAACCTTGTCGCAGTTGGCTGAGCTAGCAGATCTGGGGTTGGCTGAGACTTTGCAAGTCCTGGCATTTCATGTTTTCAGCCGAATAATACCTAGTCACCGGTCTTGAAGTCTTGTGTATGCTAGTTAATTAGACAATATTTAATTTGACTTAACATTTGTGTCAGTTTGGTGGGAGTGAGACTTTGTAATTAGGGAGTACAGAGCGGCTTCCTGTCACCGTTCTGCACCCATATTCTAATTTAAGGCACACTTTTTGCAGCGTATTGTCACACTTGATGTGCAGAGCCCCCCCCCCCCCCAACCCCGCCACTGTCTTTCATGCTTGACTGGTAACAAGGTGGCCTATATTATACAACCAACAGCAAATGGACCCCGTCTCCTGGACTTAAGGGCTGAAAGTTTCTGCATGATTCACCCACCAGAAACAATTTTCTAGCTGAAATGAATGTCAACAATTCTCTGTGGAAGCTAATATCACCAGCCTGCAAATGGGTATGATATATATATATATATATATTTTTTTTTTCTTTTGGTCTTTATTTGTACCGAAGTTATAGAGGCACAGATTTTTAAAGCGTCAAATAGTTCTAAGTTTTGTGAAGAAAAATAGTGGTCTCCCCGGCTCCCCCTTCCCCAGAGACGACCACTTCCAGCTCTGGTGGCAGATTGTTTCAAAATTAATTTCACAGTGAGAAATAGCCTGTTTCGCTTTGCCTGTTTTTGAATGTTCTATAAATGGAATCAGATTGTTGTGCCTTGCTCCTTTCACTTACCATTAAGGTATTTTTTTAATTATTCCTTTTTTTTTTAAGTCAAAGTGTAATTATATACAATGAAATGCACAGATTTGAAATGTACAGCTCAATGAGTTTTAACGAATAAATACACTCACAGTCCAGCTGTGGAATATTTCCATCACCCCAGAGAGTTCTCTGGAACACTTTTGCCGTCAGTACCCCTCCAAGAAGCCATCGCTTTTATTCTATCATCATCGATTACACTTAGCTTCTCTAGAACTTCCTGTATGGTATCGGACAGTAGGTACTTCTTTGCAACTGGCTGCTTTTACTTGAAAGGATGTTTTTAAGATTCGTGCAGAAATCTATTCCTTCTAACTACCAAGTGATATTTCCACTGTGGGAGTTTACTACCATTTGTTTACAAATGGACTTGCTTGTTGTTGTTCCATTGTTTCCAGGTTTTTGCTGTCGGCTTGTCTCTTTATTACCCAGTGGCAGAAGTTCCTGTATTTCTAGATAGCAAGGCCTTTGTCGGAAATAAGCTTTGCGAATATTTCTCCCCATCTGTGTTTCGTCTTCTCTTAATGGTGTTGCTGGATGAGCACAAATTTAAAATTTGGAGTATGTCCTATCCGTGATTTTTTTTTTTTTATGATGAGTGCTTCTTGTATCCTGTCAAAGAAATCTTTGCCAACCTCTAGATCATATCAATACTCTCCTGTGTTTTCTTTCAGAAAACAGTGAGGCATTATGGTTTCAGATTTTTACGTTAAGACCTCTCACAGCCTAAGTTTTGTGTATGGTGTGAGGTAGTGAGGTGGTTCTTTTTTTTTTTTTTGGTAATTTTTTAATAGATAGATGATTATTCTAGTGTGATTTGTTGCAAAAATTTTCCTGTCCCCGTCGCGTGTGTGTGGGCGCACGCACGCGCGTGTGGGCGCACACGCCTTTGTTGAAAATCAACTGACCATATATGTGTGGGTCTCTTTCAGGCCTTTATTCTGCTTCATTGGCTTGTTTATCTAGCTTGATGCAAACAGCACAGTGTCTTAATTATTGTGGGTTTAAAGTAAGTCTGGAAAGCACACGGTGTAAATCTTCTAAATGTGTTCTTGTGTGAGAGGTTCTTTTTCCTTTCCTTCCTCTTTTGCATTTTCATAGCCATTTGCAATCACTTTGTTAATTTCTACTAAAAGCTTCATGAAATTTTGATTGGGATCGCACTGAATCTATAGATCGATACGGGGAGAACGGACACTTCAGCAATATTAACTTCCCCAATCTCGAAGCATGTCACATGGCTTATATTTTTATTTGATATCTTTCTGCAATATGGAGTAGGTTTTGGAATATGAATCTTGCATATATGTCCTTAAATTTATTTTTGAGTAGTTTATGTTCTTCCTGTGATTGTAAATAAATTGCTTTCTAACTTCATCTTCTAATTGCTGGTAAAAAATAGAAATAGAATTACATTTTATATATTGACCTTGATTCCTAGGACTTTGCCAAATTCACTTTGCAATTCTGGAAGCTTTCTGGGGTAGATTTCTTAGAATGTTTTATATATACAATCATGTCAACTGTGAAAAAGACATTTTGCTTCTTCTTAATTTGTATCCCTTTACATTTTTCTCACATTGGTGGACTAGCTAGCACCTTCAGTATGTTACTGAGTGGAAACGGAGACAGTGACTATCTTGTTCCTGAACTGAGAAGCATTCAATATTTCACCACTGACTATGACATTAACTGTCGTTCTTTTCTATATGCACATTATCAGGCTAATGAAATTCCTTTTTTTCCCCCCAGTTTTTTGAGAATTTTGTTTTCATGAACCGGTGTGGAATTTTGTCAAAATTTTTGCATTGAAATATTTTTTTTTCTCTTTGATTCTGTTAATGTGGTGAACTACAACTATTGATTTTGAAATGTAATACCAACCTTGCAATCCTGGCCTAAGTTCCACGTATTAGTAACATTTATCCCAGTCATATAATGCTGACTTTGATTTTTAAAATATTTTATCGAGGACTTTGTATATATTTATTCATGCATCATCTTGGTCTCTGATTTTCTTTTCTTGTAATGTCTTTGTCAGGTTTCAGTAACAGGGTCATACTAGCCTCATGAACCAACTTGAAAAGCATCTCCTATTTTCTCAGAGTTTGGGATTAAACTGGTATTGGTGTTTTCCTTAAAACTTTGATAGAATTTGTGAGTAAAGCTGTCTGGGCCCGGGGTTTGCCTTGTCGAAAGATTTTTAATTATGAATTTTATCTGAAAATAGATTGAAGGCTATTTGCATTTTTCCATTTCTTCTTGTGCTGATGTTGGTAAGATGTGCTTTTCCAGGCATTTAACCACTTGCCCTAAGCTTTGAATTTATAGGCAAAAAATCATCAATGCTTTTCTCTTTTTGGAGAGTTGAAGCCCTTTTCATTATGTAATAAGCCCCTTTATTTACCAGTAATGTTTCTTGTCTGAAGCCAACTTTTAAAAAAAATTTTATTATCTATTTGAGAGAGAGAAAGAGAGAGAGCACGAGTGAGAGGAATGGCAGAGGGTGAGGGAGAAGCAGTCCCCAGCCCAACCCTGGGACTCCATCCCAAGACCCTGAGATCATGACCTGAGCCGAAGTCAGATGCTTAACCGACTGAGGCAGCCAGGTGCTCCTGAAGCCATCTCTGCTATTTAATAAAGCTACTTCAGCTTTCCTTTGAGTAGTGTCTACACAGCATGTCTTTTTCATCCCAGCCTGTGTCTTTCTATTTAAAGTGGTAGTTCTAAAGGCAATGGATGGTGGGCTCTTGATTTTTTATCTAATCTAACAATCTAAATTTTAATTAGCATGGTTTACATTGAATGCGACTATTGAATTAAAACCTCTCATCTAACCAGCTGTTTTCTATTTATTCCATTTGTTCTTTGTGTCTCTTTTCCTTTTTGCTTGCCTCCTTTTTGCTTAATTGAGCCCTGTTTATGATTCAATGTTATTACCCCCATTGGATTATCATGGACAGCTCTTCTGAAAAAAAAATTCAGTAAAACTCTAAGGAGTTTACCATATACGTCTTATGTAATTAAAGTCTACTTTCAAATAATCTTTTGTTTTACGACTAGTGTAAGGAGACCAATCCATCCCCAATGTCTTGCTCACTTTCTTGTTCTATTGCTGCTGCATATTTACTCTTACATACGCCCTAAAAACACAAGACTACTATTTTTGCTGTAGACGGTTATTTTTCAGAGCAGTTAAAAACAGTACAAAATGAATGTTGAACTTTCTTTACCTTTAGTTATGTCATTTCTGGTGCTCTCATTTTCTTTGTGTAGATTCGAGTTCTGTCTGCTATGAGAGTCCTTCTGCCCTAAGCACTTTCTCTAAACTTCCATTACAGCATGGGTCTGCGGGCAATGAATTCACTAAGATTTGGTTTGGGTTTGGGTTCAGCAGAGTCTTTATTTCTCCTTTTATTTGAAAGACATTTTTGCTGGGTATAGGATTCAGATTTGACAGATTTTTGTTGTTGTTCACTCACAGAGACATCACCCATTATCTTCTGGGTTGCATGGTTTCTGAATAGAGGTCTGTGGATTCTTATCTTTCATTTGTATCTCGCTACATGGGATGTTTTTTTGTCCTGCCTTCCTAATTTTCCCTTTGTCTCTGGTTTTCCGCAGTTTGAATATAATATGCCTTTGGTGTGGGGGTTCTTGTGGAAGGGGAGCATTTATTCTGCTTGGTGTTCTTTGAGTGTCTTGGAATGGTTCTTTGTTTTAGAAGTTTCTTGCATATTATTTCTTCTTATCGTTTCTTCCTGACATGCTAATCACACTTAGTTAGATCTTTTATCTACATTTCTCTAGGATTCTCTGCTGTGTTTTTTCCTCCACACTCCATCCTTCCCCACTGTTTCGCAAATCAATGCCAGAACTGTTATGAATCTTGTTTCCATATGTGTGAGGCTGACTAAAGAAATTTTGTTGCTGTTGTCTCCTCTTCTTCTCCAAATCCTTGTGGGTTCATCCCTTTAAAAGATTGTTTTCTGCCATGTTAGGAAGTTGAGTGAAAGTAGATGCATGTGTGGAATCTGCATCTTTACCAGGAAGTCAACTTTGAATTTCGTTATTTAAATTAAGCTTAAATGGTGATAAGGACTACATTTTCCATTATCTTTGGAATGAATTAATGTGTTATTGCTTATCTTCTCACTTTGAAAGACTTTGCATTCTCAGAAATAAGAGAAAAGAATCACAAATAATGATCGCTAACATTTGTCATAATTCTCTGTGCCGGTGTCGTTAAGTGCCGCTCTTGTACTGATTTAATCCTCACAGTGACTTTACAGTATAGACAATCTTATTATCCTCAGTTTTAAAGTTGAGAATAAATTGAGGTACAATTAGATTAAGTAATTTGCCCAAAGATGCGAAGTAGAAAATGACGGAAGTTGGTTTCTTAACCACTCTATGCTGAATGCCTTTAGCAAATGGGAAGATAAATGCTTTTAGGTAATATCTTTGCTTTTGGTCTCTGGAATTCTTCATGTGCTACTATTACCTCTCCAAGAATCTTAAACTATTTATCATCTAGTACATATTTAATGCCTATTAGGTACCCCAATCGTTTTGTTCACTGTGGGGGTATAAAGAATACAGCAGGGCTCTTTCCTTCAGGGAGTTTACATTTCTCCAAAGAAAAGGCTCCCCAAAATGTGGAAGTAAGTTTTATGGTCCAGAGTGGTATCACCATTCAGAAAAAAAAAAGAAAGCTTGATTTGATCCAGGCACTCGGAAACCATGGAAAACACACTAAAAACAATGATGATTATTCAAAAACCCCTGGATTACCCATGGACGTTTTCACTTTTCCTTTTGCTTCTTTTTGTTCTTAATTCTTAGCTGTTGTATTGTTTATAAATACTTCTTCTATGGAACAAAGTAAGAGGATTGTTCAAAAACCCAGAAGTTCTTTATAAAAGCTTAAAGTGGAAAGAGTCTCAAATTCTTGGTTACACTCAAGTTCTTGGTCCAGATATATATCACCTGGAAGACACACACACACACGCACGCACACACACACACGCACACACACGCATGCGTGCACACACACGCACGCACACGCAGCACACACGCACACACGCACGCACACGCATGCGTGCACATGCCCATGCACACGCACACACGCGCACACACGCACGCACACACACGCATGCGTGCACATGCCCATGCACACACTTTTTATCCCACTATCTTCCTTTCCCCATCAAGATGGTTAACTGAGAATTAACATGTATTAGTGGTGTTCCCTGGTATTTCTGGACTAACTGTGAGTAAATAAAGGGTGTAATTGATACAATATTATCTTTAGATTGGCTGTCACAGTATCTGACTCTTAAGAGGCACCAAACTAATATTTGTTGTTTCGTTGATTGAATGAATGAAATGAAAGGAATCCTAGGGTGAACCTTCTTATAAACAATAGTCCTCATGAGTTTGTAATTTGATGTGAAGAGATTTTTCTTTTTCTTTTTCTTTTTAAGATTTTACTTCTTTGAGAGAGAGAGAGAGAGAGCACATGAGCAGGGAGGGTCAGAGGGAGAAGCAGACTTCCTGCTGAGCAGGGAGCCCGATATGGGACTCGATCCTGGGACTCCAGGATCATGACCTGAGCTGAAGGCAGTTGCTTAACCAACTGAGCCACCCAGGCACCCTGAAGAGATTTTTCTAATGCAATGTACATCAACATATCTCAGGGAGAAAGGACATGCTATAGGATCAAGAGGCTGTATTTGTTTATAGTCATGTCTCCCCTCAGCAGTGCTGTAACTGGCTGATAGCCGGCTCTCAATAAATATTTGTTGGATGCAAAAATGAATCATTTGACAGTATCTGGTTTGCTGCTGGAGAAAGTCTATATGCCACATAACAACTTATCCAGGAGGAAATTCCGGACAAAACTAAGAGTAACCATAGAACAGTTTTTTAGGAAAAACTTGACAATGCAGTGGTCGGACCATCCACTTTGGAATCATGCAGACCTGGGATCTAGTACCAACCCCGCCACTTAGGAGCTAGCTATGTAACCTCAGGAAAGTTGCCCAGCCTCTGCAAGTCTTCATCTTCCAGTTTTTCAATGTGGGGCAGTAACAGTATTTCATGTTTGCTGTAATTATTAAGTAAGATATTCCACATCAAGATCTTATTTTGTGACCAACAACCTTATGTGCTCAACAAATGGTAAATAACAAGTTATTGTTACACAGAGATTTCAGGAGCTGAGGCTGTGGCCATTTGGATCTCTAGAAAATCTTAACAAAAATGGGGAAACCTAAAACAGAGGAGTCTACATCCTTCCTATGTTCCTCTTTTCTTGCTTTAGGAATTTTGAGCGACCTTTATTTGGCCTTATGGGTGTGTGGAAAGGTAGGGCATGGGATGGGAGCTAGAAATCCTTTCCACTTCTAGAGAAATGCCCTCTACCAAGGATTTATGCTGACAAGGCAACATAGCCCCCCCCCATCAGCTGAGGATGAAAGCAGCCACAGACAATGGGATATGACACAATAATGAGTTCTCATTTGTCAGGTGTCAGCTTGCTGATATGGTCTAAGGATACGGTGTTCAATAAGTCTTAGAAATCAGTAATAACAATACCATTTACACAGCAGTTCTTCCTACAGTTTTCAAAGTACCTCCACACACACTCTCTGTTTTAATTTACATCACAATGCTATGAGGAACCTGACATAAATATCACCACTCCCATTTTATAGATGAGTCAATACGTTCTGAGAAGTGAAGTCACCAGGCCCAAGGCCACTTGGCTGCTCTGTAATTGACCTCAGACTTGAACCTAAGTCCTCACCCTGGGTTCATTCCTTTTTTTCCATGAAACTTTAGCAGGCTGTTTGTCCTACAGAATCCATCTATTTTGATTATGAAATGTGCTTGCAAACATGTTAGACCCTTAAGCATTTGTGTTTATAAAATGATTTCATAATTGGTAGTAGCAGCCCGTTTTTTAAACCTTACTCTCTTTTTGATCTAACAGGAAATGAAGGTTTTCTTCTGGATACCCCAGATCTTTGATGATGCCAGTGAGGAAACATCCACACCCTTTGGTTAGACGGTGAAGCATGAGGCTGTGGTTATTTTCATCATTTACTCCATGGAAGGTTGAAAGCTGTTAAGCAGAATCAATCTTAGGACAGAGAACGGTGGAACTCCGGAAGGTGCAACCTTACCAGCATCTTGGTGGATGCTTCCCGATTGTAGCATCCTTTTCATCTTCAACTTATATTCCAAGCTGTTACCTAGAATAAATCCCACCATTTCTAGCTAATGCACGGTCTTTGTTTTGAATGGAAAAGAGGGAAAATATATTGATCCCCTCTGGCAGCACAGGAGATACGCCTAAAATGGAATATCTTTCACCATCATGAATAACATTAATCTTTACAGTTCTCCAAAGTAAATAATTACTGTATAGTTGGCTTCCTATTTATATGAATTGACAGCATCCTTTGAGTCTCCAGGTGACAGAAATTCTCTCCAGAAACCATTCTTAAGATTATTGTCAAATTCCTTAATGAGGAATTAGAAGCTAAAGTGGCTAGCCTCTAGGTACAACCGGTTGGCAACATGCTGATCTTCTCCCTTCTGGATTCTTCAGAGAGGGTTGATGGATAAAGCTCTGAAGAGCTGTTGAGCATGCCAAGTCTTCTGGTGTGAGGGCAGCCACCATGCCCCAGTCTATGCTGAGCCTGTCTTGTGTATTTCCAAGTACTCAGGTATGTGATCCTTGCACACGCCCATACCCTCTGCTGAGATGACGTAGTAATCACGGGCATGAGGATGTCACAGGCACTGTGCTACATTCATTCTCGAAATAATCTCACTTTATTCCAACAACAATAATTTGAATTGGGAAGAAATGTTAACACTTGGCACGTTTCAAAACAAGGGCTTGGATAGATGATCTACTTTGTCCAAGGCCACATAGCTATTAAATGGCCAAGTAGGGACCTGAACCTAGTTCTGTCTACGCCCAGCTCAATGCTTTCAACTATCACCTTCATTGTCTCCTCCAAGATAACGGCTTCCCTGTGGTAACTGGTAGAGGCTGGAAAACAGAGGCCTGAGAGAACTTTTCAATATGAAATGATAACTCTTTGCCCACTGAGATTCTTATTTAAAAAAACCCAGAGGAAGATTATATTAATATATTTATTCAATATTTATGTACAATATTTACATTTACAAAACGCTTTAGAGTGTAACAGAATGGGCGGAAATTTTTATTTGGGCATATAATTGTCTTTTCTTTCATATTCATTTATTCCTTTGATTTGTATAATATGTTCTTCACTTGGTCTTCTGAGATCATGTACAATGGTAACAAATTTTAAATAAGATTAATAAAAGATTATTTCATATCACTCATAGGGAAAACCGACTAGGGCCATGCCGGTCTCCGTTCTTTATACACGTTATGCAAAAGAGGATAATACCATCCCCAGAATACTGTCTACAACACCAGCTGTGCTTATTCATGGTGCTTTAAAAATATATTGAGCTCTTATTCCTCATTTATTTTGTGGTATTCACTCTCTGCCCTTCAGGTGGTTGGGGAACACAACATTTCAGATGAGGAAATGACTTTGGTGAGCATCACCTCAAGTAGCCACACTATGTCCTTCTTTCATTGATCATCAGACAAGAATCCTCCGCATGAAGCACCTGGGTGGCTCAGTCGTTAAGCGACTGCCTTCGGCTCAGGTCACGATCTCAGGGTCCTGGGATCGAGCCCCGCATCGGGCTCCCTGCTCCGCAGGAAGCCTGCTTCTCCCTCTCCCACTCCCCCTGCTTGTGTTCCCTCTCTTGCTGTGTCTCTGTCAAATAAATAAATAAAATCTTAAAAAAAAAAAAAAAAGAATCCTTTGCAGAGGTTTCTTGCTGACAATTCCCTCCACCTGGAAATCTTTTCCCTAGATGGTCACATAACTGCCAACTTCAGTGTCTTCAGGCCTGAAATCAAGAGGCACCTTCGCCAAGAGGCCTGCCTCAGACCCAGATCCCAAAGAACCCCCTGTCCGGGGTGTATCCTGACATGTCTTTTATTTTCTCCTTAGCACATGGTACTTTGTGTTAAGAACCCTAGAGTTCCAGGGTTTGGTGAGAATAGATTTAAAAAATAAGTTGATGAGCCACTATCGTGTCTTTTTTTTTTTTAAGATTTTATTTATTTGACAGAGACACAGCGAGAGAGGGAACACAAGCAGGGGGAGTGGGAGAGGGAGAAGCAGGCTCCCTGCTAAGCAGGGAGCCCGATGTGGGGCTCAATCCCAGGACCCTGGGATCATGACCTGAGCTGAAGGCAGACACTTAACTGACTGAGTTACCCAGGCACCCCTATTGTGTCATTTTTAAATGGCCACGACCTGCTTTAAAATTCATCTTTTAAGGAATCTCGTTAGTGTAAAGTATTCTGAGGGCTTACAATATATTCCCTGTCTTTTTAAGGACCCAGATCATTACTGAGGAGGGCATGCAAATGTGTGGCTGGGGCAAATGCTTATATTTGGTCAACTTACAGGTTCTAAACAACTTGTATGTGTAATCAGAGGGTTAAAAATTATTCTAAAAAATATATTTTCTCATCCTTGTATGCATGTGTGTGAATATTAATTTTTTTCTTTAAAACTTGTAGGCAGGAGTGCTTCACTCGAGTGTGGTTAGAAAGATCAGGGCAGGGGCACCTGGGTGGCTCCGTCGGTTAAGAGTCCAACTCTTGGTTTCGGCTCAGGTTGTGCTCTTAGGGTCGTGAGATCAAGCTCCACGTCGGGCTCTGTGCTCAGCACGGAAGTCTGCTTGAGTTTCTCTCTCCCTCTCCCTCTGCTCCTGCACCCCCAAAATAAATAAATAAATCTAAAAAAAAAAAAAGGAGGGGCGCCTGGCTGGCTCAGTCATTAAGCATCTGCCTTCGGCTCAGGTCGGGATCCCAGGGTCCTGGGATCGAGCCCCGCATCGGGCTCCCTGCTCCACGGGGAAGCCTGCTTCTCCCTCTCCCACTCCCCCTGCTTGTGTTCCCTCTCTTGCTGTGTCTCTCTCTGTCAAATAAATAAATAAAATCTTTAAAAAAAAAAAAAAGGAAAGAAAGATCAGGGCAGAGGCCTGTACTGGGGCAGGGGGCCGGGGGACAGGCAGACCGGTTAAGTGGTTCTCAACTCAGGCTGCACCTTGTTAATAATGTCATATCCTACCAACCGGGACCAATCAAACCCGGATCCTGGGGGTGAGGGGTGAGCTCAGGCACCAGTATGTCTTCCTGATTTACAACGTGGGATGAGAACTGCAGGTCGGCAGGCAGCTAGCGTCTTTTCTTGAGGAAAATGAACAACTGTTGTCAGCCTCTGCTTCCCCCAGGCCACCAGCTAGAGGTTCCTGATTCTCATTCAGCTCAGCATCCCTCTCTGCAGCTGTCCGTGGTTTCTGGAACTAGTCTCGCTATCTTCAACACGGTGCCCAAGGAGCCTAGTGCGGCTGCCCCTGCACCCTCCCCTTGGTCCTGGTCTTCAGTTTCTGATTGTTCTTCAGCTGCCCTCCTGGTCTCTCAGCCCAAACCTCAGCCCGCTTGCCTGTGCCTGACCACTCTTGGCTTTACTCCTGCCAACCTCTTCTTCTCGGAGTCAGGGCCAGTTCCCCGCCCCCCCAAGCCACCAGCTGGGGTCCTGCTTCAAAGGGGTTGAATCACCCGAATCACAGAAGAGTCCCTCCTGACTCATCACAGCCTGGCAAAGCCTGCGGCTGCCAAATCCCCTGACAGGTCAATCTCCTCGAACGTGGACCCTTGAACAGGACCTTTGAATTCATGAAGAAATGAGTTCACCTCTTTAGCAAAGTCGCACAGCAAGGAGGGGGGGGTGAAGAATGGGGACCATTAATGCAATCAGTCAACCATGGGTGGGAGGCCAACAGAGGAGGTACTGATGGAGCATTTCTAGAAAGAAACAGACATCGTAGGAACGTCAGCTACACAGGGAGTTCACTTTGATCTGAGATGAAAATAAGGTGTGACGAAATAACAGTGGTGATTACATTGTCGTGGAGGGTCCAAAATGTGGCGACGCAGCATTGCACGAGAAAGGCGTACAAACTCTTTCGATAGGTCACCAGTGGAAACCTCGGGGTGCTACTCGCAGGCATGAGCCCAAGGAGAGAATGGGCTTGGCTGAGATCCCGCCCAAGACGGCTACGTCCCCACTGCAAAGCTGCCTTCTCCCAGGGAAGCAGGGAAGTTGGGGCTCCTGCAACCACAGCTGGGTTCTTAGAAGCCTGTGTAGACCCAGTGGTGCCAGGTGCCCTGGGTTCATCACTTGGCTTCCGGCACAAGGGGCTACAGCTCGGAATCTCCTCTTCCCTGGGCACCTGGGGGGATTGCATTTCCCTGACCCTTTGCCATGTGAGAGGAAGTGTCATCTATCACTTCCTTGTGGAAGCAATCAAGAGCCATTCATTTGATGGTGGCATCAAAAGATAGTGGAGCCTTGGGTCCCTGGGTGACTCCATGGAGCTCCGCCCCCTGCTGACCCACACTGGACGGAGAGCATGAAAGAGATGTGATTCCTGATTGGGTTAAGCCTCGGAGGGGCGGGGGATGGCTTTGGTGGCCGCAGAACCTAGTTTATCCTCACTCCCCTTTTTTTTTTTTTTTATTCGAGACACAGAGATACAGAGAGAGAGAACATGAGCAAGGGGAGCAGAGGGAGAGAGAGAAGCAGGCTTCCCGCTGAGCGGGGAGCCTGATGCGGGGCTCGATCCCAGTACGCTGGGATCATGACCTGAGCCGAAGGCAGACGCTTAACCGTCTGAGCCACCCAGGCGCCCCTATCCTAACTCCTTTGAGGACTTTCCCCATGAATGTGCTCCTGCAAATTCTCTAGAACTTTAACGTTTCCCTCTTGCCTGGTACAGTAGAGGGAGTGGTATTTTTCTTCACCGAGAGAGGGAAAAAGAGTCTGGCCTTACCTTCCTGTGTTCATCTAAGTGCAGGGAGGCTAGGGGATGGAGAATTTGGCATCTTACTCAGGACTGTGCGTGCAGTCAATGTGTAGAACCATCTGGCTACAGGATTTTCATTTTTCTATTAGAGATGAAGGAGAGCTCCAAATAGGTTAAGTCCCTTGCCTGAAGATCCCATAGCTGGTAGATGTCAGAGCTGGGACCAGAACCCAAGCCCATCTTGACTTCAAAATCTGTGTTTCTTTTCCCCCAGCATAAACATACAAGGAGTGAGTTCTTAACTCCTAGCCTGTTCATGCTTTTCACCTCACCATAATCTCTTTAAAATAATCTTTTGTTAGGTCAATCTACTATTCAAAGCTATTATTCTTAGAATTATGTCCTTCTTTCATTCCATCCAGATTTGTTTTTACTGATCTTTGACACCTGACGTGCTACAAATCTGCGTGTTTGTTTAAACTCTAGTCAAACACACTCGTGTTTGTTTTAAGTTGGAATATCACCACCAGGCTATCTGGAAATGCCTCTACCTCGGCCACTACAGGTTTTCAGAAAGGCCAGGATTGCCCTTTGTGGCAAGGATCTAGGAGGAGGGAAATGGAATGAGACAGAGAGGGAACAAGGTTATTTGTGAAAAGGGGAAAATGAAGGTTTACTCAATTAATAGAGGCCTTTTGGTACCTAGGATCGTCTCAGCTGCCATGCCTGTGACCCTTAGAAATGTATGTGGCATCTACTTCAGGAAAGGCCCCCCGTGCAAACAAGATGAAATCGCAGTGCAGATCCACAACTCCCCCGCTCCGTGCACATGGGATGGTTCACTTGGCTTTGCAAGTGCATCCAAGCTGCCTCGTTCAGACGTTGGTGGAGGGCAGGCCTCGGCCTGCATTCTCTGACTCCTGACATGACTTCTCGATGGAGCGCCAGGATTTTTCTCAAGTGTAACAATATGAATTATCAAGTCACTTTAAAACACGTGTGATGTATGTGTGCATTTATTTCACAGGAATGGTATAAAGATTAAATACTTAATGAATCCATTTTTCATATCAAGAATATATTTGCCCTACGCCTAAATATATCTCTCCCTTCTGTTTCTCATGAGAAATATAGCTATCTTTATTATGTAATCAGTAATAGATCATTCCTTCTAAGCAGGATCTAATTTTAGCAACATGATGAATGGCCTGGGAATGTATTCCACTGCCCTCTGCAGAAAGGAATATATATCAGACCTGCTCAGGTGTGTGTCATTTCTTTATATCGGGATGTTTCTGCTCCCCAAGTGGCAGCCTGGGTTTTTCTGGTTGAAAGCCCCAAGTTCTGTCTCTGTTTCGGCTCCTGCAGACACAGTTAGGAAACAACCGTGTATGAACAATAACCAGGTTTGCTAGCTCCAGCCAATGAGGTACGTGGCTCTCCTGAGCCTGTATTTATTGAACCAGCTCGAAAATGACCCACTGGTTTTTTTGTTGGTTTTTTTTTTTTTTCCCCCTTCAATTCATCTCTATGCAGGAACTGCTTGTGGAGGACTACCCTCAACCACCGACCGCCTCCCCAACCGCCATCTCTCATTTTGTCTTTAGGCAGAAAAATTTCTTTAAAATGCAGGAATCAGGGATGCCTGTGTGGCTCAGTCGGTTAAGCGACTGCCTTCGGCTCAGGTCATGATCCCAGGGTCCTGGGATCGAGTCCCACATTGGGGTCCCTGTTCAGTGGGGAGTCTGCTTCTCCCTCTACCGGCCGCTCTCCCTGCTTGTGCTCTCTCTCCTCTCTGTCAAATAAATAAATAAAATCTTAAAAAAATAAAAATAAAATAAAATGCAGGAATCATTCCAGTTTGACTAGCAGGATAAGGAAGGAGTAGCTTCTTTTTTTTCTGGAGCTTCCAAAGAGAGAATGTTCATTTTTCTTCCATGCTCCCTGTGAGTTTTCTGGCTGCTTCTGAACATGCATCATAGGCACCCGTACCCCACATCTTGATAACATTTTAATTTTAAGACTATTTTGAATTCATTTTTCATTTATCTGTAAGAGAGGCACAGCAGTACTTTATCCCCATTTTGCAGCTGTGAAGATTGAGGTTCGGACAGACTAAAATGTGACTTGTTCAAATTTTGACATATGATCCTGTAAACACCCAAACTTACAACTCCATATCATACTACTGACTATGCTTAATATTTAATGGTATCTATAGAAGATGAAAGGTAAAATTTAGGGTTTTTTTTTTTTTGCAACAGTTGTATATGTAAAACTCTGAAATTCTTTGTGCAACTACTATATTTGTTGATTCTAAGATGTCTTTTCTTCTTTCTTATATTCATTCCTCTGAGCCTGGGACACATCCTACAGTCAATGGGGAATCATAATCTAATCAACAATTTTTTTTCTTTCTTAGTGGTCACAGCAGACTGATCCTTAAAAGGTCCCAAATCTTCACCCCCTCTTTGTCTCCATGTCCTTTGCAATGTCACTTTGTTAACTTCTCATCAAACAGGTCAATTTCCTCACGCCTTGAGAATGGGTCGGTCTCATCTTTCCTTATTCCTGTAGAGGGCGCTATTGGTGCCCTTTGCTCTTACCCACTTCAGCCTGCGTGACTTCCAGAAGTACCTGCATTTCTTTGCCTGAGGGCCGTCTCTGGCTGCCAAAGTCCGCTTTGCCTGTTGTGATGGCTTAAAAATATGTTTACAGATCCTTTGACACTCCTCCCTCCTCTCCTCTTGAATGTGGGCCAGACTTCATGACTTGACTCGCTTCTATCAAATGGAATGTGGTAGAAATGACAATGTGATTTTGAAAACTGGGTCATAAAAGGCACTGTGACCATGCTCTGTCTTGGATCACTCACTCTGGCATAAGCCATATGTCATGAAGACCCTGGAGTCGTCCAGTGGAAAAGTCTACGTGGAGAGGAATTGGCCAGCTGCGTTGAGTGAGTTATCTTCGATCCTCCACCCCTAGTCAAGTCTTCAGATAACTAAAATCCTGCCGATTCCTTCACTGCAACCTCAAGAGGAAACCCAAGCCAGAATTAACCAGCTAAGCTATTCCCAAATCCCTAACCCTCACAAACAGTGTGAGATAATAAATGTGTATCATTATATTAAGTCACCAGGTTTTGGGATAATGTATTGCTCATCAATATAGAGCTAAACCCATCCATGTGGCAGGCTGGATATGGTGGCAGATTATCTTTTGGAAGCATTCCTCAAGCAGTCACAACAGTAGGTTGTATAAACACCATAGATTTCTCACCCCTTGGGTAGGATAACTGAACTCCCAGTTTCCCCAGAAGGATTAAGTTCCAATAGCCCAGAATGATAACTGGCTTGATAACACCCTTTATCGGCCACTTTCCCTTCCCTGTCTAACTTCTTCACTTCCCTACCAGTGTTTCCGTCATTTTCCATATTAAATACCTGCTCTCTAGTCCTTATCTCAGAATCGCGTCTTTTGGGGGAATTGGGAATTCCATAGGTCAGTTCCACATAACCAATTGCCAAGTCCCATGCATTTTCATTTAAAATTCTCTTTCTGGGGCTGCATTTCAATAGCACCAACCTGAGCTGATGCAAAGAATAAATGAATGAATAGGGGTTACGTGCGTGGCTCAGTCTGTTAAGTGTCCAACTGTTGATTCCAGCTCAAGTCATGATCTCAGGGTTGTGGGATTGAGCCCTGTCTGGCTGTGTGCTCAGCAGGAAATCTGCTTCTCTCCCTCTCCCTCTGCCCTTCTCCCTGCACGTTCTCTAAAATAAATAAATCTTAAAAATTTTTTAAAAAGAATGAATAAATAAACAAACGAATGAATGAATAAATAAATAAAATAAGCAAACAAGAACAACAATATCCTTCCACGTCACACATATATAAATATTGCATGAACACATGCCCCCCCAATTCTTAATACAATTTCAAATTCAAAACCAAGAAAAGAACATCCACAAGTGTCAGAAACAGACAGAATACTCAGCTGCAGTGACAAGAGGGAGGTGAAATGAAAACACTCCCATATGAATCAATAGGACAGAGAGGCCTTAGCAGCCGAAGTTTGAAGTGCTGTGAGCAGGATTGTGTAGGCCCTAGTAGGCCTCATGAGTGCCCGGAGCAGGAACCAGGCTACCTGCATGAAGCCAGGGGTCCTGAAGAGCTTATCTAGTATCCTCTGAGTCAGGGACTAGAGAAATCATCCACTAGTCTCGGGGAATAGCATGGAAACTTGTAATTTTCCTAGGCCATGTAAATAACAGAAATCATCCAAAAGAAACGGAGACTTGTGCCACAAATGGTGTAAGGCCTGGTACCATTACTCAGGTACCTCAAACTAAGAATTTTCCTAAAATCTCATCCAGAATTGGTAAATGTAAAAACACCCCACATGGACGCTCTAGAGCACATGAAACTTCCACAGACTCTGCTTTCTCTGGCATCTCCATAAAGAAGAGTTTACAGAAAGAAAAAAAAGAAGAGAAAAGAAAAGAAACCACAGAAGGAAGCCAACCACAATAGGGGGGACAAATGGGAAAATTTGCATCTCAAGAACTAGAAATAATAGAACAACAATAAAGAAAAAAGGCTTTCAAATGAATAGTTTAAAACATTTCAAGACATGAAAAAAGGAATGGTGACACAAACCAAGGATAAAACTATTTGAAAATGGGCAGATTTGGGGGGGTGGTATTCTAAAAATGAAAAAAAATTGGAATGAAAACCTAATGGGGCCAGTTGGTCTGTGAGTAAATATGGCTGATGGGAGAATAAGCGAACTGGAAGACAGATCAGAGGGAAATCACCCAGACTATAATACAAAGGATAAAGAGATGGAAAATATGAAAGTTGATTAAATGAGAAGGTCCTACATATGTTTCTGAAGAGTTCCAAATGGATAAAGAAATAGAGTAAAAGGCAAAAAAAAGATTGCCATTATCTAAGAAATGAGTCTTCAAATTAAAAAAGCACACCAGGTATCATGAAGTATAATTAGAAATAAACCCACTTTTAAACACAGTAGTTGAGGGGCACCTGGGTGGCTCAGTCAGTTAAGCATCTGCCTTCAGCTCAGGTCATGATCCCAGGGTCCTGGGATCGAGCCCCACATCGGACTCCCTGCTCAGTGGGGAGTCTGCTTCTTCCTCTCCTCCCTGCTTGTGCTCTCTCTCACTGTACTCTGTCTGTCTGTCTCTCTCAAACAAATAAATAAAACCTTAAAAGAAAAAATCTTAAAAACACAGTAGTTGAACTGCAGAGTATCAGCCTTAAAAACTAACAGAAAGAAAAAACAAACACATTACCTACTACTAAGAACATACTTCCCAAAAGTAAAAATAGCTGGCAGAACACAGCTATCGTGTTATAAATGCAAGGCTATGTGCACAGGAAAAATGCACTTAAGTGCTGACAGACACTACTGTCTCAGAATGAAAGTAAAAGAAAGTCAACTCCAGACATCGTAAGACTATTTTAGCAAATAATACTTTGTCGAGTAGTATGTAAAGATTTACTTTGGCAAAAACAGGGAAAAGAAGTAAAATGCAGTGTTTAAGGAATGCATAAACATGTGGCTAAAGCTAAATAAACCCTCAGTAGTATATTTAAAATGCCCTTTATGGGGCGCCTGGTTGGCTCAGTTGGTAGAGCTTGTGACTCTTGATCTCCAGGTTCTGAGTTCGAGTCCCATGCTGACTGTAGAGATTACTTAAATATAACATTTTTTTTAAAAAGTCTCCTTTATGAGTTTAAAACTCATAAGGTAGAAATAAATTTCTAAGTCATAACACCATGAATGATAGGAGAGCAGAGCCAAATTAAAGCACATATTATTTAAAAAGAGGTAAGTGATATTGATTAATTCTAGACTTTAATTTTGGTGTGAATATTAAAATAAGGGTAGCCCTAAAGGATAGAAATCGAATGTGTAACTTACAGGCCAATAGAATAAAAATGTAAAAATGTGAACTGGGATGTTACCCACCAAATCACGAGAGTATATTTTTCTTGGGAGAAAGAAGTGGTTATGACAGCCAGGTGGGGCTGGGGTGGGAGGGCAAAGGAAAGTTCACGTTATCTGAAATGTTCTATATTTTAAAAACATGTAGAAAAAGAAAGAAATGGCACATGCCTTGTATCTTCCTTTATCCGTTTGCCAATGAGATAGGAACTTGATTTTTCCCTCATATTCAAGGTCCCTCCTAATTTGCCTCCTTTTCTCCCAGCCAGCTTCGCTCCTCCTTCCAGCCCACATTTCCCATTTCCATCAGGCCAACCTCCTCCTTTTTCATACATAATCTTCTTTAGGGTTTGTGCCTTAGTTATCCAAGTTCTGCCAGCCTGTAAAGACCCTTCTTCTTATACCCCAATATTGACAACAGCAAATAGAATGGTCTGTGGCACATAATGCAAACTATATTCTGTTAACTCCCATATATATATATATGAAGAGATATATATATATATGAAAGCAGTCCCTCTCGTGGAAGGGCAATGTGGAAGAGAAAAGGAACAAAGGGAATTTTCATTGTTCTTTGGTGGATAAATTGCACAGATGAAACAATAATATAAGTCACCTACTTCAAGGTTCTTTTTTATTTTATTTTATTTTATTTTATTTTATTTTATTTTATTTTATTTTATTTTATTTTCTTATTTTAAGTAGGCTCCATGCCCAACATGGGGCTTGAGCTCAGAACCCTGAGATCAAGGGCCGCACTCCCTACTGACTGAGCCAGCCAGGCAACCCCATTTCAAGGTTTTTTATTGACCTCAGTAATCTAGAATGGTATTTGAGATTCAGAAAAAGTTGGGTAAGAACATGGGGCTTTGGTGTCAGACAGACCAGTTCTGAAGATCAGTTTAGCCATGTTTTTACTATCTTTAAGGTTGTGGACAAGTGACTTAGGTAGTTTGAGTTTTAATTTTGTCATGTGCATAAAGGGGAAAATAGGTATTACATGTAAAGCACTTAGCACAGCACTGGCCCACAGTAAATACAAATAGGATTTTTATTAGCTAAAACATATAAACTCAAAGCCATGCATGGGATAACCTAGTTCTCCCTCATCCTCATTGCCAGCCTATAACAGAATTGCATTGTCTGCCTTCTAGAAGTTAAATGTGGCCGTGTTATTTATGTTCACCAATGATATGTAAGCATAAAGACATAGGTGATTTCCTACGAGATGTGTAAGACCTACTGAGCAATTTGCCACTTCCCCTTTCCCTACCTGGGACTGTGGAAGCATGTATTGAGACAGAGCCTCTGTCAGCCTGGTCCCTGAATGACCACGTCAAGTAGAGCCCTCCTGCCGCCCAAGGGAACACATGAAATGCATGAGAAACAAACTTTTTTGGTGTCAGGCCCCTGGAGATTCTGCAGTTGTCTGTTCCTGGAGCAAAACCTAGCCCATCCTGACTAGTATAATGCACAGAAGGTCATACGTTTCCACCCCCAGCTCAGAAAAAACCACCTAAAGCCACGCCTTAGAACCCACCTGCTCCAGCTACAAAAGTACCTCTGTCCAGCCTGATGTGGCTTTCATTCTCACGGGATGTGAGACGCAAAACACTAGCGGAGATACGACCTGAAGTCGGCCCTGAGCCCAGGGAGAGGGGAGAACAGCAGGACTGAAGAAAGAAATGTTAGGGAAACCAGGAACAGAAGCTAAGGAGCTTTGGGGGCCGTCTAGGGTAGGTGGAATTAATTATGCCTACTAAAAAGCTTTCAATGTCATGTCTGTATCATAGAGATGCTCTTTCAGTTTACTATAGTTTTTTATTATATTTTCATTTTGCTTATTCATTTTATTTATATTATTATCTATTTTTTAACACTATTATCCATTTTTTTAAACTACGCTTTAAAAAAAAAATGCTTACTATCTCCCAAGCACCATGGGGAACACTTTAAATCTGTAGCAGGTGCTGAACGCTCCCAGCATGCCTCAGAGGCGGCAGGCTCTGGCCCATTGCTGGGGATGGGAACGCGGCTGTGCTCAGAGATCTGTAACTGTCTCAGGTTTGGGCGGCGGCGGCAGCCGCAGGGAAGTGTCATGGGAAGCCAGCCTACGCAATGCCAGAGCCCTTGTAGCATCGACCCTCTCCTCTCATTGAGCAGAACGTCACAGGCTGACCCTCAACAAAGACCAAATTATGTTTCAGGAAAATCTGTTTGAAAGGCTGCAAAACACGTGTGACATTTTGGACATTTTTATCCAAAATAAATAAATAAATAAAGAGATCCAACTGTAACAGGTACTGGTGCTTCAAAGGGTAGAAAGCTCAGGTTATCAGGAAAAGCCACATGTGGGAAGCAGCTCTCTCTCCCATTGGCAGATCAATGAGACGGTCTTGAATTTCAATGATCTTATAAATGCAACAAGAGTGATAAATATAAATCTATTAAAGCTCTTTCATTTAGAACAAGGAATCTGTATTCTTCGGCCATATAACTTTTTTTTTTTTTTAACTGCATCTTTCAGACAGAAAAAATTGCTGGCCACTGCTGAGTCATTTCCTTGGTTCTTTACAATGGGAGGAGAGGGGACCAGAGGTGGGGGAGGGGAGGGATGGAAGGAAGATAGAGACCTCTGAGGAGTCCAAACGGTTGCCAGAGAGGCCCCTGGTTGTCATTCCATCTCCCTAGTTGCTTCCTTATGGGAAGGATGGCTGCTGACACCCAGGGGTCTTCGCCTGGAATGAAAGGAGCAGAGAAGAACCAAGTTGGGCATCCCAGAGATGCTTCATTGCTTACAGGAAATTCTGCCAGGATGACATCTCTGGGGTCTCCACTCTCTTGCCCTGGAAAACTGCATTTTCTCCCATGACCCACAAGCAGGGTTTCATTGTCACTGGACATTTGATTTTTGTTTTCATTTTTGCACGACCACTCAACAAGGAAATTAACGTGGTATTCATAGAAGTGTAGCACCGTTGTTTAAACGTGACCGTGGCAATTTCAGTTTTCTCTAGAGGGACTCTTAAGGACGTAGGGTCCCTTTCTCTGCGCTGTGTTCCCGATCCCCAATATCATGGGTGGTGCGTCTTAAGGTACCTTCAGAGCAATTCAGATAGGCCAGAAGGGGGGGTGAGTGCAGATGCTTACTATCAGGCTGCTTCTGACAATTCCTAATGTAATCCATATACTACACATACATTCTAGTTACACAATTTATGAGGTATAACAAGGGGGAGAAGTGAAGCCGGGATATAATTGTGACTGATGTGAAACAGACATGGAGAATGAATGGCCTTACAACATTTTCTTTGAAGTTTGTTAAAAGCAGTAAAGTGATATTCACTATAAGTGAAACCTGCTGTTAGAGATATCCACTGGCTTGAGGAGCATTTACTCTTTACTTTATTTCTTAAATTTTAATTTGCCGCTCAAAGTTTTTGAAAAATCTTCTTTCGAAGTGTGATGGAAGAGAAAGAGAATAAAAATCACAGGGCACCTACTGTGTGCTCATCCTGTGCTGGCACTTGACATTCAGGCTGGTTTAAGAGCCACGGAGCCCAAAAGAAAGTGTTCATTTTAATTTCTTTGAAAACCAGAAGAAAATAATAAAGGTAATAATAATATAATATATGAACGTATTAATCAATTCATATAATAAGATTAAAAATTAATATAATAATAATGAACCTAGTAATGGATCCCACCTGGATATTAGTCCTTTTATCCTTGTTTTATGGAGGAAGGGGTCCATGAAGGCAGAGTGCCAAGGGCCCTGCTTGTATAACTTATTTCATTTAGTTCTTCTGGGTTATTCTAAAAGACTGAAGACATGGGAAAGTGATCCTTCTGAGACTTAAGGAATCTTTCTAATGTCCTAAAACTAGGAAGCGGTAGAGCCAGGTCCTTAGACAATTGTCTAACTCTTTCCACCGAAGAAGATCGCAATGCATAGGCAATTCTGCATGTGAATGCCTGATATTGGGGATGAAAAAGTGTCACTTGTACATTTGCTAACAAAGAAAGGAATGGCAAATCAACTCTGAGGTTGGCACGTGATTTTCCACACAATGTAGGAAGATGTCTAGAACTATATGTAGCCTGGATGTCCCCAAGTTCACCTGTTCAAGGTCAGGACTTCTTTGGGTAATCAAATAAGACTCTAAGCCCCCACAGGAGGTCCAGGCTCCAACCTGTCCCTATCACCTCCCCTATCTTTCTCTTGGGGTCCCTGAAGACCATTTCTGTGTTCCACTAACTGGTCCTGGTTAATACACATAGTGTCAGTTGACTGCCTATCACCAGATAAGTCACTTTTGGGGCAGGTTCTCCTCACTCATGGATACATGCCCCTGCCCCATTCTCCAAAGCACAGCTAAGATGGAGCTGGGGCTTCCAACAAGGTTTTTACTGAAGTCTTGGGGGATCAGCAGTACAGCACAAAGGGAAATGTATGACTCATACATGGGTTGACCAACCATCCCAATTTGCCCAAGACTAAGGGAGTTCCCAGGAATGTTCAGTTTTAAAACTGGGATAGTCCCACGCAAGCCTGGATGAATTGTTCACCCTACTAAACCACACGTGTGTCTTGAGCCCACAGCCCTGACTGGACCTCACATAGGGTCTCATCTTTGCCATTAGCCTTCCTCAGTTGGCTAAGCCGGCGCGTCTCCATCCCTGTAAGCTCTCTAAGCATGCTCTTTCCCCTGATTCCAGACCCAACCTCTCTTGGTTTCAGAAAGAGGAAGAAATGTCTCCTCTAGTTTAAGCCTGACCTCCTTTCCTGCTTCAGCCCAGTCAAAAACAGGGACATTTCTTCCCTTGTGAGGAAAACACTCTTAGAAGCTAGGAATAAGAGAAGACTTTCTCAATCTAATAAAAGCATCTTTGAGAACCTTATAGCTTTAATAGTGAAAGACTAAACACTTTTCTCTTACGATTGTGCACAAGGTAAATATACACTATTCTACTTTTTCTGTTCAACATTGTGTTGAGATTGTAGCCAGTACGATTAAGGCAGGAAACAGAAATAAAAAAATACAGGTCAGAAAGGAGGAAGTAAGTAGTAAATCTGTCCTTATTCACAGGTATCCTGATTATGCACACAGAAAATCCCAAGGTAACTACAAAAAAAAAAAAGTGCTAAAATACGTAAATTTAGCAAGGTACAAGGATACAGGGTAAACGTATAAAAATTAATTGTATTGTTACCTACTAGTAGCAAAAAACTGGAAAATAAATTAAAAACATCTCAATATCATAAAAAATATACCCTTAAAAATAAATTTAATAAAATGTGTAAGACCACCATACTGAAAATGATAAAATATTGCTGAGAGAAACTGAATGACTTAAATAAATGGAGAGATATAATATCCATGGATCTGAGCACTCAGTATGGTTAAGATATCAATTCTCCCCAGATTGATCTCTAAATTAAATACAACCACTATAAAAATCTCACCAGGCTTTTGGTCTACATTGACAGATTATAAAACTCAAGTGGAAATGAAAGTGGTCAAAAGAACCTTAAAAATAAGAACAAATTTGGAAAACTCATCCTAGCTAATTTCAAGACTTACTAAAAAGGTACAGTAACCAATATAGTATAGGATTGGTGTAAGGATAGACTGATCAATGAAACACATAGAGATTCCAGAAATAAATCCATATTTACACAGTCAACTGATTTTTGACAACAGCACCAAAATAATTCAATAAAGGAAAACATTTAACAATTGCCACTAGAAGACCTGGGTATCTAGTGGGGAAAAAAATGAACCTTGACCTTTACCTCACACCACACAAAAATTATTTTGAGATGGATCATAGACTTCATTATAAAAGCCAAAACTATAAAGTTCCTAGAAGAGAATAGAGGTGAAATTTTTCATGACCTTGGGATAAAGACTTCTTAGAAAAGATACTGCAGAAAATAACCATAAAATTTAAAGCAATGATACATCAGATTTCATCAAATTGAAAATTTCTGCTCATCAAGTCCCACCATTAAGAATATGAATAGACAAAGTACAGACTGGGAGAAAATATTCACAAAAAATATATGTGGCATAAAACTTGTATCTAGAATAGATAAAGAACATTTATAACTCAATACTAAAAAGACAACACAACTTTTAAAATGTGCAAAAGACTTGAACAGACAATTCACAATAGAAGAGATACAAATGGCCAATGAGAACATGAAAAAACACTCTACATCATCAGTTATCAGAAAAATATTAATTAAAATCATAATGAGTTGCCACTACATACCCAAAAGAATAACTATAATTTTTAAAGACTGACAATTCCAAATGCTAATGAGAATGGGGTATGACTAGAATGTGAATACATCACTGGTAAGAATTTAATGTGGTACAACCACAGGAAAACTGACATTTTCTTGTCGAGCTAACCATACCCTTATTCTTTGGTCCAGCAATTCAGCTTCTATCTATATACTTAAAAGACATGAAAACATAGGTTAATAAAAAGATGTATAGAGGATTGTTCATAGCAGCTTTATTCATAATAGCCCCTAATTGAGAACAGCTCAAATGTCCATCCATTGAAGACTGGATTAAAAAAACCGATATATTCATAGAATGAAATACTACCTAGAGGAGCCTGGCTGGCTCAGTCAGAGGAGCATGTGACTCTTGATCTTGGGGTCATGAGTATGAGCCCCACATTGGATGTAAAGATTCCTTAAAATAAATAAATAAACTTTAAAAAAACGAATGAAATATTACCCAGCACTAAAGGGGAGCAACTTATGTGAACAAATCTCAGAAATATTATGCTGAACAAAAGAAGTATGATTCCATTTATATCAACTTTAAATCAAGCAAAACTAACCTATGGTCCAAGGTATATATGCAGGATAATGGAAAACATGTTTACACAAAAACGTTTACACAGTGTTCATAGCAGAATTATTTATAAGAGCAAAAAACAACCCAAATATCCATCAGCTGATGGATGGGCAAACAAAATGTGATATAGCTGTGCAATGAAATATTATTTGGCCTTAAAAAGGAAGTACTGATACATGCAATAATATGGACAAACCTAAAAACATTATGTTAACTGAAAGCCAGACACAAAATGCCACATATTGCATGATTCCCTTTATAGGAAATGACAAGAATAGGCCAATCTATAGAGACAGGAAATAGATTAGTATTTGCCAGGGGCTGGGAGGAGAGGGGGATGAGGAGTGACTGCTGATGGGTACATGGTTTCTTTTCTTCCAGAATATTCCCATATTTTCAATATTCTATCTGAAACCCACTAGAATCATATCATTACAGTTGGAAAGAAGAGCAACACATCCTCTCGTGGGTATGTTTTAACAAGTTCCTGGAAGCACTCGCCAACTAATTAGTGAAAATAAGAAACGAGGTTCATGTATTAGAAAGGAGGTGGCAAAAATATTGTTATTTACAGGTACTGAGATTGTCCATCTGAAAAACCCAAGAAATACTGAAAGACTGTTAGGACCAAGGGAGCTTTACTGTCTTAGACCAATAGGTATCTTATGTAATAGTAAACACTATTTAGAAAATATGATGGCGGGGTGCCTGGGTGGCTCAGATGGTTAAGTGTCTGCCTTCGGCTCAGGTCATGATCCCAGGGTCCTGGGATCGAGTCCCGCATCGGGCTCCCTGCTCCTTGGGGGCCTGCTTCTCCCTCTGCTTCTCTCTCTCTCTCTCTCTCCCCCCCTCGGTCTCTCATAAATAAATAAAATCTTAAAAAAAAAAAAAAAGAAAATATGATGGCTTAAACAATCCCACTTAAAAATCTAACAAAAACACAAACTGCCCAGGACCAGTGTAAGGAAAGTTATCAAATTCTACTGAGGAATATAAAAATAAATTTAATAATCAAGAGTGCATCCCATCTTTGCATGGATGGACTCGATATTATGAACATATCACTTCTCTCCAAATTCATACACATATCCAGTTCCAAGGAAATCCCAGTAAGATTATTATGAAACTTAAAAGAAAAACGATTCTAAAAGTAATCTGGAAATATAAATATGCAAGAATAGCTAGAAAAAGAAAAAGAATGGAAATAAACTTTCTTCTACCAGGTATAAAAATGAACTAATTAAAACTGGTACAGAAAGTGGGAGGTCCAGATGAACCTAACTGACAGCCAAGACAAAAGCCAAGCACGATTATGGATTGGGACAAAGTGAAGGTAGCACTGGAATAATTGGAAAAAGATTGGATTGTTCACCAAACGGTGTTGGGACAACTATCTGTAAACAAAATTGGCTACTTATTACACACTTGACAATACAACAAATTTAAGATGGATTAAAAGGTTAAATGTAAAAAAACCCGATAAAAATACTAGAAAAAAATAGATAACTATTTGTTAACTTTGGTGAGAGAAGGCTTTGAGGAAGATGTTTGAAGTGTATCAACACAACTAGACCCTAAAGTGGGAACAGATTAACTCCTTAAAAATGAAACACTTCTATATGACAGAAACCGTCAACTTAAAAGGCAACCATTGGGGAAAGCACTTGCCACATTTGTGGCGGACAAGATGTGAATATCTTTAATATGTGATTTTGTAAGCCTGCTTCTACCTGAAGTGAAAATCATCCAATTCAAATACTGCTGAAGCATACAAGAGGATTTGCTGGCTTCTGTCACTGGCAAGTCCAGGGATGGAGTGGCCCGAAGCTCTCTTCACAAGGAAGCCATGTTGGTTGTCTGTAGTCCAGCTTGACAGTCCTCCAGGAAAGACTGCTGCTTCTCTGAAGTTCTAGCCGAAAAGCTTTTGGAAAGATTTTGGCCCAGCTTGGGTCCCAGGTCCGTTGCTGCATAAGCCTGTGGCTGGAGGAGGGTTACTTTCTCTTTTGTTCTTAGGTTCTAGTCGTTTATCCACCGATGTTTCTGGCCAGGCATGGATTGTGTGCTACCCTTGTGGCAGGGAGAAGGGTAGGTCAGTGCCATACAAAATACCTGGAATGCATTTTCCATAATACAAAGTGACTCTGTTACCAGAAGAAAGGAGAAGAAATGCAAAGGATCTAACCCAGCAGGTTTTCACTAACATATATAATGAGTTCTTACAAATCAATAAGAAATAGAATTCTCAAAATGACATGAAAAGTCATGAAGATTCATCATTCATTACATTTACTCTTCCTAAATCCTCTTCTGCTACATTTTTGTGCTGAATGCTTTCCAGGGTTGTAGTTAGCTAATTTTACAAATTAGGTGATAATATTTTATCACAAAAGACTCATATGTTATAGGCTTCCTTGCCTCTTAGGTTAATATATAGGGTATAGAAACCTTCTGATGATAATGTTTTAATCCAAAGGAGTATCTCTAGTTGTGAGAATTTGAGGCATGATGATTAAGTACAGTCCCTTGGGCAGAATGGATGCTCAAATCTTTATTTCACTAAAGTTCAATAAATCTTTCTGCTTTCATCTTTGAAAAGTAAGGGAGGGGGGCGCCTGGGTGGCTCAGTTGGTTAAGCGACTGTCTTCGGCTCAGGTCATGATCTCAGGGTCCTGGGATCGAGCTCCACATCGGGCTCCCTGCTCGGCGGGAAGCCTGCTTCTCCCTCTCCCACTCCCCCTGCTTGTGTTCCCTCTCTCGCAGTCTCTCTCTCTGTCGAATAAATAAATAAAATCTTAAAAAGAAAAAAGAAAAAAGAAACGTAAGGGAGGGACTTGTTCTTATGATTTAAAAAAATAACCTATAACTTCGCAGTGATTTTATGTTCATGTCTCTAAAATGAATTTAGGGAGCCAAAGTTTACTGTTCTTGTTGTCTCATTGAAAGAAAAGCTATTACTTTTATATGCTTTACTCATTTTTTCTGATTCTAAGTTTTACCTATTAGATTTCACATTACTGCTTTTTAAAAATTTAAGCTGTTATGGTTTAGTCCTGTATGAGAACATTCATGGAAGATAAAAAGTTTAATTTTTGAAAGAAACAGAATTCCTATGAACTTAGAATCCTCAAACCCATGAAGCATGACTGTTTCGGTTTTTCATTTGGTTGCTTTTTGTAAACAGTGCACATAATTTTTATGAAAGACAGGGGGAAAGAGAGAAAACTAACATCAAGGGGTTAGCTCAAGAGAATGCCTCTGGGTTGTATTCCACTGAGTAAATAAAGATATATGCTGACTGTGCTTGGACAAGTCATTCATTCTCCCTGTACCTTAGGCTCACCATTTATGAATGGGGATTACAATGGTACCTACCTTATAGGATGGTTTTGAGGGTGCAATGAATTTAAGTGCTTTGAAGTGTGCCTAGCCCAAAGTGAAAGCACAGTTGGCTGCAACTAATATTTTGGGTTCTTTTCTTTTCTCCTTCTTTCTTTCTTTCTTTCTTTCTTTCTTTCTTTCTTTCTTTCTTTCTTTCTTTCTTTCTTTCTTTCTTTCTTTCTTTCTTTCTTTCTTTCTTTCTTTCTTTCTTTCTTTCTTTCTTTCTTTCTTTCTTTCTTTCTTTCTTTCTTTCTTTTTCTTTCTTTCTTTCTTTCTTTCTTCCTTTCTCTTTTAAACAAACTCCATGCCCAGCATGGAGCCCAACATGCGGCTTGAACTCACACCCTGAGATCAAGACCTTAGCTGAGATCAAGAGTTAAATGCTCAAAAGGACTGTACCACCCAGGCACCCCCAGAGCTTTTCTAATCTTAGCTTAGCCTGCTGATGCTATGTCGTTGATGCTGTTAAGGGCCCCTTGTCAGGTTTTTAAAAGTACTTCCTGCTTGACAGAATACAGTTAAATAGAGTTGAATAAACTTATGTCCTTGAACTCAAATTCCCTGGAAATAGGCATTTCATCTGTGGAGAAATAAATGGTCACTACCATTAATCAGAGGCATTAGGTGTTCTCAGAGTTCCTTGCTACCTCCCCGTGGCCCTGATCCTAGGGCGATTTATCCACTGCTGTTTCTTTCCTTTACTAATCTGTGAATTCCAAAGAGGGCCATGATTTACTCACTACGAATTCTCCTGGATCTGCTATGGGTCTATCTCAGAGGGGCTCACTGAATATTTGTTGAATGAATGAATGAATGAATGAGCAAATGAACAAACAATTGAATGGGCATATGGTCCTCCAACCCTCTTATTTAACTTGTGCTCCACTGTCAGGTTTGAACAGCGTGCAAGTCAGAACTAGAAGCCCCACAGGCTAACTACCCGGATGGCAAAGGGACACGTTTCATCTACTTGAAATCTATTTAAAGATCATCCTTCACAAATTCTTTCAAGCTTCTTAAGAAGAGGAAATTCTGCCATCATACATGCTGCAGCCATGAATTTCAAAATTTCTTTTTTGAGAAAACATGAAATATTATATCAACTTAGATAAAAATCCTTTGGCTACTTTTTTGGGGTCATTCATGCATACATATTGTCAAAGATAAAACAGAACGGAAAGGTGGTAACCAAGAGGGAATGCGATCTAATTAGAGGGAATTAAAAGGCAGACAGGGAAGCAATAAACATGGTTGAATTTGCTGAATATTTTTCTCTCCCTGGAAAAAATATCCCCTGATATGTATTCAATACTGAAACAGAATGAAACATCAGCTCGGTTCAGAAAGTATCTTGAAGATTTGTTTTAGCTTCAATGTCGTGGGCGAGGTCTTTAGTATCTCTCTATTTCTCTTGGGTGAAACTTGGCTTATTTTGAGTTGAGTAGGATGAACAGTTGGATTCAGCTTGGCTGGTAGTTCACCAAGATGCTATGTTTCATTCTGGTGCGGTTGGTGCTGCGGTGGTTGTCATTCACATTTTGGTGTGTAGCTCATACCTCCAGCCCTGATATGAGTGAGACTCAGGGTTCTCTTCTTGGACAGGAAATGGAGACCCTGAATGAGATCAAATGGGGCAGACTCCTTCAATCAGAAATGTCTGTTGAAAAAAGAGATATTTCTATGGGGTCCTGCCATGGTCCGGGGGTCCATCATTCAATTCAGAGCTAAATGAATGTAAGCAACTTGTTGGGCTTTGGGAAGTGGCTAATTTAAATGCTTCCTCCTCTGAGTTCAGAATTAATCAAGAAATAGCTACAGGAATCAGATAGATGAAAGTCAAAACATTTTTATTGCTGGCATTTTTCAACTGGAAAACAAGGCTGAAATCTGTGGCCCCATGACTGACTGGGCTTCCACACTTGCATCTCACACCCTCCTCCAAGACAAGGTTTTGGTGCCGCCCCTTGGTAGAGCAGACCCTTTCTTGGTCAACTGCAAATGGGACTACTGTCTGCCATCTGAAACCTCATTAGATCAGATCAACAGACATGACGCTCAGAAGCTCTGGTCCCAACCAAGGGTTTGGAACATTTGGATTATTTCTTCAGCACTTAATGTAATCACACCGTGTATTAGAAGCCTCCCTGGGGAATTTTACTGTTCCCTGTATCTACTCACTTTTTTCCCCTATGTACCAAATAGAAGAATCAAAATGTTGATGCTGTTATTCATTGTATTGTTTGATTTTATTGTTTTGTTCTGTTGACCATATGTGTGTTAGTTCTTGGGCAGGTGGATTCATTCCTTTGTGCATTCATTTACTGATACGCTTACTAATCTTTATGGAGTGCGTTTGCCACTGTGCTGAACCCTAGGGTTACAAATAGAAATCATTCTCAATTCCTATCCTTGGGATACTCAGTCTGGGGGGCAGGGGGGATGCACATAGAGACATTTTACGATATGGTCAGGTAAACCAGGTCATAGAGGCACTCAAACTTGGGTGAGCACTCTGCCCTAAGGTGTGGGACATTTGGGTGTCACTTGACCTAAGTCTTGAGTGAAAGATGCAGGAAGAGGGCCTTCCTATGTGAAAGAGAGGGCTCCTCCGGTGTGAAAGGGAGCTGGGAGGCACAGCAGGAAATGTGAGAGGCAGGCTGGGCCCAGTCTGCAGAAGGCTTTGCAAGCCACAGGAAGCCAGAAGAGGTTTTAAGCAAAAAAACTCGCTCAGTTTTTTATTGGGGAGATAACTCTGCATTGGAGGGATGGGATTCATTCTCAGCAAAGTTAATCCTTAAAGGGCAATAGGCATTTGGCCGCTGAGAAACCTGGCTTTTAGCTAGTATTTGGAGGGTCTCGAGTGATAATGATGTAATTGAGCTTTTAGCAAAAAAAAAAAAAAGAAAAAGAAAAAGATGAAATCATAATAGCCAGTATGTTTAAAATGAAAAGAACGTGATTTGCCTTGTAATAATGCACCCCCTAAAATAAATCTTTAATTCAACCTATGAATCTTTAATGGCAAGAATGCCACATAATACTTTGAAATGGAAACTTGAGAATCAAGCATTGCCAGATCAGGCCTACCGTGGGTTTGGGGCATACAAATTGAGCAGTATGAACTATTGACACCTCCTGGTGGCAGCAGATGTGTGCTGTTTGCCTCGTCAAAACAAGAGGGAAATGAATCGATGGCATTAAAAAGAAACAACAGGGGCAGCCCAGAAGCAAGGGATGGTGGCTGAAATGGTCCTGCTCATGGTGGGGTCCCTGGCTCTTCGGTGGCGGGGGGAAGGAGAGGCAGCGGAGGGAGGCCTTGGGGGATGGGGACAGGGCCAGCTGCCACCGCTCCCGGTGGGAGGGTCCGAGCAAGGGCGCTTCTGACCAATCTAACCCCAAAAGGTAGATCACGCAGATAGGTATTCTAGAATGTCCGCTGGCAGTTTCAAAAAGAAATTGTTTTCATTTTTCAGTTCTAAACATCCAGCCCAATAAATGCTTTCTCATAATAATCTTTCAGCTCTAAGGCCTTTTGAACCTCCCCAGAACCCCTTCGCCTATGGGATTGTCTTTCATATAAATGGTGGCAACTCGAGGGAAGAACCAGCTGGAGTCACTGCATTTCTCACTTGTGCTTTCCCTACTTACGTTATTTAAAATGTCGCAAAGACATTAACCTGTGAGATGTTAAATGGCAAAGAACAAAAGTCCATCAAAGGCCATTTTAGAAGGACACCCCTACTTACTAGAAGAAGGAACAAAAAGAAGTGTTTGGTTTCCGACTCATGGCAATGGCTCAGAAGTGAGATGGGAAAATCAAGGGTCCGGACTTAATCATCCGCGTGCTGGACAACCTAGGACATATCCCTTACCCTTTCCAGACCTCAGTGTCCCTCTGGGTAGAGCGAGAAAATAGACTCCAAAAGATCTCCAGGATCTCCTGGGGGCAGGATTGCTTTATGAATTTTATGGGTCTGAAGAATTTTTGTCTCCATGGTCCTCTCCCTCTCCTCCAGTAAAAAAAAAAAAAAAGGAAATTAAAATTACAGTTTACTACAGCTTTGGTAGAATAGAAATATGGTCAAGCCCAGATCGAATTTGTCTTCGCACTCACAGTCAAGAGATGTATCTTGCTTTTTTGCAAGAAGTGAAGCATTCTAGTGCCAGGGGACTCTAAGCCCTGTGCCCTGAGTGAGGGCAGGCAGATCTGAGCAGCCAGGCGAGGTCAGAGCCTGAGTTTAGCTTTCAGGGAGCCTGGAATCAACCTTGTGCTCAGCCACTTCCTGGCTGTTTGGCTTCAGGCAAGTTACTTAACCTTCTTCGAGTTTCTCAAAAGTCAAATGACGATAATAAATCGTAACGACTGCATAGGACTTTGAGAGGGTTAGCTGGGACAGTACCTCCAGATTCAGGCCGACATTGAATAAGCTCTCAATACGTGGAGACTGTTACTCTTCTTCTTCTTATTTTATAGTTGTCATGGCTTGCCCTAAAGGTCTGACCAGTTTGGAGAGCATGGGTGTTCGGCTCAGAGCAGGACAGCCATCTGCTTGCCCCTGAACTTCTTCCCTGCCATGTGAACAAGGCTCTTACCTCTTGCAGGCATCGGACCTAATTCACCGTAGCACGGCTTTGGGTTCTCTCTCCAAGAGCAGGTGGGGCTGGCAGACTGGGGAGCCAGCCTTAGGCACAAGAGGATGAACCTCGTTCATGCTTAGAGTTTGGGAGAAGAGCAACTTCAACGTGGTGCCCCATTGCATATGGGGACCCGCCCCCCCTTCCACTATCACAGGGCAATCACTGCTCGTGCTAAAAGGCCGGAATATTTAACACATTTGATTTCATTTTCAAGCGCTCCCCCTTTAAACACCAACAGTACACGATTTAAATACCCGAACCTGTCATTGCCCGTTATAACCGGCAAACAAAAATGTTCCACGAAGAGTGTGGTGTGTGCTTGTGTTTGGGTCTTTTGCTATCTTAAAGTTTCCATAACTACATCTGTTTAAGATTCTGTGGGTATGGAAAGCACATATTGTTGATGAAGGAGGGCTATTTTTGCTTTACCAAAGGCCAATCACACAGGTCAGTGGCACCCCCATGCTCAACTGCTATTCTTTGGGCATTAATTTTAATGTTTAAATAGCAAGTGCATTTTCCAAAGGCTGCATAAAGAACTAGCTAAGTAGAAGACCACTGGCTTGGGAAGAACGAATGCTCAGCGAAGCCTTTCGCATAGAAAGAATGCTGAATATCTGCACCATTAGTTAGCATCAGAATCAGTTATGGTTGTCTGACTGATGGACAATTTTTTCCCCGACCTGCTCTCTTTGCAAGTGCCCTGTACTGTCTAGACAGTTGCATATTATTTATACATTCATTTCAGATTTTATGTTTTTTTTTTTTTTTTTCACTAAAGTTGTGTGGGTTTCCTGCAGCCAAGGAACTATTGGAAATGCACTTCACGGAAAGCCAGATAATTGTGCCAGGTGAATGCCTTCTTTCTTACTGTTGTGTCACCATTAAAATAAAAAAAAAAGTTTTTCTTTTTAAAAGACCATCAGACGAGCTTTGAAAGAAAATGAGACCCAACTTCTCAACCTCTGCTCCAAGCACACAGAGACACGTGCACACACACACAGACACACACACACACACACCTCCAGTCTTTGGAATACCAACAGCAGGCCATGGAGAGAATTAAAGACAGCTAATTTCAAAGGTTCTTAATCAATTCAAGTTGATCCCATTTGTTGATTAGGGAGTCAAAAATGCATTATTCGCATTCTGTTTCACATTCAGAGTTTTCTTGCAGAGGTTCCAGGCTGGAGAAAACTCTTTCAGAGCCATCCCCTTGGGCAGAAAGGGAGTTAATTTGAAAACTCTGGTGAGTCTGATGGGTTGTGAAAGTTCCACATGAAACATTTATAATGGCTCCTTTCGGGGTGGTGGGTTTGGGGGAGTGTGTGTGTGTGTGTGTGTGTGTGTGTGTGTGCATGTGGCCTTCAGTAGTCATGAGTTTTGTGTAATGTGTTTTGCGTAAAAAAACCGCCCCCTTCCCATCCAGACACTCAGGTTGTACAGACCTTACTTACAGCCACAGGGAAGGAGGAAGGGCAAAGTTTAGAGATTAATTGGAGGGACATTCCCTCCATTTGAACCTGGGGCGGGGGGTAGTTCCCTGTGGGCCCCAGGCCCCAAGTCTGACCACTCCCACTGCTCCAGATGCAAAGTTTAAAACACTGGGTTTTCCTGGCTTCCTCGTGGGGTTATTTTCAACGGGAGACTGAAGTTTGAAACTGGTTCCTTCCAGCCCAGGCCTATGACCTGGTAAGCTCTGGGAATTGTGCCCTGGCCTGAGTCAGAGGAAGTGAACCCAAGAGCCCTGGGGACCACAGGCTCTGTGTAGCCAGATGTGAGAACTCTCCCTGCTGCTTTCACGCACTGTTACTTTTCACTAGGAAAAGTCCAGCCTTGCTCAGAAAAGAGGTGTGTTGATGTGTTATGTCCTACATATCGGGAAGACACTACTTCTTTGGGGCAAGATTATATATTAACTTATTTGCATCTCATTTCTGTCAGCTGCAGATGGTGAAGGTGAACACGTCACAGGAATTATGTGAGGGAAGAATGTAACTCCAACTGGATAAAATTTGTTCTGTGTCTTTGGACTTCTCACCCCTTACCCCCTAATACCTACCCACTTACTGCTGCTTCCGGTGTCCTGCTGGGGGCCGCAACTGACATCTTAAAATTCTCCCCTGGCCACCAACTGGCCCACCATGTTCTGTTGATCAGCCAGCACCACCATTAAATTGTAAAGCTTGCTTTTCGTGTGGCTCATGTCGTTTTGGACGTAAAGAGTCCCCATGAGGAAAGCCTAGAGTCCTCAACAGTCTTTTGGGAGGGGAGAAAGTTCTCCTTGTCTGAAGACCATTCGAAAACACACCATTTCCTTTGATAACAACCCAAACTGGCCCTTTTCAGAGGCTATTTCTTTCTCAGCCTTGATTTTATTTTCTGTTCCACTCTTCCGAGGTAGAAGATTAATTCCCGCATTCTGCACATTGCTTGGAGTTCAGCGTCCATGTTTACTGAGGTGTACAGCCCTCAAATAACTTCAGTGCTTCTTTCACCCACTGTTAGGAAGGATATTTAAAAGAAATTGCCTTTTATAGATTTAAATTACAAAAGTCCTGATATCATGCAAAAGGCAGTTTAACTCATGCAAGCATACAAATAGGTAAATCTCAGGGAAAAAGATACCAAGGCTAATATGAATGTAAATAGGATTAGCTGCCTGCATTAGCAAAGGCTGTGAAATTTAAAGTACTTTCAGTTAGGTTTATTCTTTAAAATACACCTATATTTCATGTGTGCATTTGTAGATATTTGGGAATATATTTTACTTTGTCTTGAGCTTGGATTTCAAAACAAGTGGAGACAACAGGCTCTGACTTCTACTTATTGGCAGCCAACGCAGATGTGGGATTTAATCTTCTCGATGCTTAAATATTTATTGACATAAAATTTTAAATCTCTAAAAAAAAAAAGAAGAAGAAAAGGTTCGACCGAGAAAACATTGATAAATACTGCAAAGAAATTAGAACACTAAGTGTATGTGGTTGTATTTTTCTCTTAAAGAAAGCCTTGTTTGTTCCCAGAGATTGATTTGGATATATGTGAGCAGTTTGGGGCAGTTTGGCAAACAATAGCTCGCAGGCCGGGTCCAGCACACTGCCTGTTTTTATTCATCCTCAAAGGTAGGAATGGTTTTTACATCTTTCCAGGGTTGTAAAAAAAAAAAAAAGAAAATCAAAAGAAGAATAATATTTCCTGACACATAAAAATTATATAAAATTCAAAATTTAGTGTCCATAAATAAAGTTTTATTGGACTACAGCCATACTTATTTGTTTAACTGTTGGCTGCTTTCTCACTACAAAAGCAGGTTTGAGCTGTTATACCTGACCCCGTGGCCCTGGGATGTAAAGTCTTTACTATCTGCCCTTTCACAGAAAACATTTTCTAGCTCTAGATGCAGCGTCAAAATGTCTTCGTGCACTTTATTATGGAGAATCAAAATTAGGTAGTTGGAGCTGGAAATCAGCTCGAGAAAGAATCTCCTGTATCTGTTTGAATTTGGGCTGTTTTCTTAGCTAGAAGCATCAGAAACAGATTAAAGTTAAAGCCTATTGGTTTTAAAAAATGAAGCCACCACCTAGGAAAGCACCCAGGGGCCCGCAGGTATGACACCCTGGGAGGAGATGGGGTTGAGGGAGGAGGGGAGAACCCTGCTCTGGGTCCGACTTCCCGGACTCACATCTCCAGTCAGTCACGTGGGATGGCGAACTTACCTTCTCTGCGCCACCGTGTTCTTCCGGGGAAAACTAGGGGCAATAATGAAAACTTGCCTCATAGGTTTGTTGCCAGAATTAAATGAGATGATGCATTATCTAATGTTGAGAAGAATGCCTGGCCTTTGCAAAGCTTGATTAGTGCTAGCCATTATTATTATTTTTTAGATAAGATGTTTGCATTTAAGGCCTTGAGAATTCTGAGCGATAACTTTCATTGTAGAAGCACCTATCCTTTTGGTCAACATATCTTCAGAGGGTCCACTGAGGTGCTTTGGGGTTTGGTTAGCAGAACATGTCTATGCAGTGTGCATGATGGCAGGTGAGGATAAAACACCAAAAATGCACCTTCCGGGAGACATAGATTATTTGCCCCAAGCCATGCTAATCCAAACTGTTGGATGAGACCGACAGAGCTGCTGAATTGATTTCCTTCTGCCCAGTTTGTCCTATAGAACATAACTTTACATCTAATTAGGGACGTTCAAGATCATTGAGCCCATCAAGTTTTTGCATGAGGACACCGAGGCCCAGAGACCAGGATGAACTTGGCCAAGGCCTTGCAGTAATGCAATCTCAGGGCCATGAGCAGGACTTGGGTCTTTTCACTCTTAGACCTGGAGCTTCTTTAACAGTAAAAAACATGCACTCAGCACCCTTTTCCTTAGCACCATGATACAGAGCACAGGGCCCAGCACATAGCAAGTACTTAGTAAATACAAGAACAAGGAAAGTGACAAAAAAGAGAAATGAACGAGCTACTTGAGATCTTCAACGCTCCCTAAAACAGATGGAAACATGAAAAAGAAAGGATTATTCCAATGGTTCAATGAACAAAACAATCCACAGGGAATTTTTTTAGTAGTAGATCTGCCCCAGTATCTTATACCTGAGCATCTACCATGATCACGAGAGTCTAGTTCATCAATCTTTTGCCAGGGAAGAGTCTGAATTATTCCTGCTTCAGCACATCCACACTGAATTTACGTTTGTCCTTTTCATTTTTCAGCTATTCATTATTTATATTATAGTGGTGTAGTTTATGAATCTCTCTAAACCGCCTTCAATCCACATCAGAATAAGGTATGGTGTGCCTAAGTGAATGAATAAATATGTGGATGAATAAAGAAGCAAATAAAAAAAACTAAAAGGAGAATAAATGGATAAGTCGGGTGAAAGAGAGTCAATCGACCAACGATTAGCCTCTTTTAGGCTGGCACACCCTAGGTGCTTAATGAATATAGGTTGACAGGATAGCTAGATTAATATATTTTAGAAAGCTTTTCAACATGCGAAGTTGCCACAAAATATAGCCTGGCTATCAAGTTGACTAAACTGGGCACATTATTTCAGAGCCCTTGAGTGAGACACATTTTTTTGTGTCTATCTTCATGAGGGATCTGGGAATACACAGGCATCTTCATGCTAGAGCAAGACTAATGCATGAAAATCTAGATTCCCGAAACAGATCAAAGAGGGGTGCATCTCCCTACTCATTCACTCATTGAGTCTCTACTAGTTTCTGCCACTCCCGTGCTAAATGATGGGGATCCAAAGCCTTGTTCCTGCCCTCATGGAGCTCCCAGTATAGAGGAACAACCGGCATTTAACAGACAATTGCAAACCATTACAGACCAGGCATACTTCACCGAGGAATGTGCCGTAGGAGATGACACGTGAAGATAGGTTTGGTTAAATGGTGCCTTTATTTGCACAACTTTAGTCTGAAAGAGCTGATAGAGGAGGTCAGATCTGATCACATATAAGTTGGAATGTGTTCTTCCTGAGGTTTAACGGTGTACTTCCCACAAGTAGGATACATAATCACACTCCAACCTCCAACACTTTGGGGAGCTTCTCTTCTCACTAGAGAGCTTAGAAGGCCAAGAACCGGAGAGACCCATCAGATCTAGATCTACCTTGGGCCCTTTTCTGAGGTTGTGTGCACAGAGCTGAGATTGTTTAGAAGAAGTAGGAAAGAGCTCAACTTTTGAGATGTATCAAGCGATCAGATGGCCCTATTGGTTGACTGTGTGTCTGGCTACTGTCTCAACATGATGATGAATATTCATCTCACATAAATAATACATAACCGATATTTTTGTAAGCATCATTAAGAATTTATGCATTTGATGAGTGCCTAGATTGTACAAAACACTAATCTGCATACTGTGGGGACGGTGGCCATGAAAGTGTGCCACTCACGTCCTTCTTCAAGGAAGAACCTACCATTCAGCAGCCAACCAGGCAGGTACCTGACAGCCTCCAGGTGTTGGCCTTCAGAACCCACTCCGTTTTCAGCCACAACCGTGCACTTTCTTGGCAGTCCCCAGGTCGTGGCCATTTATGCCCAGTGCAGAGCTTTCCCGAGGAGCAAGCTTTGCTCTGAAGCTCCCCACTGAGCTGACTTTATCAGATGAACCTTGGGTTCTGAGGCTCCGTCTTCCTTATCCTGCCTCCTCCCCACTCGTCCCATCATCACATCAAGTCTGCCCTGCCCGAAGGCTCTCCCTAATCAGTCCTGCTTCTTCCTTTGTCCCAGGCTGCCTTCTAAGATGGTACCCAATGATCCCTGCCTCCTGGCATTCATGCTTTTAGGTAGTCCCCTCTTCTTGAATATTGGCTGGACACAGTGACTCACTTTTAACAAAAAGAGATCAACAACAGTGACAGGCCATCGCTTTGGAGATTAGGTTACCACAGACTGGGACTTTGGTCTTACTAGCACTCTCTTGCCTTCCCTCCCATTTGTTCACTCCCACGAGGCAGGCTGCCCTGTTGTGAGTCGCCCTAAGGAGAGGCAAGAAATTTAAGGTGGGCTGCTGCCTACGACCATCTGTGGCCCTCAGTGCAATCATCTGCAAGGAACTGAATCCTGCCAACTACCATACCAGTGAACCTGGAAGAAGATCCTGTTCCATTTGAGCCCTTAAACAAGACTGGAACTTCACCGATGCTCTGCAGCCTTGTGAGAGACAGTGAGTCAGATGTACCCAGTTACCTTGTACCCTTATTCTCAACCCATAGAGACTAGGGGGTAATTTGTTACACAGCAATGGCTGAGTGATACATCCTCTTATCTTTCATAAGCACGACTCCTAATAAATGCCCAAACTCCAGACTCTGGTTTAGTCTCTGCTTTCTGGAGGACCCAACTGACCCATAGGCCATCAAATCTGGTATTTGGAAGAAGAATCAAGCTGGGAATGCAGATGTGAATGTCAGTAGTGTAGACATGGGACGGGAGATGTTGGCATTCCCAAGCATGAGGTTGAGAAGAGAAGGGATCAAGGGTGGCATCTGCGTGTCACTTCAGGCCCTGGAGGAAGAGCCAATCGAGGAGATTGAGGAGGGGATCTGAGAGCTTCCTCCCCCAGAAAGCTTCCCTCACGATTCCCCTGCCCCCCTTCCCACTCTCCACCAGAGCCTGGGTGAGCTGCCCCTCCTTCCTTGTCATGCAGACTTTCAATCCTTGCTTGCAGTGTCTACCTCCCTAGGAGCCCATGAAGGACTCTTGAGGGCAGGGCTGGTGTCTTACTCACTGTCGACTTCCTAGGGCATCACAAGGCTGGTGGTTAGAAGGAACTCTTTTAATCCATTTAATCTTGGAACACATGTAGGATGAGACTGTGTGAAACCAGTGAAATAGGATTCGAGTTTGATTGTGAAACCATAAAGTCAGTTAACACAGTATTATGCAGTTAAAACCTTGCGGTGGTGGTGGGGGGGAGGTCTCAAGTGTTCTTACAATAATTAAAAAAATACAAATCCAAACTATAGCTCAGCCCTGTCAACATCTGCCTTGTAATGTATGCAAAGTAATAGACCTAATTTTCTCACTTAATACATGCATATATTTCTCACTGGACCCTCCTACCCAATGAGACAGAACTATTTCTCATTTTCCAATGAGCAGACCAAAAACGATGCATTGCCTAGTGGGCAGCAGAGCTAGGCCTTCAGTGCAGGTCTTGAATGTTGGGACTTCGTGGTCTTGCTCCTTGTGAGATACCAAAGTCAGGTGAAGGCTCCCTGGGCCTTCGGTCTGCAGTTAGATTCTGCTTCTAGTGTCCAGGGGTGGAGTCTCCAGGCAGCAGGATCTGCTTTCCTTTCTCCCTTCAGCCATTTAGATACTGGGAAGTTCATCCCCTTCTGCTGAGATCTGTGAGGTGTTTGTCACATACCTGATGCGGCTAGGTTGGCCGAAACGTCCAAGTTCAGCCTTTTGGGGGGCAGAGCCTGGCCCGTGAGCAAGAATAATATGTTAGCCATCGATGACCCACCTTGTTCAGGTGCCCCCTGCCCATCTGTGGTTCAGTGTCATGGAGACAGGGACAGAGTCTACGCCTTGGCTTGCGCCACAACCAGTTGTTGAAAGCAAAATGCTTAATCAAGTAGCAAGTTCATGTTCTTCATTTGGGATCATTTCTCCTTAACCATCCCCTACCCTGTCCCTAAATTGACCAGCTCCAGGGCTATTACACTGAAATAGTTTCAATAAACTGACTTTTCCGAGCAACTTCCACAAAGAAAAGACCGCAGGGATTATATCCACACAGGCACAAAAGCGCCTGAAACATCAGGATGAGCATGTTTTCCTTGTAGTATAAAATCTTCATGCTGAGTGAGCATCTGGTGGTTACACTGTACGCATATTTTGGCAATAGCCAGATCGTTGCACAATTATTGAACCAATTTTGGTTAGATGCCTGCCATGTTTTTCCAGGGGAATTGAAAAATACACGAAAATGGCCGCGGAAGGCTTTTTTTTTTTTTTTTTTTGGTCAGACTCATTTAAAAAGTTACTGTGAGCGATTTTTTAAATTTGAATTTCTATACAGGACCTCCGGTCAAAAGCTTTATCTGTTTTTAATTTCTGATACAGCAAAGAGGAAATTTATTTTAGGGGCCAGGAAATACTTCCTTCATCTTGATGTGCTTTTACCACTTGCGCGAGTAGCTTTGAAGAACTGGAGGCACCAACTCAGCCAATGAAACCAGAATAAGGCAAGGGTGCTACTGTGACAGAGGGGTCAGTGGATTCCAGTTCCAAAGAGGCTACAATGCACCGGCACGGGGACACACATAAAGTCAGGAGACTGGCATCCTACTTTCTTGCTTCTTTATTCAAAGTGTGGTCCGTAGACAGCTGGTGAGAAAGGCAGAATCTCAGGCCTCCCCCTGGAATCAGAATGTGCCTGGGGGCAGGAGGCCCCGGGTGGTTCTTATGCATATTAATTCTGAGAAATTGAGGTTGCACCAATCTTGCCTGGAACCAGCCACACTGATCGGAGTATTTCCCATATTTAAAACGAGGGATTTGGGGCACCTGACTGGCTCAGCCATTAGAATGTGTGACTCTTGATCTCGAGGTTGTGAGTTCGAGCCCCGCACTGGGTGTAGAGATTACCTAAAGAAATCAAATCTTTAAAAAAAGTGAGGAAAAAAAAATGAGGGATTTGGCCTAGAACAGTTGTTTTCTAAAGTAGGGTCTCCCAAACACTAATATCATAAGATGCCCCCTGGCAGAAAGGATTCTATAGCTAAACATGTGTAATTGGGTACTGTTGCTTAGCAATGCATCCTAGCTTATTAAAGGCTCAGAGAAGTCCTGCAATAAAGGGGCTTTTCTAAGTGGCATACATTTATGTGGTCGCTGAACGATTTTTCATTTTTCATTTCCTGCAGAGCAGGAAATAGTTTCTAAAGTGGCTTTTACCTCTTTCATCCTATACGACAAACTTCCTCCGTGCATTTTCGTTAGCATTTGTGTTGTGACAGATTGTACCTCTTAGTAATCCTCAATCAGATCGAAATGTCACTCTTCTCAGCTTGTTTGAGCCTTTATTTTTTTTTTTAAGATTTTATTTATTTGAGAGAGAGAGCACAGAGAGAGAGAAAGCGCACAAGGAGGGGGTAATAGAGAGGGAGAAGCAGATTCCCCGCTGAGCAAGGAGCCCCATATGAGACTCCATCCCAGGGCCCCGGGATCGTGACCTGAGCTGAAGGCAGACGCTTAACCGACTGAGCCACCCAGGCGCCCCTTGTTTGAGCCTTTAAAAGGCTTGACCTAGAAGCCTAGATCAAAAGAAGACTCGTATAGCGTGGCCAACCATCCTGCTTCTGCTCGGGATTTTCCTGGTTTTAGGACTGGAAATTCCTCATCCCAGGAAACCTGCCAGTCCTGCGCTAACCGGGATGGCTGAGCAACATAAAAACAGATCAGTGTTAAAACAAGACTGGCAAACCACTCACCTTCTATTTCTTTTCTCTTTCTCTCCCTAGCCAGTTCCCATCCCTACTCCTTTCTTCAAATGATTAACACAGGAAGAATTTCCTGGTAGTTTGGTCAGATTGAAAGCAAAGCAAAAAAAAAAGCGAGAGAGAGAGAGAAAGAGATAGAGAGAGAGAGAGGTGGTTGACTTTGCAGACACAGATCACATGGGCTTCAATTACAATGGATGGATTTGTCCCAGTCAGCCACCCTGCCACAAGAAGAAATCCCAAGGTTAAGGTAGACTGTGAGTCTTTGCTTCACAAAAGCAGATTCATCATCATTGAAATATAAAGATCTGCTTTGGAGGAAATACTATTCATGCTAAAGCTGTCAGATGCATTTTTGTATCTTTAATCAGTTCTTGAAGAAATCTGGTATCCCCCGTAGGAATGAAATCTAGATTACTTGGGTTTCTAAGTATGAACATTTTGTGCAGGTAGACTGCCCCTGCGCTTGAACCTTTTTTTCCTGAGGCTTTCAGATACATTCTATATGATTGATGAGATCCACACATGTGTCCAAAATTCCTAGATCAGAGATTCTGTTTCCTTGTCATGGTCCAACCTCTGGGAAGTACACCTCTTTATTAAACACTTACAAAGTTTTCTGAGTCTTTCTTGTAATCCCTGTAATTCTAAATTCCAGCCTTACCTCCCTGCCTTGCATTTTCCTCGTTTGAGTTAAACAGAACATCTCAAAGACGTTGCGACCAGCATTGGATACCTTTTTTTTTTCCACAAGAGCAAAAACAAGTATGAGCATCCTTTAAATAACAATATTTTCTGATGTTAATGTCGAATTAATCCAAGAAATGAATATGTATTGATGGTATTCTTTTGGGTTTTGAAAATCCTTACAACCACATAATTAAATGAGTGCCTTTAGAAATACTGATAAAAGCCCATTGCCATTCAAATATCTATACAAGACAATGGCCGTAAGCTGTGGGCTTGGGAGATTAGTTTGGCCAGGAGCCAGTGTTTATCACAATATTTCCATCTCAGCTGATAAAATTTAATCATTCTTATTTAAATAGAAATCAGAATTAATGCAGGTTTTAAAGAGAAGGAATAATAAACAAATCGCACTATCTTTATTTCAGAGCTTCTGGCATATCCTCAGAATGGAAATGCTATAGTGGTTGTTGTGCTGTTTTTCTACCTTGGACTTTCATCCCAGAGTCCTCAAAAATAATGAACTATTGCTTCTCGAATATTTATTTCTTCAGCTCTGCTTTAAGTGGTTTCCACCCTCCTGTCCAGTGGGATAAACAGGGCTTTGTGTGAGACGGGGACACAGTTTGAATTGGAGTCAGCCGTGTTGTTTTTCCCAGGGTATCTGGGGGGTTGGGCCGACCCGTCCTCATCTTTGTTGGCATCCTGATGCCCGGGGTCCCTTGAGCCCAATGGCAGGAAGTGAGAAGGTCACTGGTGTGGAGGGGCTGCCTGGCTGGCTCTGGACGGGAGCACGGGGCTGCTAGTGGTCAAGTCCAGAGCCAGATCTCCCAGGGAACAGATACCACAGCTTCGTACAAGCAGTTAGAGCCCGAAGAAACCCAATTGGCCATTTAGTTCAACCCCCTCTTTTTGTGGGTCAGCAAGTGGAGGTCCAGAGATCGGGAGTGACTTGCTCACTCATGGTCAACTGTCAAGTTAGCAGGCAAGTCCCCAGGGCATCACGTCTCCAGAGCCCGCCCTCGCTGGCATTCTTTAGCGTCCTTAAGGGTCGTATTCATCCATGACAACTCAGGACCATTTTATTTTGACTCTTGTCTCTACGGTTGGGTTAATGTCTCAAATGCTTTATACCAAACCAAACCCTTTCAAATTAAAATACGTCCCATCTACAAAGTAAACAAACCAATGAAAGGAACTCAGTTTTCCCGAGGAATATTATTTCTTGGGTGAAGAGATCTAGAGAACCTCATTTTCCTTCAATAATAGTGTTAAAATTTTAAATGTCTTACATTTAAATATAAAAAAGAAAAGTCCCGGTTTGTCCATGACTTCAGTGTCTCAATAATATAACTAACATTTAAAAAAAATAAAATAAGATAATTCCAATAGGTAAGATTTACTGATCATTTACTGTGTTCGAGGCCCTTCCCTGCACTGTCTCATTTAACCCATACAACATCCCAGTGAGGTGGGTACCATTCTTATCCCCATTTTACAGGTAAAGAAGCTGAAGGACGAGGGGTCCAGCCCTTTCCCAAGGTCACCACAAGTGGTAGAGCTGGGATTCCAACACAAGCAGTCTGGCAATAGGGCTCACATTCTTTTTTTTTTTTTTTTTTTAAAGCTTTCATTTATTTATTTGAGAGAGAGAGCACGCAAGCAGGGGGAGGAGCAGACTCCCCGTCGAGCAGGGAACCTGATTCGGGGCTCCATCTCAGGACCCAGGGATCCTGACCTGAGCCGAAGGCAGACGCCTAACTGACTGAGCCACCCAGGCGTCCCAGGGCTCACGTGCTTAACCACGGTTCTGCATAGCCTCAGAAACGTGGATTTTCAATTTAGCCAGCACTAAGGACTTACCTGAGTTTTAGGTTTTATTTCATCTTCAAACTTTATTATGCATCTCATTGTTTCCATGGCCATATAATCTCTCCCAAGTAGGAATTAGGCCCCATTAAAGTCAATGGGTGTAAATAGTCAGGTTCGTTAGAAAAGGCATCTTGGAATCAATTTGGCTCTATTGCTTTTGACTTTGTTATGAATTTTGGTTTGGGTTAAGGGTGTATCAGACTTCAAAACATCTGGTTAGGTCATTTAAGAACTTTCCTGAGACTTTACAACCCCTTAAGACTTCCTTTTGAATTCAGACATTTCCTCTGTCACCAGGCTCTTAAAAATGCTTTGAGAAACAATGAAACAATGCTTGATTCATTTGAGAAAATGCATAGAGGCCTCCTTAATCTGATATCAATGGGAATAAGATGTTTCACATAAGTAAACTCTCAAGAAACTAAACCTTAGAACTTTAAGAGCTGAAAATGATTTTTTTTCAGTAGTTTTTGTTGGTTACACATCCTTTTTTTTCTCTTTTGTTTTGTTTTTAACAATTTTGTGATAACCCCAAGCTATGATTACAGTTATTACTAATATACTGTGTGCCCCAGTGAAAGTCTCTGGGAAAACATTCATTTAGGACCTGGGACTCCCTAACCAATGCTACCTGGTAATCATGTCCCCTAAATCACTTTGACACCCTTAGATCTTAATATATAAACAGAATGACATCACTTGATGGTGATGCCATAGTTTGAATACAGATGCCTGCTTGCAGTCTTTTTTTAAAGCAGATTTTTTAAAATTTTTATTTTATTTTTTTAAAAGATTTTATTTATTTATTTGACAGAGAGAGAGAGAGAGAGAGAGCTCACAGACAGGTAGAGCGGCAGGCAGAGGGGGAGGGAGAAGCAGGGTCCCTACTGAGCAGGGAGCCCGACGCGGGGCCTGATCCCAGGACCTGGAGATCATGACCTGAGCGGAAGGCAGATGCTTAACCGACTGAGCCACCCAGGCACCCCGCCCACTTGCACTCTGATAGTGTGATTGGCTGTTAGGAATATGAACACAAGCTGCTGAGTTGGTGAACTGTGGGCGGTCTGGCCCATGCTCTCTATAAGAAGCATGACTCTTCCCAGTTGCTATTCCCTAAAGGGACAAGACACCTCAGTTGGCCCGTGCTACTGTTATCTCTGCTGCAACCACTGTGGGACCCTTGTCCCCACCCTGACCGGATGAGGCTGACCTGGATCTTCTGGGACCCGCTGGCAGCCAAGACATCACCATCACCATCTTCCTACTCAAAGACATTTAGGTAGTTTCTACTTTTTCATTATTAGAAACAGGGCCAAAATGGACATCAGGCGGTGGGGGGCGGTGATGTCTCCTTGCGCATATAGACAAAGGCTATCTCTGGGACAGCTACCTAGACCTAAACTCGAGGCACTGTCGAATTTTCCTGGAAACACAGAGTTGCTCTCCAAAGTGATTACGCCAATTTACGTTCTCATTGGCAATATATAAGAAGGTGTTCCTATTCCCTACTAGTCTCAAAAACACCTGGTGTTCTCAATTAAAAAAAAATGTTATAGAACTGATAGAAATACTTTTTAAAAAACCACTCTGTTGAGGTTGGACAAAAAGCCGTACATATTTAATGTAATGCAACTTGAAGAGGTTGGAGAGAAGTATGCCTGTGAACCCGTCACTGCAATCTATGCCATAACCATCTCTATGACCTCCAAAAGTTTCCTTCTGCCCTCCGTATTGGTATCATCATCATCATTATTGATAGGAACACTTAAAACATTTTTTAGCAATTTTTTGAGCGTATAACACAATATTGTTAATTCTAGGCAGTATGCAGTGTGGTAGATCCCTAGGACTTACCCATCTTGTATAACTGAAACTCTGTACCCTTTGACTGATGCTCCCCATGGCCCCCTGTCCCCAGCTTCTGGCCACGACCATTCCATTCTCTGCTTCTATAAGTTTGACTATTTTAGATTCCTCATCTAAGTGAGATCATGCAGTATTTGTCCTTCTGTGTCTGGTTGATTTCCCTTAGCATAATGTCCTCCAGATTTATCCATGTTGTTGCAAGTAGCAGGATTTTCTTCTTTCCAAAGGCTGAATAATATTCCATTACATTCTCTTTATCCATTTGTCCATCAGGGGACATCTAGGTGGCTTCCACGTCTCGGCTAATATGAATGCTACGGTGAACATGGGGATGCAGATACCTCTTTAAGATCCTGAGTTCAACTTATTAGTCCTTTTCTTTGAGCCCCTTAGCTTATGTGTTTTAGTCTTCTGTCAAACTGAAGTTTTAAATGTAATAATTATGAGCAAGAGAAATGTTCACCTATTTCCACAGGCCAATTACTTACGAACATATCTTGATTTAAAAATCAACGAAGTAGAAAAGGAAGTTACATTTTGCTTGACAATGGAGCCTGTTCCAACTACTTTGCTGCTTAAAAAGGACTACTGATGTTTAGATTTTTTATTTTATTTTATTTTTTTATTTTTGAGAGAGAGAACACCTGCGTGTGCACACGGGGAGGGGAGGGGCAGAAGGAGAGAGAGAATCTTAAGCAGGCTCCATGCTCAGCACGGAGTCTGTCTTGGGGCTCCATCCCATGACCCTGAGATCATGACCTGAGCCGAAATCAAGAGACAGACGCTTAACCGACTGACCCACCCAGGTGCCCCAATTCAGATTTTTTAATACAAAGCCTCCCAATGTTTTATTTTATTTAAAAATTGGCATCTAATTTAACTCTTTTTTTTTTTTTTTTTTTTAATGCTACATTACTGAGCACAGTGCGGGCCTAACCACAGAGGCCTAGTGACTGTATCTGGCTAATGCGATACCACCAGTTTGCTTGCTGGGGATGGCACAGCCTCTTATAAGAGTCCCTTTGTGCTTCTAGTGAATAATGCAGTCCCTCTTAATCATGTCATTGCCCTACGCATTTTTAGCACTCACACATCCAATTTATACTAACCTTGCAATCATTTTCATGCATTGCTTTGCAGTTTCTCCAATGGTTTCATTTCTGTGTTTGTCTCATGATCCGGATGAGAGCTCTTTAGGGTCAAGCCAGATGTCGGACTAGACTCTGGGGAGGCCTCTGCCTTCAGAGGGAGGAGACAGGAAGGTACATACCTGACTGTCCCAGGGGATGTAGAGCCCAGTGATGGCCCGAGAGCCAGAACACCTGTTCCTCAGGTCCATTCATGATTCCGGCTGTAACCTCTGGACTCAGCTTCATCAGTCCTTGCCTGGACCACCGCAGCAGCCCCTGACTGGCCTACGAGCACTACTCTGGGCCTGTCCAGACCTTTGCAATCACTGCAACCAGAGTGCCCTGGTTATGTTCCTCAGGCCTGCTCCCATCCTTTTAAAGCTTCTCAGTGCTCTAAATTTAGATGAAGCACCCAGAGGCCTAAAATCTGCCTGGTTTGCACCCCCTCCAGCCCCAGCTTCCACACCCCTCTTGTCTTTTCCATTTCCATTCAGTTCTCACTCTACCTTTCCCCCTACCACTGGGCTTTGGCACATACTACTCCCTGTTTAGGCTCTGCCCTTTCCCAGGTTAAACTTCTCAGAAGCATTCAGATCTCAGCATGAGAGTTGTTTTTGGTGAGGAAAGCTTTCCTGAGCCCCCAGGCCAGGTCAGGCTTCCCGTGATCCACGGGACTCCCAGCTCCGTGAGAACAGACGTTTTGTCTAGCTTCTTCATCACTACATTCCTAGCAGATTGCACAATGCCTGGCACAGTGTAGGCACAAATTAACTGCTCAGTGCATGAAGACAGCCAGAAAAAAGAAGTGTTGCCATGATGTGATTTTAGGACTACCTGTGAGGTCCCTCTGTCTTAAAACTAGGTCCTCATCTGTCTCTTTCATCATGAGAGAAGGTCTTGAATTTTACAGTAGGAGATATGGCTAAAGAAAAGGCATTCTTCAATGTCCTTTCCCTGAGAGTGGAGTTGAAGAGTAGCAGGGTGAACTCCCGGGCAACCAGGAGCATGCCCTGTGCCTGATGATTTGGGACCCAACCCTGCATCAAGTACCACCCGGAGAGATGTGACATCTATGAAAAGATGCATTTTCGTTTTGAGGGTGCAACATCTGCAAGGCATCCAGCTGCCTTGTTGCCTGAAATGCGATCTGTGGTCTGGCAGCCTTGGCCCAACTGGGAGCTGGGTCGCTGTCAACTCCACATGGACAGAAGTTTTGTCTAGTTTACTTTTGCATTCCTGTGGTCCAGAATGGTGTCAGGTACACAGCATGTGTTCAATAAATGAATGAATTTATTTTTGAATGAATGAGTGAGGGAAAAAACAAATGCTGGAGTGAAGGGGCGTTGGAATGAGGGAATGTTGGAGGTGAAGGAAGAATGAGTGGAGGCTGAAGGCAGGAACGTGAGAGTGTGGCGTCACAGGTGTGCAGGTGATGGATTGTTTCCCTCTGGGCACAGAGCCCCGACAGAGGGGGTGAAGAGAAGGTGGGCAATCGCCCACCTGGCCTGAAAGGTGGAGCTTTGGCTTTGATTGAAGAAAGAGCCCCGGACAGCAGCTGGACTTCCTCCCTCCTTCTTGGCCTCACCTTGGCAGGGACACAGGGCCACATGCCACGTTTGGGCATTGAAAAAAGAAAAACAAAAATTGAACAACCTGTCTGGTCTACAAAACCGTTCCTGTTGTCCCCAATCTGAACAAAGCTTGCTTCCCTCAATCCCCCGCTGTATTCATTATTAATCTAGACAACGTAGCCCCAACCCCTTGGTCTTAAGCCAAGCCCTGGGCTCACCGGGGATCCCATGAGCACATGCAAACCAGAGAGAGAGGAAGGAGAGCGAGTGACCACCAAGAGGTTGGCGACACATTTGAATCAAGGCCCGCAGACCGAGGCAAAATGTCAAGGAAAAACCACATTTTTAAAAAAGATTTTATTCATTTATTTATTTGAGAAAAAGACAGCGTGTGAGCCGGGTCAGGGAGAGTTGGGAGAAGAGGGAGTGGGAGAGAGAGAATCTCAAGCAGTGTCTGCTCTGAGCTCAGAGTCCGACATGGCGCTCAGTCCCAGGCCCCCAAGACCATGACCCAAGCCGAAATCAAGAGTTGGTCACGCAATCAACTAAACCACCCAGGCAATCTTACATTCTCTTATTAATGGGATTCCTAGCAGAAACAGGTCCATGAAAAAATAAATGCTAAAGGTGGGACATGGAACGTGGTATGTTTTTTGGCAGATTCTCTGTCATCGTGTTGGAAGCCGTCATAGTTAACACTTGTTTCGCACTAACTGTGCTGAGAAGCTTACTCATATGAACTCGTTTGATCTTCCTAACAATCCCACAGAGACCCGTGATCACCATCCCATTTTACAGATGAGGAACTGAGGCAGTGAGAGATTAAGTAATTTCCCCCAAGATCACATGGCCACTGAGCGAATAGCAGAGCTGATATTTGAACCCATGCTGCCAGGCTCCCCTGGTGCATTTATCTCAAGCTCTATATTTTACACAGAAGATTATTAAATGAAGAAATGCATGCATGTATTCATTCTGCAGATCTGTAAGCACCTGTTATGAACGAGGCCCTCTGTGTGGGGATCCAAGCAACCCCTTAACGTTGTATGGTGTTTTAGAAAGTATGTTTCCTTGTGGTGCCTGGGTGGCTCAGTCCGTTGAGGCTTCTGAGCCTTCTGCTCAGGTCATGATCCCAGAGTCCTGGGATCGAGCCCCATGTTGGGCTCCCTGCTTAGCAGGGAGACTGCTTCTCCTTCTCCCTCCCTGCTCGTGCTCTCTCTCTCTCTCTTTCAATCTTTAAAAATAAAATAAAATAAAACAAAATAAAATAACCAGAGGAGATCAGATACACAAACCTGCGATAGGAATAAAGGTGGGCAGGAATGATTTGTGCTTTTACGGAATATATTAAATACCACGGGTAGATACAGATCGCCGTGGTGTCGTGGACAAATGCCACCATCCTGATGGAAGTATGCAGCTCCTTCACTAGCTCTCCCAGAGAGGTGTTGGCGTGGGTTGTTTTAAAAGAATAAATATAAAATATCTTTCAAGGGGCACCTGGGTGGCAGAGTCGGTTAAGTATCCGACTCTTGGTTTTGGCTCAAGTCGTGATCTCAGGGTCGTGAGATGGAGCCCCATGTCGGGCTTATGCTTGGTGCGGGGTCTGCTTTATACTCTCTCTCCCTCTCCCTCTGCCCCATCCAGCTCATGCTCTCTCTCTCTCTCTCAATAAATAAATCTTAAAAAAATAAAATATCTTTCGAAATGCACAACTGAACAGGCCACAATTTCCTTTCAGAAGAGAGTATTGCCCCGAAACTTGTAATGTTATCTAGAAAGCCCTCTTGGCCAGTTTATGAGAACGCTTTGGGGTCCACATTTCTCCCCCTTATGGATTGACTTGCCCACTTAAAAGGTTGCCCTTTTGCAATGAACGCTCATTAAAATGCCCAGTTAGCGACATCGATAAGCTTACCCCTCAGAGAAGGCGAGCATGCTGGGGCTCTAAGGACATGGTCTTTTGCTGTTCTTAAGGCATTGATTTACCCTCACCTGCCAGAAATCATTAGCGAATGATTGCTATTTTCTGATAGTTTTGAAAGGAGGCTAACTTTTAGTAAATAATCATTGGCTGCTTGCCCAGGGGGTAAAACCGGATTGGAGCCACTCTGAAACGCCACATCGGTTTATTTTTTTAGTGGGTGTATTTAGGAAGGGATGGAAATTGCATTCCGAGCAGCTAATTATAGGATAAGTGTGCCTACTTAACCAGGCAGCAAACCTCTCGGCTCTGCACAGAGCTATCACGTTATATACATTTTCTGTTCTCTGGATAATTAACAGGATCAAAATATTACTGTCAGATTCAAGGGGAAAATTAACACATTATCTTAATTGTCTTTTCTACTCAGGTACAAGGCATTACCATTTCAAAAAGGGCTTGTCTAACGCATTGGAATTTTAAACTACAATTCCTGAAGATGCCAGTAATCCCTTTCCAAACTTTGATCTACTGTCGTGGTAGCTTTGGGTCCTGGTTTCTCTGTTTCACGTTTGAAGTCCTGGGGTAAAGCTATTGTTCAAAAGTAAACTTTACCAACTTAAAATTTAAAAAGATGATATCAAGACAAAGTTGGTAAATACTTAAAACTCAGCCCTTCCTAATCCTTTTACTATGATCTATGTTATTGAGCTGATTGTATCTATATGCTGGAAAGACCCGAAAAGGGGGGCCTGGTACTCATCTTTCCCTAGCTTTGTATTTGGTGGCTTATGTTGGTAGCCTGAAGTCAGCCACCGTGGGGGTGTTTACACTATGGAAAATGGCAACTACGACAAATCGAGGCTTTGTTGATTGTCAAGACCAGGGTTGGCAAACTAGAGCCTGAGGGCTGGATGCTTATTTTAAAGATTTTACTTATTCATTTGAGAGAGAGAGAGAGCGAAAACGAGTGTGGGGGGGGAGAGTGAGGCAGAGGGAGAGGACAAGCAGATGCCCTGCTGGACAGGGATCCTCTCCGGGGGAGGATCCCGGGACCCAGAGATCATGACCTGAGTTGAAGGCAGACACTTAACCGACTGAGCCACCCAGGCGCCCCCGGCTGCTTATTTAGTAAATAAAGTTGATTGGAACACAGCCTCAGCTGCTTGTTTGCATATTATCTATGGCTGCTTGTGTGCTAACACGGAGCTCCTATAGAGACCCAGGTTCCACCAGCCTAAAATATTTATTATCTGGCGTTTTACGAAAAGTTGCTGACCTCTGGTCTATGGTAAGACAGCAATGGAGAAAATATTGATAATGCAGCTGCAATTTATAAGTGTATCATGCCTGTAACCACTGAATTGTTTGACAAGCTTGTGTCGCTAAAGAAGCCAGGGATCTTCAGCTTCAGGCATAGCTGTATCTAGGAGTTCAAATGAAGTCATTGGAATGTCATTGGAATGTCTTTGGATCTCTCAGCTTTGCTTTCTTCTCTGTTAGCTTTATTTTCAAGCAGTGTTTACCAAGATGTAATGAAACGGCTTCTCCACGTGGTTAATATCCTAGCTATAGTTTATCACCCCAGCGAAGAGAACATCACCTTTGCCATAGTTGGGGCAGCCAGAGCCCTGCACTGGGTTAACCCGCCATAGGTCATGTGCCCATGTTTGAGCCAATCACGGAGCTGGAGTGCCCTGATTGGCTAGGCCTAGGACGTGGGCCCGTTCTTGGAGCTGGGGCTTCGGATGAGCATAAGCCCTACCTGAATGCCCTAAATGAGAGGGAGGAGGCGGGGTTCTCCAAAAGGAAACCGGGTGACTTATTGGAAAACGAAGATGATCTAATCCTTGGATGCTGGGTGAGCAGGAGCAGCTGATGTCCACTGTAAACATCATCTAAGCCCTCAAAGGGTGGTCCGTGGGCCAGCCTCCCCCGGGGAGCTTATTAGAAATGCAGAGTCACGGGTCCCTTTCCAGACCTCCTGACACAGAATCTGCATTTTGACGAGATGCCCAGGTGATCTGCATGCCTGTTACGGCATTAGAAATGCTGCCCTAGGCCAAACTTGTCACTCTGCAGGAACCAAGGCTCAGAAGTTTCCATGACTTCTCCAACGTCACCGGGTTAACCGCTAAGACTGCCACACTAGAACTGAGTTCTGAGCACCACCCACTGTTCTCCCTAGAGCCCCAGAACTCCGGCCAACACACGCACCCTTGCAGGAAACTGCTACGAGAACTCCCGCTTCTCCCTGACTTCTTCCACCGAAGCGGATTTCAATTCTACACCCTGTCAGGAAAGAGGTTTGAAGGTAAGAGCAGAAAAAAATAAAAGATCCCCGTTTCCAAAAAGGAGCCTATCCAGCCCTCCATTGGCAAGACGTGCAATGTTAAACGCCCAAACTGTTATTTACACACACGTCGCTGGTGTGACATTTGTCACTCCGGGCACCAGGTGGTCTTGTATTTCTGGTGGGCTCGCCCTGAATCCTGCGTGTTTTCATCATCGTCGTTACCACCACCACCACCACCACGGGAATCATAAATATCTATTTCCCAAAGCCAGCGATGCCCTTTTCCATTCTCCGAGCCTGAGTGGAAATGCACAAATGTGAGGCCGCTCCCATATTTCCTTACCTGTTGACATCAGGAATGACACACATGGTTAACAGATTTTCCACATGTTTTTCTCCTTGGCTGACATCTCCCCGCTCAATCAGAGCCGAAGTCTGTGATCAGAGAGAGTGTTGATGGACTGTTTAGAGGGCATAAGCCTTCATGAAAACACAGGAATGACAGTTTATATAAATACCCTGACACTTTTTTCTTATCCTCCTCCCTCCCTTAAATTTCCTTTTTTATTTTTCTTTGAGCTTAAAATTAATATTTTCTTTGTGGACATGTAATATCCCAGCATGCCTCAGTGCTCGCTCAAGCAGCTTGTTAGCCTTTCCTACTTAATTGGCTCTTTTCCCCTCTTTACCCATATGGGATTCTCTTAGTCGTGGGTTTCCAGTAGATCTAATGTCAAAAAATTAGAAAAAAGACCAACCCCTCCCCTCCAAATCACAAAGTGTAATATATTGTTTGCTTTAGTAAGGTAACCACAAAGATTCAGACTTAAGCTGATGTTATTTGGGGGGGGGCAGGTCTACAAAGTTCCAATGATTTGGGTAATTTGGGCAAACAGACCCTCCCTCATTTGTCTAAATTAGTTGGCTAATTGCAGCTTTTTGGTTCTGACCTAGAGGGATTTTGGCTGCTTCCAAAGTACAGGGAAATAAATGATGTCGTTTCCTTTGGAACAACATTAAAGTTGGAAAGATTTTAATACGTGCAATTTTCCCACTGATAACATTTTACTTTCTGGACACCCTGGAGTGGAAGGGAGATTATATTGTATTGACAGAGGTGAAATTAGTTTTTTTAGTTCATGGTCGCAGAAATCTGTCATAATTATGTAGTACATATTTCCAAAAAGGACTTCAGCAACCAGAGGAGACTGGTGAAATGTTCACCTCTAGTCATCTAGATAATTCCAGCCGGCAGCAGGCTGACCCCAAACTCTGTCAACATCCACCTAAGATCTTTAGGGATTCAGAATTTTCCCCAGGTTGGTCCTGGGATAGAATTGGCCATGACACCATTCCTTCACGGGCGCTATACCTTCTCCTTTGTCTTCACACTAGCATCTGCTCCGTGTCATGGTTGCGCCAAGTCTGTGTTTCCCACCACTGTCCTGGTCTCTGCGGTCCAGGGGCCTCAATTGCTCAAAGGTAGACCCTTGGATCCTTTCCGTACGTGTGATTTCTAGGCTGACTCCCTCCTCTGAGAGCCCAACGAGGCTGCCTCTTTGCATTCCCTGATACCCAGGGGGTTACATGTCCTAAAAGCAGCCTTTCCTGGCAAAAATCTTACCTGCTCCCCCACACCGAGCCCAGTCCCAGGATACTTGACAAATATCTCTTGAGTTCGCTTTTGCTTAGATGGCCATGGACAGCAGTCAATTCAGGAATTCTGCATCCAAATCCTGGCTCTGACTCTCATGCTGTCTGATCTTGGGAGAGGGCGTTCATTTCTCTACACCTCAGTCTTCCCCATCTATAAAATGGGAAGCATTGGCTGAGGTCTAGGTTAAATCCAAACCTGAAAGATTAATCCATTTGAAGAGAAGATTATCATACCCCTAAATTGAAAATACGGATTTTCCCACCTTGGGGAAGACCCCCACTGTTAGGCATCTGTAAGATATGGCAAAATTGGGCGCCTGGGTGGCTCAGTTGGTTAAACGACAGCCTTCGGCTCAGGTCATGATCCTGGAGTCCCGGGATCGAGTCCCGCATCGGGCTCCCTGCTCAGCGGGGCTCTGATTCTCCCTCCGACCCTCTTCCCTCTCGTGCTCTCTGTCTCTCATTCTCTCTCTCTCAAATAAATAAATAAAATCTTTAAAAAAAAAAAGATATGGCAAAATTAGGACCAGTCTGGAAAAACAGCCATGTAGTCATTGCCCATTATATATATAAAGCTGCTTGTCTTCCCTCTGCCATAAATGTCTTTGTCTCTGCTCCTGTGAATATCTAAACCCTTCTAAAGAGAAAATTTCAACTCTAGCTTTTCCCTTTGAGGGCCAGTCTTTTGAACTGCAAATATATGAGTGGAGACTATTTATGCATTCAGCTTCTCCTGTACACGTATGTTTGACTGGTAAGATGGAAGGTGAAGAACTATTTACCGATATCTTTGAGAATAATATAGGTACACAAGGGGGCCAGGAATAATAGGTTAACATCACAGAAAATGTAGGTTGGGTATAAACTTCTCAGCAGTTTGCATGATTCAGTTATGAAGTAGTATCCCATAGGAAGGGCTTTGATCATCTGCACTGGAGATGTTTTCAATTTCCTGGGATTTTTGAAAAATCTCTCAGAGTGATCTTCGCAAAAGTCAGAAGGATAGGCTGTTGAATTTGGAGTCTTTTTCTGCATTATTTTCTTTCTCTCTTTTTTTTCCCTCCACTTGCTAATTTCTTTGAATAATTGTTACGATGAGGTGTAACAAAGGATGCATTCAGGATTTCAGAGCAGCAGTGGCAGATGTGTATTTTGCAGAGTGCTATATAAGCCTCATCCAACAGTGTTGGCTCCTATGTAAAGTGAAAATGTTTAACTTACTCATGACTCGTAAGTGTATGTAACTTGCTTATCGCGTACTTGACCTTACTTGAAGACGAGAATACTCCGTTTTCTTTCTTCTTCCTATAGTTTTTGACGTTTTAAAGTAAAATAGGACAGAAAAAAAAAAAAAAAAACCACACCCGCCAAATGTGTAACTTACTCTAAGACAGATATCCTTGCAATCACTACTCAGAGCAAGAAAGAGGACTTGGCCAGTCACCCCAGAAGACCTTTCATGTGCCCCCATTCCAGTGACAGCATTCTTTCTCCCCACGAGCCTCACTTTTATGTCACTCTCTTGGCTTTCTTTGTGGTCAAACGGGCACCTCTAGACACGTGCCCATTTTTAAAGGCATTTTATGTTCTTGAAGTTTCTCTTCATCTATAGGTTTTCTCTCTAGTCTTCTCTATTCCTTAACTACTTCTGCTGAAGAACTTAGGACATTTGATCTTAAGAGTTTCTCACAGTCTGGATTTTGCCAGTTGCAAAATCAGGGTGCCATTTGGCATGTTCTTCAACTGCTGTTTTTCCTGCAATGTGACCCAGAGACTGATAACCCTCACATCTGATCTGTTTGGGAAGAATATAGTTGGTGGTGTGTTCCTTCAAGAGAAGCCCATGAGTGGGGTTCTTTTGTGATATTAGCAGCTGTAGACATTCAATGCTCAGTTCCTTTACTTCATTTGAGTCTGCAAAATGATAATATTTTAACTTTGTTATTTTTTTCATTTAATAGAAATGTGAATATAGAAAGAGGCTTGCTTTCATTTACATTTGATCACCCAGTGGCATAGTTTGTATAGGAAAGGTTGGATAAAGGCTCAATTCTTCCCCTATATTTACTAATTTTCAAGATAACGAGTAGGCTCCCTATCAGCCCAAAGGTGGCCAATGAGTATCTTTAGAAATATCATTATGAATGGTCATCAAAAAAAGAAACAAATTGAGCACTAGAAAGAAATAATGAAGGAAGAAAGGGATGGGAAGGAAAGAAGGGAGGGGGGAGGCAAACAGAAGGTAACGGCAAAAAAAGAAAAAAAGAAATATTTTGGTATAAATCTAACAAAACATGTGCAGGATCTGTATGTGAAAAATTACAAGACCCTAATGAAAGAAATCAGAGCAGATCTAAATAAACAGAGAGATGTTTGAGGTTAGTGGACTTTAGTTAAAAATAAGGTATCAATATCAGTCCATTAATTGTAACAAACGTATCATACCAAAGCAAGATGGGAACCATAGGGGAAAGTGGATATGGGGCATATGGGAACTTTCTGGACCATCTCCAAATTTTTCTGTAAACTAAAACTATTCTAAAATAAAATGTTTATTTACAAAATGTCATCATAAACTCATGAATTTAAAGATGTTTGATGGGATGCAATCAATCGTAATGCTTTGTTTTTGAAGCTTCAGTGGTCCCCTTTTTGGCCTGTTCAAAATTGGCTCTTGAGATCTTTTCACATGACCCCAATTTTTGAAAGGTCTCTGGATGTCTGATGGGACAAGATATTTTAGACTCATCTTTGACACTCCTGCCCTAGACATAAACATCGGCCATTTTTCTAAGAAGCCCCAGTCTATACAGTATTTCAAGATTGCAGTCCTTGTGCGATGGACAGCTATTTTTAGAACTCTTCATTGATTGGACCCCGTGAATTTATGCTGATGATTCTAATTCCACTTCAGACCGTAGTTACTGCTTTCAAGAAAAAAAAAGAAAAAAGCATTAACTTAGGTTCTTCTGTAATACATCTGCACCTCCATTTCCTACACTGGGAGCCCTGGTTCCCAAGGATACAGGAAATCAGAATATCTCCTATCGCTCATTTACCCTACCCCAAATTAAACAAGAGTTTCAGAATAATACTAACACTACACCACGAACACAGTCATCGAGAAAACTCTTTAAAATTTTCCACGCTCTCTTCTCTTTCTTCCTTCTGTGTTATAGTTGTAACGTAGCCACAATACCCAGACCTAGTCGCCCTTACAAATTATATTCCTTTCCTGTTAAGCCTCATTGGGTTTTAGCCTACAAGGAACTGTATTTAGCGCTTACCACCAGTCCTTGTGTTGATGCCTTTCAACTCATTTGATGGCCGGAAGCATATATTTTAGAAAATTCCTCAAGAGCGGCTTTTGAGAACAATATTCCTTGAGTTCCTGGATGCAGTAACATTTGTCTGTGTCCTTTGTTTTAAAGGACACATTTTCAAGTTACTTTTATTAAATACAAAATTCTTGACTCACATTTTCTTTCCCTGAATTCCTTAAATATTTTACTCCAATTTCTTCCTTCCTTTTCTTTTTTTAAAGTAAGCTCCAACCCCAACATGGGGCTTGAACTCACAACTCTGAGATTAAGAGTCCTATGCTCTACTACTTGAGCCATCCAGGCTCCCTCCCTTCCTTTTTTTCTTATTTCTTTCTAAATGCACTAATTTTTCTACAGTATGGCTTAATATTGGTAGCTTTGGGTCAATAGTCTCAGGTATGCAGTGTACTCTCTCAACGTATAGTTTCAAATCTGTTTTCTCCAGTAAAGTTTTCCTGAATTATAATGTTTAGTATTCATTCTCTTTCCTTGTTTCAGTTTTCATTTTTAAAGCCATTTCTATTACTCATATGTTGGACAGTCTTTGCCCATCTTAAATATTTGCTTCTTTATTTCAAACCCCGCTTGGCTCTTCTTTTATTTCTTTTGTATTTCTATGTTTTTGTTTTGATCTTCCACTTACCTGAGGGCATCATCTGTCATATTTATTCATACTTGTATTCCTTCTGGTTTAATTTTCATTTCCTAAAATTATTTTTTAAATTTCTGCTTCTTAAAGTTTCTGTTGCTTCCTCTCCAGGTTTCCTAAGTCTGATTAATATTATTCTCTTTTGTCCTGCATATTTTCTCATTGCCTTTCAGCTCATTTTATTTATTTTTATGTATTTATTTTTTAAAGATTTTATTTATTTGAGAGAGAGCACGAGCAGTGGGGAAGGACAGAGGGGCAGGGAGAGAGAACCTCAAGCAGACGCCCTGTTGAGTGCAGAGCCCAACATGGGACTTGATCTTGGGACCCCAATATCATGACCTGAGCTGAAGTCAGATGCTTAACTGACTGAGCCACCCAGGTGCCCTTCAGCTCATTTCAGAATAAAAGTTTATAGTTCTGATCAGTCTTGTGGATGTATCCTTTTGGCAGGCTTTCCTTGTCTGCAGGAATGCTGTTCTGCACTTTTTCCTCTTTTTTTTTTCTTAAATAACTTTGAATGGGGTTTACCTTTAGTACATATAGAGTGCTCGCTTTTATATAAAATTAGTTTTCCTGAGCTTTTAGAAGGAAGTGTAGCTCCGGGTGGCTTTTATAACTTCAGAGAATTCCCTCTTCTGGTGTGTTTCTGTAGCATTAAAAAGGATGTGGCTTACTTTCTGATCTTTCCGACTCTATTTCTCTCCCCCACATTTATTTGTACCTTCTCCTTCCTTTGTGTCTACTGACTCTCTCCTACTTAGTTTTGATTCTGTTTCTACCAGTTGCTCCTCAGTGTGTGGTCTTCTCCTAAAAGGGAGTCCTGTCATACCAGTTTTGGATGTTGAGAGGAACCAGATTCTTAGAGTCCCTTCAATTCATGCTGTAGACCCTCCTGACCACCCTCTATTAGATTGGGCAAGACCCCCTTCTAACTGTAGCTACTCTTCCTCTACTCATCTTCCTTGCTTTCTGGGGAATACTTGTTGGCTATTTTAAGATTCTTCTATTTCCAGGTTCTTTGGATGCCCTGTTGTTTCCCTCTGTTTCTTCTTGCACAGACCTAGTGTCATTGGTGGTTGTGATACTGTGATTTATAATAAAAAGTAGATATTTGGTCTTAGTCCCCTTTTCTGGCACAAAGCTCCTAAAACCCTTTCCTTTGTGATAAGAGCAATAAAGGTGTCTTGATATTCATAACAGATTCCTTTCAATCACACTTGAGTATATGTCAGTGATGTGACTTTGGGAAAGTATGAATGGATGGGGGCTGGTTGCCAGGGGAACCAACCATGTGCTTGGAGGGTTGGAACTTTCAGTCTTACCTGCCTGACTTCCAGGAAGGGGAGAAGGGACAGTGATTTAATCAATCGTGCCTATGTAATGAAGTCTTCATAAAAACTCAAAGGATAGGGTTAGGAGAACTTCTGGGTTGGGAAGAGCAAGGTATTCAAAGAGCATGGAAACTCTTTGCCCTTTCCCCCATACCTTACTTACCCTGTGCATCTCATCTATCTGGCCGTTCCTGACTTACATTCTTGCATAATAAACTGGTAATCTGGCAAGCAAATGACAGGAGACCTAATTAATAGTGACTTAAAAATATAGGTTTTTATTTTCCTACAAAACAAAATCCAAAAACAGGTGGTCCAAGTTAATAAGCTGCTTTGCAGGACCATCATGACTCCAGTTTTTTCTATTTTTCCACACTTCCATCCTTAATACCTAGCTTCTGTCCTCTCGGTTACAAAATGGTTGCCTGTTGTTGAGATTGGTTGCCCTTTGATGTGAAATTAAGACAAAACATAATCTAAATACACAGAAATATGAAGAGCACATTTTCCACTCTTCCTTAAACTCTCGGGGTAATAGTTGACTCCTAAATGGAATACTCTCGTTTGTCAAGATGCTTTTTTGCAAAAAAAATGATATTCTGATAGCTTCATAAGAATGTTCCAGGACTTTGCAGTCTGAGTCCTGGTAACTTTTTGCTCTACCATTTGTCTTCTTGCCATCACCCTGGGAATCTGCCAGGGGCCACACATGGTTCTGGGGCTAATGTACTGGAATTCGAGTTTTGCTTTTCTGTACTCCATGTGCAGAAAACCACATAGTCTGGTGACTTGCCAAACTAGGACCTATTGGTTATGTTGAAAATTTACTCCTCTTCACTTGGTGACTAGTTGGGTGCTTCATCTTTGTTTAATGGACAGATATTAGTGAGAGTATTAGAGTTTCCTTCTCTGCTTCACTTTTTCCATAGGCATAAGGTTTTGCCAACCATAGCTGCTCAATAGGTAAGCCATGGTGCCTACCATCCAACACCATTGCAAATATAAATATTAAAAGTACTGCCATCCTATACAGGGGAGATTAGATAAAGCAATCCATCAACTCTAAGACCAAATCCTGCTCTCTAGAGCTGGCTGCCAATGGCACAGAAGGGTGATCTGTTTGGGCCATCCATTCTGACCTTTGGAGCCGCCTGTCCCTGGTGCCATCTGCTGACCAGGTGACTGCCACCACACTGGCGTCACAGGGCTGTTCCTCCCTAGGTCCTGGACATGTATGAACACTGTCTTCTTCTTTTCATTCCAGCAACTAGGACCAAGCAGAAATGTTTAAGGAAAACATTATCAGATATTTGACCAAAGGGAAAGAAACCCAGAGTCAAGTCCAACTACATAAGATGGCTCATCCTTCATCACTCTCTCTTATTCTGCTTTGGTTCCCTAAGAGTGATTCTTCAACTACGAGCCTTCTTCAACTATAATTCTTCAACTTAACATATCATGAGCTTCTCAACAAAAATACAAGGAAAATAAATTTCACACGATTTTGGAGTTAAAAGGCAGAATAAGGGATCCCTCCTGAAGAAGTCTAATCTCTTTTTGTAGGTGATGAAGTACAAGCTCAAATATGTTACAGGATTTGTCCAAGGTCACAAAGGAAGTAAGGGACAGCGTCAAGGTCAGGCTCTAGGGTCTGGATGGTTCCAGTCCTGTGATTTTTCCATTTGCAGCATGTAGAATCCTGGCCTTTCAGATAGTCTTTAAGAAGAGGCCTCAGACTATCCATTTCACCACTAGCAGCAAACCTATTTTAATTTTATAGCCTCTGATGCTCCCCAAACAGCATTTCTCAAACTGGATCCCAGGCCCTTGAGATTTTGTTTGTCTATGAGAGTTTGATTTTTCTTTTCAAAGGGAATTGACTGAAGCTGACAATAAAAGCCGAATAGACTTGTGTTGAAGTGGACCATCTCAACATCACAGAGGATGGCAGTATCATCCAATGTCAATTATATTTTTGTTTAGTTCCTGTGTAATAGTGTTTTTCTGTCTTTAGTTATTGTGGAACAGTGCTTTTTTCTCTTCCCTAGAAATCTTTTTTTTCTGTGTGTTTATTTATTGGGTACAACTAATTAGAATGATAAAAACAATAAATTCCTTTAACTTCTCCCTCTCCACTTAAAAGACACTGTTGTTACCCATCATTACATTTGCTGGTCTGAGTCCTTCTCTCTTACTTCTCAGAAAAGAATCAAGTGTCATGAGATCATCAAAATCTCATAAGGATTGGAAATCATGGAGCAAGTTTGTTTTCAACAAATAGGTGCTTGCTATCAAGTTATCATGCATTTAAAAAAAGATTTATTTATTTGAGAGTGTGAGCTGGAGGAGGGGCAGAGGGAGGGGGAGAGAATCCTCAAGCAGACTCCCCGCTGAGTGCGGAGCCCTCCACAGGGCTCATCGCAGGGCTCAATCCCAGGACCCTGAGATCAAGACTCGAGCCAAAATCAAGAGTCAGTCCCTCAACCGACTGAGCCACCCAGGCACCCCAAGTTATCATGCATCTTAAGTCTTTTGCTTAAACGGAATGGAATATTTGGTGCAATTCTATTCCAAAGGAATGGATGTTTTCTTATGGAATAGTCAAGAGGTTTAACTTCTGACCTTGGTACTTTAGATGCCAAGTTGTCTTAAGAAGTACCAAGTATCAGAGAAAAATCAATGGTGAGCCCATTAACACACACAGGGCATCCCTTCCCTCTTTGGGGCCATGTGCTTTGTAGTGTGTTTGTGTGATGTAAGCAAAGGGGCCTTGCGGTGAGGGAGCCCCCAGCTCAGATGAGGATGGAACATATCTTCCAGGGATTACCAGCATCATCGTGGAGAGGCCCAAGTGTCTATCCAAGTGGGCTCTCAAGTGGGACAGCTGGTCATGGAGCTGGTCCATGCTGCCCAACTTCCTCCCCAACAGAGATTGCTGCCAGGGAGGAAGAAGAATTTGCTATCATCTGTTGGGATAAGAGAGTCGCTGTTTCCAGGGTACTTTAGGATTTCTCCTGGAGGAGACTGGTTCCAACTAGAGGAGACTGGTTCCAAGCGGAAGGTTTTTCTAAGTTTTTGGCTCTTCCTTGGATTGACTCCGGAGTGGAGGAAGTTGAAGGCTGCTGCAGGAGGCAGTGGGGTCCTAGGACACTGGCATCTCAGAGAGGCCTTGAAACAGTGGTTCCAGGGGGACGTGAGCAGATGGGGTACTGGATCCGCTACCTGCTGGGGCACCTCTCCAGAGCCTGACACCTAGAAAGTTCTCACCAGCAGTTAGCTACCACTGTGAAGTAAAAGGCGTACAGCATACATTCATTCATTCACTTAACTGCTTACAAAAGTGCATTAACCTGTTGGCTTAGTGATAGTCACAGAATTTCTGTAAGGTAAGTTTTTTTTAAAAGATTTATTTATTTATTTTCGGGTGGGGGGAGGACAGAGGGAAAGGGAGAGAGAGAATCTCAAGCAGACTCCCTGTTGAGCACGGAGCTCAGTCTCACGAGACTGAGATCATGACCTGAGCCTAAGTCAAAAGTTGGATGCTCAAGTGACTGAACCACCCAGGCTCCCGTATAGGATAAATTTTTGAATAATGCTTATCTCTGAACACAGAGGACCTTTGACAAACATTTGATGAATGAAGAAATGAGTGCATGAACACTGAAAGGACACACATGGATGTAGATTTGACTTCTGGCTGTATCCACTATTAACTTGCACAAGGACACAACTCTCATTGACCCTGACTTTTCACCTGTAAAATGGAATGGTAGTCCTTCCTTCACAAGGTTGTAAGGATGAATGAAATAACCTCTAAAAATAGTGAAACCTCTGTAAATAAAAGAGAAACTGATTTAAAGCTCCAAGTACGATATCTAGCACATTAGAAAGGCCCACTCAAAGTGAACTTTTATTTTGCTCGTCTGTATTATAGATGAGGGATATTGTGACCTAGGGAGTTTAAAAAGACTGGTCTAAGGACATTCTGTTGCAATTGGTGGGGCACGGATTGAGTCTCCTGGCTCTTAACTTTAGCTTGAATGGGGGCACTAAGGGGTAGTACCAACATCTGAAAGTTAAGGAGACTCTACTCCACCCTCTTCATCACTAACATTTCAAGACTCAGGTGTGAGAACGCAGGCTATTTTCAAAACTACTTTGTGCCAGGCTTGTGTGATACTCAAACACTTGGTCAGTTTAGCCACCTCGGGAAGAAAATATTTAAATTAGTCGTATGGTCTTGTATAGACACCATAATCAGAGAATTGGCAGATCCCCGACTCCCACCCTGCTCAATTTCTTTTCTCTCTGTTTTTTTCCTGTTCTCTTCCTAATGGTGGACTCTAGCAATGAAAACTATGAACCTCCTTCCTGAGTTCTTTCTTTGTACATGGCAAGTATCTGAGTAAACATGTAGTATTATGCATACGGATGGAAAGTGGAAAGCCAAATGCATTATTTAAATGTCACGTAGGCCAAAAACTTGAGACTTTTTCACTTATCTTGTGCTCTTTCAGTTGAGCGTGGCACAGCTTACAAGTCTTCCTTTTGTCTGGTCACTTCTGGATCTTTCCCTCTGAAGATGAGCAGACCAATGATATCAAGGTGGGGGGGGGGGAGCTCTGTGCCTCTGTGGCTTGTATATATAGAATACTCACAGTATATATTTTTTCCATGTAATTTCTGGGACTTTGGAGTTGGAGATGGTTGTAAGGGAATGTTTGTCCCAATCTGGTCCCATTTTTGGTCCAATCTCTCCCTCTCTGATTCTCCTGATTCTACAGATGGCTCCCCCACCCCTGGAGTGGCACCCTTCCCACTCCCTGCCCTTGCTTCCCTTGTACCCACTCTGAGGGACTGTAGTGCTCACTGGCGGGGTGGGGGGGTGGTCATGAATGACAGCCCTCAGTGTCTCATCACCCTGGTACCGACAGACACTTGGCAGTCATGGTAAAGAATACCCCGGGTGCCTGGATCCCATGCCAAGCCAGTCTCCTATCAACTTCCTTGTTTGGGGCTGAGTTCTGACCATCGCTGTGCAAAGTGAGAAGTAGAACAATGCTGGTCCTCAGCCTTGGGCACAGCCTCTGTGTCTGTCTTTGGCTCCTGGTAACATCTGCCTTGGTTCCATCTGTTTTTCTTCCTTCAGAGGTGCTCTTTGATGGTACTTCAGATAATAACACCTCCAAGAATAATGAATAGCACTATCAGGGTGCAGTGAGCACCCTACCACATGCCAGGTCCTTTCCTGGTCCTTTTGTAGATATTATGTCAAAGCTCTGGACAGGCCTTGAAAAGCAGGTCTATTACCTTTATTTCATTGATGGACAACTGGGGCTCAGATACATCAGGACTTTCTAAGATCATTCCTCCATTCGGTGACAACACTGGGGTTCAAATTTGAATCTCACTTATTCTGTAGCAAGCATCCCTTGCACTATACCAGCACCTCCCCCCCCCCATTGTTGAACACCTACTGCTGGAAACAAGCAAGATGATGTTAGGACCTCCCAAGGCAGTGCACCGAATCACCTTGAATCAGTGGTGACTAGGAGATTCCCTTTCATGCGCTCCTTCAGTAGCACCAATTACCCAGAACAGGAACTCTGAGTTTGCTGATTGAGACTTTGACACCTGTCAAACGTTTGTTAACCTCCCCTTTTAATAAAAACACAGAAGCCTCAAGCACTGAGCTCTGGGCAAGCAATTACATCCAATGAGAATTTCATAGTATCGTTGTCTTTATACTTGTATTTATTCTGTATGGCAATTTCTTCTTATTCCAAGTGATATTAATTTCTCATTTATGGTAGTGATGAAAAGTTTCCTTTTCAAATAGATCAATCTAGGGGCGCCTGAGTGGCTCAGTCGGTTAAGCGCCCAACTCTTGATTTCGGCTCAGATCCTGATTTCAGAGTTGTGAGATCGGCCCTATTGCAGGCTCTGTACTCAGCAGAGAGTCTGCTTGAGGATTCTCTCTCCCTCTCCTTTGCTCCTCCCCCACCCCTGCTCACACATGCACTCTCTCTAAAAATAAATAAATAAATAAAAATAAAATAAAATATATTGATCTAGATTTTTTAAAGTGAGTCAGTTTAGGGGTACCTGGGTGGCTCAGTTGGTTAAGTGTCACTTCTGCTTGGGTTGTGATCTCCAGGTCCTGGGATCAAGCCTTATGTCCAGGCTCCAGGCTCAGCAGGGAGTCTGCTTCTTCCTCACCCTCTGCCCCTCCCCCCCCGGCTCATGCTCACATGCTCTCTCTCAAGTAAATAAATGAAATCTAAAAAAAATAGTGAGTCAATTTAAAGAAAAATGTTAAATAAATAATACGCAGGTCATATTCAGATAGAGAAATGATGTACAACGGGCATTCAAATGACTGAAATGTTGAAACTTGACCTCAATATTTCACTTACCTATGGCCTGCAGGGAGCCAAGCCCATGTTAGGTACGGAAGGACGTGAGGACACCTGGGTGCTTAGGTTTTTGTGGCACAGGCACTGTTGTGTGATATTGTAGAGAAAGGTCTCCAGAATTAATTCATACAACTCTTCAAATGATTCAATAGACATTTTCCCAAGGCTCATCTTTCAGGAGCCCCAGGCTGGAGGTCACCAGGAACTATAATGGAAGGTGTAACAGGTTAAGGGCTGGAAGTGAGGTGTGGACAGAGTGTGGTAGCATCTCCAGGCATGTGGGGTCACTTCTGGAAGGCTTCCTGGAAGAAGAGGCACTTGAGTCATGCTTCGAAGAATGAGTAGCCGTTGACTATGTGGATATGGGAATGGGGACTGGGGATGGGGGGGCAGAGAGACAGGTATCCCCAGCAGAGAGTGGAGGAGTAAAAGCTGAGTTGGAAAACAGCTGGTATCCAGTTTGCTTGGAGCCCTGGGAGATGTGGCTGGGAGTGTAGATTGGAGCAAAATCATCATGTCCTTGAAAAGAGGCTAAGGCGATGGGGCTTCTTTTAGAATGGACCAGAGAGATTCACTGCAGGCCCCTCAACAGGAAGTAGGAATTATTAGGATTAGTCACTCATAGAACTCAGTTGCCCCAAGAACTTGCATTTCCTCAAATTTGTCTTCTCCTTGCATATGAGGTGAACTACTTCTGAGGCCTCATTTGCTCGCCTAGAAGTCCTATCCAAAATGTCTGTCAGGCTGCTTAAAATTCCATCAGTATAAACCCGTCACTCAGAACCTGATGGTTTAGGTCAAACACTTCAGGAAGGGCAGCATTTTTAGTTCTTGAATGCTGCTCTGAGGCAAGACAGTCTCGCTTCTATGTGGGCAATTAGCCAGGATTGGACAGCTTGGGGATTTGAAGTTCATGGCCATCTTTCCATCCACACAAACATGAGCGTTTCCCCTTTTCTCTATGTTGACCTGACTCTTCGTGTGGAGATCACAGAGGGTCCTCCACCAGAAGCCACATTCAGGGGGAAATAGATCCATCAGCAGGGTTTGTGGGGTCAGATAGACGGTGCAGAGATGAATCTCTTTCTAAGACCATCAGACTCATTATCCCTGGACGCTGGAAGAGAAGCTTTGAGGCCCCGCCTTTTAGGTGCCCAGGGAACTGATTTTTCTTCCCTGTGTTTTGTAATTTTGCATTGTGACCTCATTGTCAGTGGGGCTTTATGTGAGGGAAACCTGTGGGAGCTGGTCCAGTGTGCTTGTTTATATCTGCTTGTGGGGATATTCCCCGCAAACCCGCAGACTCATTGTGAATCCTCATGGGAGATGGTGACATTTTTTTTCCCACCCAGGCGTAGGTCTAGACAAGTCGAGTTCTTTATCTCTCTTTGCTGGAGAGAAGATTGTCTGGTCCACCCTGTCAGAGGATGTAGCTCTTTTCGTGTCCTGACTTTCAGCCTTAATTCCTATCCCTGTGTGGCGGTGAGAACCTCAGCCCCCATTTTGCCCCGACGGGCTGTCATGAACCCCACCCTGGGACAGCTGCAGTATCATTTCACGTGTAACTCTGCAGACTTCAAATGCTTCTTTGTTTTAAGCCTTTGGGGGATTTCCCTGATTTTTTTCTTTCTTTTTTTCAAGCTCCGCTTTGCTGCCTTTAAATGGATGTTCATTGTATGTCATCCTCTAGTTCTAGAGGGTTTGTAATCCGAGAGTCTTCAGGTTATCTGGTCTAAAATATCCCCAGAAATGAGGGTCTGCAAAGGAAATCGAAAGCCCCTTCTCCACTCGCTGCACCTGCCGTGCTTGCGCAGTGGCTGAGTTTTCTCAGAAAATAAACATTTTGAGAATGTTTTGCAAGAGTGAGGGAAAAAGAACCAAGAATGTGCTCTCTTTTTTAGATGAAGAAATCAGAGGTGTTCCAGGCAACTGCACTCTCTAAAGGAACAATGGCGCTGCATCTGCTCATGCGATGTTGGGATTGCTTTTTCTTAAACTAGGGAGGAATAATACAATAGAGAGAAGGATATTTCATTTTAATCATTGACATCAGTTCACAAGATATAAAAGGATAAAATAAGATAAAGCAGTGCTCTCTTGAGAAGTTTGTATTTTCAAAGGCTTTTGGCATTAATGTGCTTATTAATTGTCCTAGATCATCACTGTCATCGGAAGAATCTGGTATAATATATGAGGGCCTTCGGAGGGCCAAGGGAGAGAATTTCAAGTTTCTCTCTTAACCTGAGCCACTTAAAATGAAGCACAAAGGCCATTAAATCCTGTTCATCTGAAGTGGATCCTAAATATAGTTTACTGGGGCTCTTAATTCACCCTGAAAAATGCTGCAATTATTAAAAGTGTCCAAGCTGTTAACGCGAAAACAACATATGCCGCATTTACATAATGATTTGCATATAATTTCCATGTAATTCATTTAATGTCAAAATGTACAATTACGCTTCCAGTCCCTCTGCCTTTTACCCCCGTGCCCTTCCCCGGCCCTGCTGTGTTAAATTGGAATATCTTAACTTGGTGGAAGCTCTTTACACATGGTTTTCCAAGGGATGGCTGGATGGATGTGGTCTGTCATTTTGGTAAATAGAAGTTTTGGCCAACCGTATCTATTTTCCCAGACTGGATTGGTTGTACTGACTATCTGCAGTGTGACACAATGGGTACCAGTAACTCAGTTTTGCCTGAGACGTACGGGCTCATTTTACAGATGAAAAGACTGAGGGTCCTAGAAGTTCTACCTGCTCTGTTGTGCTCTTTGCTTGCTTTCTCTGGTCCAGCAAGCCGAAGGCCTCCACCTGCCATACAAAAGGCTTTCTTGTAGGTCTTTCACAAAATGCAAATATGTTTGCTAAAAAAAAAGTCATTTGCCGTCGCCCACACAATTACTTGTGATGGCAAAGGGTAGCTCTTGGGGCTGCCATCAAGGACAGGGAAGAATTCTTCCATCTGGTCCCACAGACATATTTTTCTAACTTCCTGGCCAGGTACAGTCCCTCAAACATGCCACGTTTTTCTAGTTCCTCCTTGTGCTTTCTGCGTGGGCCACGTTTCCACCTCTCCATCCCCATGCATCTCGATTTGTCCCCCCCCACTCACCATTCCGTGATTGGTTGACACGTCATCACCCGCCCACTCACCATTCCGTGATTGGTTGACACGTTATCACCCGCCCACTCACCATTCCGTGATTGGTTGACACGTCATCACCCGCCCACTCACCATTCAGTGATTGGTTGACACGTTATCACCCGCCCACTCACCATTCCGTGATTGGTTGACACATTATCAAGATGCCTGTCTCCATGCTCCTGAGAGTAGGTCTGATGCTTCTAGAACGAACTGGGATGTCAAGGGGCAGCCAGCAAAGGAAGCTGTGTGATAAGCAGGGTGTTTGTTGGCTTGCAGTGGGACGCACCCTACCAGGTGCTGTCCTTCCAGCGCTGGCTGAAATCAGAGGGAAGGCCAAGCAGGTGTGAGCTGGTCACCAGATGTGTCTAGTACTGCACTGACCACTCCGTATTGTATTTCTTTCCTCCTCTAGACCGTAAAGCAACCCAGGGACAGGGGATGTGTGACCAATGAGTCCCCAGTTAGACACCATAGTTGAGAATAATCTGTAGAATGAATGCATCAGGTACCAAATTTAGTTCAGCTTCAGAAGAGCAGACTGCCACTAAACTTGGGAAAGTCATAAGAGTTGGCTTCTTTAATTTAGACATCTTCCTCCTCAATACTGCCCATTCTAAAAAGTTGGAAGAAAGTAAACAAATCAAGGGAAATACCTCACACACACACATTATAAAATTTCCAGAAGCAAAAGGAAAACCAGGTTAGTCAGGCTTCTTCACTTGAAGGAACCAGCAAATTCTGAGGCACAGTTGTAGCTGATTTTAGGTTTTATTCATTCATTCATTCATTCATTCATTCTTCATAAACTAAGTGAAATGGGTAACAACCAAGGCCATGGTTAGAGACACAGCATTTTCTCCCAGGGGCTGCTACTCTTTTCCATGTCCCTCTTGGCTGTCTCTTCCCTTGTCCTTTGTGCTCTCTCCTCGGCTTCTGCTCCTGTCCTTTACTACTTAACCCTCTTGTCCTTCCTCAGGTCAAGCTGTCTGGCCTGCAGATGGGTCCTCAGAGGAGGCCCCCTGGGGGCTCAGAGAGAGGCTTTGACAGTGAATCCCCCGAGGCCCGAGGATGGCCTCCACGCCACCCTCCTCACAGCACCGCTGTCCCCTGTCAGACTCTCATGGTGGCAAAAACACCAGAAAAGCCATGGTGCCCCTTTTACTTTGGGTTGCCCTTTTTATCAAGTAAAGGAGCCAGGTGTCCTCTGTTTCTCCACAAATAAACACACAGATCTGACAGCCATGGCAGACAGGAGGCTGGGCAAGTAGACAAACTTTGAGGCTTCCTCATCTAGTGGGAAACCATGAGGAAACATGGTCAGCGGGCCCGCAGAGGAGGCATGGGGACACCCTGTTCTCCCACATCTCAGTGGAATTCTAGACCCTGGGAGCCTCACCCCCAGGGAGGGCCTACAGTCTGCCTGTGGGCATCCCTCAGAACCACTCACACTCCTAGGGAGGGGGCAGCTGCAGAGACAGGGTTCTGCCTGCAGAGGGTCTGAGAAAGGGACATCTGTAGCATGTGGAGTGGCCACCTGCCTTCCCTCCTCCCCCCTCCTCTGTAACTCTCAGATGCTCTGAGGGAATCCTGGTGGCACAAATATTTGTGTCAGACACTTCCCCTTCTAGAAGCTTCCATCCCAGATATGCCTGGGGTTGCCACTGGACTGTGTGTGTGTGTTTATGAGAGAGAGAGACAGAGACAGAGAGATGCCCACTATTTATTTGTTGATAATAATAGTGATAGCCAAATTTATCAGGTGTATATCAAGCTCCAGTCACTGTGCTAAGCGCTTGAAAGGTACCATCTCATTTAACTCCCTCAACAAGACTTTGAGGGGTCGGTTCTAAGAGTATTCCCATTGTACAGATCAAAGACTGAGTCTCAGAGAGGTTGAGTGACTTCGCCAAGGTCATTCTGAGTAAGTGGAGTTGCTGGGCCTCACATCCTGGTAGGCCAAGCTGCAAAAACCGAGTCTGCAGTCACCATAGTAAATGGTTAGGGAATGGCAGCATTTGCCCTAGATGGTGCACAAGTGTGCCGCGTGTCTGTGTGAGTGTGTGTGTGCCTTGTTGTTTGCAAAGTGTAGAGAAAGTAACATGGGTTTGAACTCCAGCTGTCACGTCTTGTCTCAGGCAGGTAACTTCAACCTCTCTGCCCCCCAATTTCATCATCTGTACATGAGGCTAATGGTACCTAGCTCATAGGATTGTGAGCACTTAAAAGGGTGGTGAGCATGGATCCGTAGCACAGCCCATGCTGTAAGCAAGTGTTACTACTAGTAGTAATAGTGTATCGGTGTTGAGTAATGTCAAATGTTCATCGAGAGTAATAATAACAGGAGCATTGACCAGGTGCCCACTCTGATACCACGCTGTGAATATATTCCCCGATTTAGCTCTCCAACTCTGCTATGAGCTAGATATCATGATTTCCAGTTTCTAGAGGAAGAACGAGTCTCAGAGATATTAATAGTTGGCCCAAAGACAAATATCTGGAAGAAGTCAGGGGAGAGAAGCAAAGCTTGAGCTCCGCACTCTCCTACCTTACCCACTTTTCGTGGGCTCATTTGCTCATTTGAACAAATACCTTTCATACAGACTTAGATTTTTTTTTCCAAATTGGGAATTGTGCCCATCTGCCTGCCTGAGAAAAGTTTGCACAGAGCTGTTTCTAAATGGCGACCCCTTGCAGCTTTTTAATTGCTACTATCTCTTTGAACATTTGGAATTTGTAATGAAATCACTTTCCAACCCTGATTCATCCCAAATTCAATATTCTGTTTCCTTTCAGCTTTTTTGTTTCCCCAGCATTGAAAAGATTGGTAACCTTATAAAACATCTAAAAGCGTGGTGGAAGTTTCCTGGGGCTTCAAGTGCTGTGTTATGTTATCTTTGGAATAACTTTGATGTCCCACCGGTGTAATAGAAGCCGTTATTATGTCATGGAGCTGATTAGCATGCCTGTGGGAAACATTAATTCATGCTGACATCATAGCTGGGCTTGCAATCAATCAAGTTTTTTTGCTTCTCGTTTCTCCCCTCCACCCCCCAACCTACCGGGCAACCCACCCTCCGAGGCTCTCAATGTAAAGGTGATGGCTGGCTTTCTGGGGATGACGGAGCAGGTAAGCAGGTATGGAAGCCCCTAGATGTGGCTGAAACTCACCCCCGCAGCCGCTGCCTCCTGATGGCCCTGGGAGGAAATGGTGAAACAAAGCTTTTGGCAGAAGCAGGGAGAAGTCTGCTGGCCCTTTGATTTGCCTTGAAAGGTTTTGATTTAGTTGGCATTCAGACTCTTGATATATAAAACTTTTAAACTCAGTAGTCAGCCTGGCTGCCTGAATCCATTTGGTTCCGGTCATTTATGATTAAGCTGATTGCTGGTGGCCCTGGTGTTGCGGGGCGCAGTGCTAGCCTTCATTGGGTAAGACTATCACATTCCAAACCATCTCTTTCTTCCGACAAAAGTACATTTCGTTGACAAAGGAAGCTGTAAAGAGGAGACATGTAGACTCTTATTATCTCAAATTGTTAATATTTAACGTGCATTAAAAAGCTATCTTTCTGTTCGCCACGTGCAATTAATTTAATCACCAATGCACTGTTAAGTATCTATCAGAAATGTGAATTTTTTTTCACCATGTATTAATCTGGTAATCATGTCTTTCCTTTTACCTTTAGATTTAGTGTCATTATTTTGTGTTATGTGGAGTGTCCCCTGGAAGCAGGAGGGAATTACAGGAAGTATTTGGGAGACCCTAATGGGCATCGGATTTGGGGTGGGGACAGTTGAGGGTATTTCGAGTTTGAACACAAACTGGGGCTCCGTTCCTCCCTTCAAGGCATGGGTGGCTCACTGTCCTCCCTCTCTCTCACCTCTAGATCTCTGTAGCTCAAGAAAGTTGGGACAGTAGTCTCTTGGTGTCACTGTTTGACCTGGAAGATGGAAACTATTGTTTATTGTGAACCGAGGCAGGAGAAAATTGGGGAATGAAGGTTTTATTTTAGCTGTGTATATGGATAGCTGCATTTTCCTACCTGGGGACCACTTTACCATAGTTGTGGGCTCCCGAAGCACCCTACACTCCCCTTTTGAAATGCTCATCACATTCACAACTGTCTTCCCCTGTTAGACTTAGGCTGCCCAAAGGAAAGAACATGTCTGTCTTGTTCACCTGTGTATCCCCAGTATTGAGTACATAGTAGGTGCTCAGTAAATACTTGTTGGATGAGTGAGTGCTTCAGTCAAGGCTAGCAGGAAACAATCCACTCAGATGGTTCAAGGGTCTTTAATGGAGTGATAGCTTCCGAGGTGTGGGTGGCGGTAAGGGAATGAATAAGGGATGATGAATCACCCAGGAACCAACAAGAGTGAGAAGTTGTTACCACCCCAAAGCTTGAAAGGATAAGGGGAAAGAATGGTGTCACCAGAGCCAGTGAGACCTGGAGCCTTGGAGGAGAGGCCACCTGCCAAGAACTGTGGTCATGGAGGGTGGCAGCCCCTAACTGGGGAACATGCCCTGGGAAAGAAGTGGAATGGAGATTATACCTTTAACTTCTCTCTCCTTTTTTCCTCCAATCTCCCCCTGGTGGGAGATTAATTAATATTGACCAAACTCAACTGAAATCCAGATGGCAGAGGAAGCTGGGTGATCTTAGGTGTCAGCCTTCAGAGATACAAACAAGGTGAAGAAGGGCAAAGACAGAGCTGGAATGGGACACATCAGTACAATGAAATATCGGGTAAACCCTTCTATCCAGCACACAGCCAACTGGAAGGAAGTAAAGAAGAACCTAAATCAAAATAGATAGCACAAGGCCCCTTTTGCTCATAGAAGGGCCTCACAGAGAGTGATCCTATTTACTCTTACTTTACAAACATTACTAACAGTTTTGGAGATGGTACTTCCCAAGCAAACCATTCAGAGGTGGGCAGGAAGGACTTATTAGAAGCCAACACAATTACAGAAGCAACGAGTGGATGCTTCCAGCTTTGTGTTGAAAGAGAAATAACAAGAAGTAACAGGAAACACAAAACACATGGAAAACAGAGCAACCTAGGATCAATTAGTACAGGGACAACTCCCCCATTCACTTCCCAGAGTCCTGAGAACATCCCCATTTTAAAGACTACATCACTAATATAGTCATTCGTATTTACAACTTGGTGAAAGGATGATCCATACCCCCTGTGTAAATAGGCAGGGAAATCTATTACATACTTTGAAATATTCTGATGAGACTCATCCAAATTAAATAACAAACTGCAAAATATGAGAGAAAGCATCTGAATATTTCATAGATCAGCTTATTCCCCCAAGCGCTGGATGAAGGGAACATTGTTGTAAATGTCTTGACGACATGCTCACAGTGTGACGTGGGATAAGAGTTAAGGCTAGCTCACCCCAGTGTGTTCCTGCATCCCCAGAAGACCCAGGAGAATAGTAGATTTCAACTCATTTCTAAAAGCCAGACCTGCCCAAAGATGGACTTGGGCTACCTTGGGAGGTACCAAGTGCCACTGTGAAACGTCTGCTTCTGTTGGATGGTTGGACGAATAGCCCTCGGGATTCCTTCTCACCCTGAGATTCTGTGTTTTCATGTTTTCATTTCTCACGAACGCTATGCAATATTATTTGCCCCATTTTACATTTGAGGAAGAAAGTTCTGGGACGTCAGTTGACTGTAGTTGCACGATTGGAAAAATAGTAAAGCCCCAAAGTGAAGGCCAACCGTTTTTGAGCACCTAATATGTGCTAGGCCTCAGGATGATAAAGATGAATGAGATACAGCCCCTGTCCTCCAGGTATTTATATCTTTATGCAAAACAGTCATGCATTCAAATCATCCAAAGAATATTTGGAAAATGTCCGAAGTGAAGTCTATCTCAGAGGCAAGTCGAACAGAGAAGGAACAGGCTTCACAGTGGAAGTGAGGTTCGTACTGATCTGAAAGGTAAATTGGGGATTTCCCTGACCAAGGAAGTGTGATCAGCATGTAGCTTAGTGGAGAAGACTAGATATGCAAAATGACGGAGATGTCAGAGGGTATGTTTGTTTTCACCTGCAAGAAATCCAGAACAGTTCCATCACAGAGGTCGTCTGGGGGAAGAGACAAGGCAAAGAGCAGGTAGAGACTACTGAAGCTCAGAAAGGCAAAGAGACTTTGCCCAAGGTCACCCAGCAGACAGAGCTGGGAGTTGAAGCCAGGTCTACTCACAAACCCATTGCTCTTTTGGTTGGATGATAGTTCCCTTGGGCTGACCACGTTGAGAACACACTGCCTTCATATCATGATCCTCCCCAGGTGACCTGATTTGGCTACAAGAGACTTCCAGTCAACACATATTTTTCGAGCCCTAAATTCTGAGTACCCAACGTATGGGGAGGATGGAGGTTTTAGAAAGTCTTCAGTTATTGTGTTGGAGAATGAGACTTTTGTAAAAATGAAACAACATATATGTAGAAACCTGCTCTAGAAGTTGCCCTTCACAGCTGAACTGCTGGTCTATGATGATCTATTGACCTTGTTTTATTTTATTTTATTTTATATTTTATTTTATTTTATTTCATTTCATTTCATTTTCATTTAAGTGTACTCCATTTCATTTTTCATTTTCTATAGTCCATTTAAAAAAAATGTTTTTCCTTTCATTCCAAATGTCCCATCCTAAATCCAAATCTCTGACTCCCCATATGTGCATCCTTGCTGGTGAATTTAATTGGGGGTCTTCGAATCTGCCTTCCATACATTTATAGGTACATCTCCTTGAATACATTTTGTATAGTTTTGTGTGCTATAATTAGGTGGCATTGGACTACGCATCTCATTCTGCAAGCCCTGGGCAGCATCCTGTCATCAAGCCTACTAATATATGAAAGAATCTAGCTAGCTTCATGTCGGTTCAGGTCAAGTTTTGCCACCAAATAAGCTTGTCCCAAATTTATGAAAAAAAAAAAACTTCATATTTTCAGAGGTTTTTGCTTTTAAAAATTGCAGGCAAGAGGGGTGCTTGGGTGACTCAGTAGGTTGAGCGTCCAACTCTCGATTTTGGCTTAGGTTATGATCTCCGGGTTGCGAGATAGAGCCCCACATCAGACTCCGTGACAGCAAGGAGTCTGATTGTCCCTCTTCCTGTGCTCCTCCCTCCACCCACTCATTCTCTTTTTCTCTCAAATAAATAAATAAATACATACATAAAATCTTTACCAAAAAAAATTGCAGGTAAGGGACTGTGTAACAGAAGCACATTTTACTCCTCTGTTCTGCCTCCGATAGACGCCTCTGTATCTCCAACTGCCAATTCAAATATTGCTTCAAAAGCAGATCCCATCCATGTCTTGCTGTGAACCTTTGGGAGACTGTCTCTGGGATAGACACCCAGAAGTAGGGGTCCTAGGATCCCAGGATTTTTGTGTATTTAATTTCACTGATTACTGCCAGATTCCGCTCCAAAATACCTCGTGGATTACTCCCGCCAGCAACCCATGCAGGAGACGTCCCATTTCTTAAATATCCTCACCATCCCTGAATATTGTCCGATGGTCTGATTATTTTCCCAATTTGATGGGTATAAAATACCATCATGGTTTGTTCTCAATTGCATTTTTCTGACTACCAGTGAGCATGAGCTTTGTTTACATGTTAGCTATTTCTGTTTCCCTTTCTGGGAAACACATATTCATATCTTTTTGGCACCCCCTGCCCCCCCCCCACTCTATCATTTGTTCTTTTGGGTTTTGACAAAACAACAAGAACAACAACGACATCTACTCCAAGGTCACAAATATATGTTTTGTATTTGTTTGCTATATTTCTTAAGTTTTACTATTCATATTTCATTCGTTAATTCATCTCATTCATCTAGTGCTTACAGTTTTGCATATGGTGTGAGGTTGTGATCCAACTTCTCCATGCTGTGAGTCTACTTCTCCTTTTACTAAATAAATAATCTGTTCTTGCCCATTCATTGGTGATGATACCTCTCTTGGATACCAATGAAGTACAAAATCCTGTTAGGACATTGATTGGAATTATATGTCTTTTTATTCAGGGAAATTTATCATCTCTATATTGCCCAGCCGTTCTATCCAGGAGCATGTTATGTCTATTTATTTGTTTTTTAAGATTTTATTTATTTATTTGAGAGAGAGAGAGAGAGAGAGAGAACGCAAGCAGGGGGAGGAGCAGAGGGAGAAGAACAAGCAGATACCCTGCTGAGTGCAGAGCCGGACACCAGGCTTGATCCCATGACCCTGAAATCGTGACCTGAGCCGAAATCAAGATTTGGATGCTCAACTGACTGAGCCACCCAGGTCCCCCTTATGTCTGTTTATTAATTTAAGTCTTCTTTTATGCCCCTGAAAAATGTTTTCATTTGTTTATTTTTTTTTTCTCAGAGGACTTTTGCACACCTGGTGCTTTCTAATTTTACTTGTTCTAGGTAGTATCCTATCTTTTATTACTCCTTTCTAGTTGGTTATTGTTAGTTTTAAGGCACTAACTTATTGACTTATACTGTCTTAACAGGAGCACTTTCAGTGCTTCTCCACTGAGGATGTTTTTTGCTATAGTCTCTTTATCAGGTGATGTTTGTTCTCAACTAGTGTTGTATTTAAAAAAAAGAAATAAAAAGAAATTTTAGATATGTCACTACTATAAAACACTTTTTCTACTTTCTACTAAGATTGGGCTTTAGACTTCCTTCATGGGGTTAATAATATTGAATTTATTCTGATATTAAATATTATATTCCTGCAATACATCCTATCTGTTCATTTGTGCTTTTTAAAAATATATATGTTGAAGTGGAGGAGGGCGGGAGCCATGGGGTGCTGGTTGATGGACACTGGGGAGGGTATGTGCTATGGTGAGCACTGTGAACTGTGGAAGACGGATGAATCACAGACCTGTACCCCTGAAACAAATAATACATTCTCTGTTAATAAAAAAATAAAATAAAATAAAATACATATGTTGAATTTAGCTAACTATGTTTCTGAGGATATTCACATCTATAGTCTCATGTAAACCACTTTGTTCTTCTTTCTCTTCTATACCATTCATACATGGTTCCCTCCGTGCCTGATGAAAGAGTTTGGCTTTCAAATCACTACAATCCTGGCCTTCAAGAGACACTGACCATATTTAAGACAAGTTGTGTACAAAATGTATGTGAGAGAGAGAGACAGACAGACAGAGACAGAGACACAGCTGTCCCGGCCTGGAGGAAGAATATGATTATATATGAATAGGATTTTGCCAAATAGAAATGGCACTGGATGTGCTACAACAAATGGAAAAAGGACAAGTTCTTTGGGTTCTCCGACTTCTGCAGTGATTGTGATGTTCTCAGGCAAAACACATTGTAGTTATTCTGCTTGTTTTGTTGGAGTTAGTCCTGGAAACTCTGCTGTGATTGTGATCCATGCTAGCCTGAGATGTGGTACATGGAGAAAACAAAGTATTTCACAATCTTGGTCATAGAACTGAATAACTGTGACCTGACATATTCTCAGGAAAATAAACTTAAAAACATCTGGACGGGGAAAGGGAAAGAATTTCTTGTGTATATCCTATGTACCAGGTGCAATGCTAGGAACTTTATCTATTCTATCTCATTTAGTCCTCACAAGAGCACAACAAGTGAGGTATTATATCCCCAATGTACAAATAAGGGAAGAGAAGCTCCAAGGAGCTATATAAACCAGTTATTTAAGTAGTACAGCAAGGATTCAAATCCAAATCTGTCTGATTCTCTGAGTGTTTTTTTTTAATTATACTTTCATCTCTGGTATTACTAATTTGCCTTTCTCGTGTCCTTGTGAATGTATATCCTTGCTTATTTATTTATGACCAATCAACCCCTTATAACCTTCTTTCCTTTTGCTATGGAAATAACCCAAGGGCAGTACTTGCTAAAGCAGCTTGAGTTAGCCTATAAATGTTTTCTTCTTCCACCTTAAACCCAGGGGACTCTCAGGGCTGGCTGCCACAGGAACCAAGAACAATAGCTTTTGAGATTCTGTCTGCCCTCAAATCAGATCAGGGTCTTGGAGAAGTGACCTATTTTACAAATACAATGAGAAAGAATAGATCTATAAGTAAGAAATTTCCATTTTCCATTTTAATACCTCTGATGAAGGAAAGAATACCTGATGGTTGAATGTAAAGAATTTTGAAGTTTAGAGAGACTCTCCCATTTTGTTCTAGAAAAAAGAAATCATAACATTTGTATGGTATTACAAGTAAGTAGAAAGCAGTAAAAGCAATAATTGTTTACACTGCAATAGTTCTTTATAGTTGTTAAAGCGTAGTAATGCTCTTCCTCTATTTTGCTACTTCCAATTATATTTTACAGACAAGAAAACTGAGGCATGGAATTGTACTCAAGTAAAGTTGATTGCATTAATTCCTCCAGCTCTTAACTTTTAACTGTATTCATTCCCATTGTCATCTATCTTTGAAGGTCTTCCCATTGACAGGTAGAGTACATTTCTCTGACCCTTGATTCTGTGTTTGACCATGTAATTTGCTTTGGTCAATAGGATGTTAGCAGACATAACCAAAGCAGAGACTTGAAAGTGCTGGGTGTGTGTGTGTGTGTGTGTGTGTGTGTGTGTGTGTGTTTGCATTTCTCTGCTTTTGCTTTCTTGCTCTTCAGACATGGCCATGAGAAGAATAATCCAGGCTGGCCAGCTCTTCCAAGCAGGAAGACATGAGACATGTGGAGCAAAGCTTCCCCAGCAAAGATGCACCAGCAAACCTCAACCTGGAGTAGAGCCTCCTACTGACCTGCAGACTGAAGAGCTTTAGTTATAGATGATTGCTGGTTTAAGCCACAGAGTTTGGGGGGATAGTGCGTTACACAGCAGTAGCTAACTGATACATCAGACAAACCAGCGAGGAAGTTGTAGAGCTAGAATTAGAATCCAGGTCTTCAAACATATTGCTCTTTTGACCTTCGACTATGCTCAGTTGCTTTTCATGCAGAGAGACATTTATTTGAGTGTGAAGATGGATCCTTTTTGGCCAGGGCTCATGTCACACCCATCTCTGAATCCTCAGTACCTTGTACATCATAGGTACTCAGGATGTGTTTATTAAACAAGTAAGAGAAAAAAATATCAGAAACATACCTCTATGCTTCTGTTTGGTTTTTTTAAAATTCTTAATTTTTTTTAAAAAGATTCTTTTTAATAAAAATAAAATCAAAAAGGAAGGTACATTACATATGGTCAGTGAAAGCTTCTAAAAATAGGTCCCAGTACCTACGCAAAGAGGGCATGATCATCATTTTCTTTTCCGACATCTGTCCATATGTGGCATATTTCCTCTCTGAAGAAAGATCAAACCTCATAAAATGCATCATTTATATGCCACTCCCCATTATGAAGCAGCATGGAGACCATTAATGAGAAGCAAAGGCTAAAAGGAGAGTTTCAAGAGTTGCTTTCAGGCAGACTGTGGCAAGAGGCCCGGTCCTTTGGGAATGACACACACAGGCACACAGGACAAACATGGTACCAGATTCCCCGCCCATCCCCCACCCTCACCCCTGTCCCCATTCCCCCAGTTGCCACGGCAGCTTGAGGTAGAGAATTTGTAAAACCCACATGGAGAGCTTTCTCCTCTGATTTTTTAATCTCAGAAGTCCAACAGCGCCGATGAAGGTAACTGTGACATTTCCAATTTTCCATGCACCAGGCCCATTCCATTTTCCTTCCTGGTGCTGCTTCCATGGTACAGTAAACCTCCAGCTCTGACAATAATTACAGCCGGAATAAAACGAAGGCAGTAATAGGAACAAAGCGTGGCTGTAATTGCCTTCTCATTATTTGCTAACAGTTAGTTATTCAGTCACAGGGAAAAATTACATAGTAATTGGATGACAATGGGGAAGCAATCACTGAATCCCACAACTATGATATTTTTGCTTGTTGGGCTTTAGACCTTTTATTCATATTTTGATTAAACAGCTGGAGCATTAAACTGACATATGAATGTATCCTTGGTCAAATTCCGATGTGTTTGTTTCTACCCCGTTCAAAATGTTGAATTTAAACTAGCACATACAGTAGACCTGTAAATACTGTAGTCTATTGACTTTCAAATAAATCTCTCCTCATTACCCCAGTTCATAAAGAAGGCATGGGGTGGGTGTAATAGCACAGACATTTTTTTTTAACACATCAGTTTTCAGATGGTGTTTTAAAAAAGGAATAATGTGAAACCAACATGGTGCATTCTTTCTGCATTCAGATTTGTCTCTAATTTAACTTTCTAAACCCAAGATCATTATACGTGGATCCTTAGAAAACATTGACTCTTCCTCCTTCCTACAGGTAGAGAAACTGAGGCCCAGAGAGGCAACTGAGATGTTCAGAGTTATCCAACTCTCTCTTCTTTTTAGGACTTAGAAACCAGAACTCTGATGCTTACTATGCTATCAAAATGTCTTCTGTCTCCACATTTGCTTGCAGGAGGAAAACTAGAAGAGCAAGACAGGTAGGATCTATGCCTGCATAAGCATGCATCTCCACACACACACACACACACACACACACACACACACACACACACACACACACCCCACGTGGATGCTACACATTGCTTGACCTTGGAAAGGTCATTTAGGGGTTTCCCGCTCCATGTTTATGATCTTCATGGTAAGTTTCATGGGCATGACCTTTCCTTGTATCAAGGAGCTCCTTGCTCAAGATCATCAAGCCGTTCGGTGTGACAGCAAATGATTAAAATCCAGAATCTAAGTTTTGACCACTGAAGTCATTGGTAACTTTTAGCTACTTACAAGTAATTGCAACTTATCCAGTTTTTCAAGTCAATCTACATTGTTTCATATTTACTCTCTGCTAGACACCATGGGGATTCAAAGGTGAATGAAAAATTCCTGTCTTCAAGGAGCTTAGCCTCTCTTGGCAGAAACCATGAACCAAGGCATGAACAGGTCAGTGCATTGTCAAGGCAAATCCTATGACTGTTGACTCAGTTTGGGTTCCCCCATAAGCAGATCCTGAGACAAAGATTTAAATGCAACCAGTTTATTTTGAAGGTGATCCCAAAACCTGGAAACAAGGAATCAGACCAAAACAAAAAAGGCAAGAGGCCAACACAGGACACATTGGAGGTTACTGCCAGGGACATCTGGGTCCCTTGTCCCCCTGGGGAACTCTAGGCAACAGTGAAGAACATGCCTCAGTGTTAACCTGACCCACTCCTCAAGGGTGAAGGAATGGTGGTTATCCCTAGTGTCCTGACCGTCACTTATTGAGAGCTGTTTCTGAGGGCATCAATGCTTTGCATTTCCCATTTACTCTGTGCGTGAGCCCAGGATCCACCAGAAAAATCTCTTGGCAGAAACGTGCAGGCATTCTCAGTGAGCATCCTTCCATGTCGACAGGTGAGTGCCAAGGTGACGCAGGTGGGAAGCTAACAGTATCTGCCACTGTGTTGAAAGGCAGTGTCCCAGAGGCAGTGGAGTGGCTGAGCAAGACGTGGAAGGTGAAGGAAAGAGCATTCTAGAACAAGGCACACACCTGCATGAGGGCATAGCTCTAGACCATCCTTTTTAAATGACCTCCCACGCTCTGTACCAGAGGCAGAGAGTGCTCAGTTTCATCCTAGCAAAACTCATTATATAAATTTTATATATATATTCTTTCCCGGCATTCAAGGCTCTTCATAATCCAGCCTTAGTTTACCTCTTGACAAGTTCTTAGCAATCCATCCTGGGCTCCTATTCCTGCCCACACTGACACCTGTATTGCTGCCTGAGTACTGCCTTCGTGGCCCTTCCAATCGTTGAGGTTCTCAGCTCCTGCGGTCTTTCCCGACGTTTCTCTGCACCTTGCTCCAGACCTGACACACTTATGCAGTTTCCACTCACTTCTGGCGATAAAAGCCACAATCCCTCTATGCATTTCCCAAACCCCCAAAGCTCCAGAAACTCAAAGGATTTTGTTTTGTTTTTGTTTGTTTACTTTGCTTTTTAAAAAATCTTACATAGTAGCAAAATCTGACCCGAACTGACTTGAAGCTATTTATAGTTTTTATTTGATCTAAATATTCATACATTTCACTGCATAAATATTCATGTAGCTTGGTTACAGAATGCAGCCCCAGACCCTGCCGCAATTTTATATGGGCTCCATGTTTCTTTTCTAAAATGTTTATATGAGCATCAGATTTCTTTGCTAAAATCTGAACAATTCTAAATTATAAAACATATATCTCTGGCTCAAGAGATTGACATATGGGGATGTGAGCCTATAACAACAACAATAGACACTATTATAGTCCATTTTGAGTGTTTTATGTATATAATGATTTTAATCCTTACAAGGACTGGACAAGAGAATTCTAGTAACTAATAGCCCTTAGAAAAGTAAGGTTCAGGGGCTCCTGGGTGGCTCAGTTGGTTAAGCAACTGCCTTCGGCTCAGGTCATGATCCTGGAGTCCCGGGATCGAGTCCCACATTGGGCTCCCTGCTCAGCAGGGAGTCTGCTTCTCCCTCTGACCCTCCCCCCTCTCATGTGCTCTCTCTCTCTCTCTCTCATTCTCGCTCTCTCAAATAAATAAATGAATAAAATCTTAAAAAAAAAAAAGAAAAGTAAGGTTCAGAGATGTTATGTAACTTGCCCAAGGTCACACAGCTAGTCAATGACCGAGCCAAGGTTCAAACCTCAGGCAGTCTGGCAGAGTCCCACCTCTCTCTTGTTTCACTGTGCTTCGAAGTATGAGTGCCTGCCTTGGGGTTGTTCAAAGCACTCAGCCCAGACTAATCTTCTGGCTTGTCCCTGAGTGTCTTCTTGGGGAACCCTTTCTCCTTCCAACTCTGAATTCTCAGCTCTGAGTTCCCAAGCCACCGTCTTGCCCTGGGCCATTGCATTCGTGCTGGGTTTGGGGTGAAACTGTCAGAAGTTTCTTGCAAACTTTAGTGATCTGCAACTCCCCCACACCACAGCCTCAGGGGGAGCAACTTGTCTCTTGCAGCCTGGCCCTGGAACTGGCTGTTGAGTGAGCCCCGGATCTGTAGCCCCTCCCCAGGCTCCTCCTTCCGGCCCCCAGAGCCTCACCCCTGACTCTCCACTGTCTTACAGCCTTTCTAAGATTTAAGACCATGTAAGTCTATGTCCTGAGCATTATCCCAGGACCCTGTGTATGGCAGAGCCTTCGTGATGTAGGGGAACAAGAATACTTAACTGAAGGAGGAGGGCCAGATCTAGGCTCCTTTGCAAGTGTAGACATAGCCTTGGTTTTGAAATCACTCTCACACCTGGCTCTCCTCCCTTTCCCCTGTCAGTTTGTGCCAGAATGAAACAACAAATGGAAGACAGCTTTCTTGACTTCGTCTGGGCTCTGGCAGGCTTGAGTCCAAGCTGTGGCTGGGTTTAGGTCTGCTCCAAGTGCCTCTCATCCTCTTCGGACCAGGGATTTGTCTGGGCACATTTCTCTCCCAGGGATGGCTAAAACACAAGAAGGGAAACCTCCAAGCCTATCAGAACCACTAACACCCCATTGGCCAATGCAAGTCCCGTGGCCAAGCCCAACAGCAGCGGGTACGAAGTACACCTCGCCAGGAGTGAGGCAGTGGAGGGTAGCATGGCCAAGTCCCACATCTGTGGAGGAGGGAAGTGTACTCCTTCTGAGGACAGGAGGGAGATGGGGTGCAGAGAAACCATCTGTCAAGTCGTAAGCCTAATCTACCACCCCACTAGAAGGTAGAGCCGGAAATCACCCAGGGCTTGCAAGCACTGGGGTCATAGCTTCATAAGCCCTGTTTTAAGTAGTAGCAAGTAACCAAGGAAGATCTTGTCATAGGAAATAATGCCCATGCAGGCTATTGGGTTATTGCCCTTGAGTCTGAAGCCATAGGGCTGCTGCTGAGACGTTTGAGAGGAGGTGGGATAGCCTGAGCAATGGACGTGTAGGTGAGAGTGTGCTTTGCCCGGCTGACATCCCTCCCCCCCCACCCCCCCCACATGCATATGACCCTACCTTTGGGCTTCCCCCTGGGACTCAGACCCATCATTAGACGTTGAACTTCCTCATCTCTCTCCATGCAGCCTTGGAAAGCATCATCAAAGTCCAGGGCAAGTGCATTTGAATTCTTTGCCTTGCAGCAGACCTGCTTTCTTGTGTTTAAAGAGACTGTTAGAAATTCCCAAATTTTGGAGCTGTGTTTTTACTGGGAGGGAGGAACGAGTAGAAGCTCCCAGTGGATTAATTTATTTGTATTTTGCTCTAACTCCTGACATTTGGAAATGGCTTGAAGATCTTATTAATGTTTGCTATTTTTGATTTGCTTTGGAGGATGCTAGACGAAACCACAGAATCCTAGAAAATAGACTTTTTCTTTTCAGAGGCGCCAAGTCTGAAACTATTTCCTCAAGTGCCAGGGTGGCCGGTCCTCAGCTCTGGTGCTACCACTCATCACCACCCTCACCCCAGCAGACATTGCAAATAGATCCCAGCACTGCTGCCCACTAAGCCCAGACATGGCCCCAGATCGTCCCCACACAGTCCCCCAGACAGCCGCTACTTCTTGATCAAAGTTAATGCAACCTAATTGCCATCCTTGCTCTAAAACTTTTTGATTTTTAACATGCCAGTAAAATAACTTTATCCAAATCTTTGCAGAATTCTGGTAAAGATGCTGCCATCTTCTGTTCTAATTCTTATTATGCTGCTACTCAACTCAAAAATCATCAGTCTCCAAACTCCTTAGCTTGTCATCAAGGTCCTCCAGTATTTGACACTTGCACTCACCAGGACTAACGTCCTTCTAATGCCTTTATGACCCCATGTGACAGGCAAAATTCTCATCAGGCTCCTAAGATTCCTGCCCCCATGGTATATATGCCCTGTGTCATCCCCTCCCCTTGAATACGGGAGAAATCTATGAATAGGTTTAGGTTACTACTCAGTTGGCTTGGAGTTCCGTCAGAAGATTTATCCTGCCTGGGTGGGCCTAACCTAATTGGGTGAGCTTTTAAACAGAGAGACTGGAACCTTCCAGAGGTCAAGAGATTCTCCCGCTAGCCTTGAAGAAGTAAGCGGCCACGTTGTGAGAGGGGTCTACAAAGGAGGACATGATGGGGACAAGAACCTGAGAGTGGCCTCTAGGAGCCAAGGGTGGCCCCTGGCTGATAGCTAACAAGAAAATGGGGACCTGAGTCATACAACAGCAAGGAACGGAGTCCTGCCAACAACGTGAACTTAGAGCTCCAGAAAGGAGGACTTTGATTTCAGCCCAGTGTGAAGAATCCAGCTAGGCTGAGCCCAGACTTCTGATCCACAGAAGCTACGAGATGATATATGTTTGTTATTTCAAGGGGCTAAATTTGCAGTAATTTTTTATATAGCAGTAGGAAACTAACACTTCCCCATCCTCAAGCCACATGCAAATCCTTACCATTATCCATACCCGGGCGAGTTTTCCTCCCTCTGGGAAAACGTTGATCGGAGCCTTTTCTCATGCTGGGAGCCTTCTCTCATCTCTGGGCCTGGGCCATACCCAAATATCACCTCCTCTCTGAAGCCTTGTCTTGGTAGGCCCAGACATATGTCAACCTGGTCATTTTTTGGAAGGCCACAGTTATTTTTCTTTGCTTGGGCCTTGTATTGTCAAATGCCCTAGGCACTTGTCAGACTACAGGCTCCCTTGGGGAGAGTCAGTGTCTGCCTCATCCTTGTAGCCCATTGAAGTTCATGTCCATTTCCACAAGGCTTCTAATTTACAGTAATGTTTACCATTTGGTAATTAGCTATAATGAGGCTCTTTGGTAAGGTCCGTCATTGACAGTACCAGAGAAAGTAAATACATGCCAGCCTTCAATCAATGAAATAAAGGCCAGATTCATCTAAGAAATGATTTTGGGGTTATGAGAAACTGCAGGAGAAATATTTGAGGGAGGGTGTGATGGAAGACAAAAGTTAGGTTCCCCATAAATTTAAGTGGGGAATCTAGGGGGATTGGCTGCTTCTTTCTTCATTGGTGGAACTGGATGGAGAAACATAATCCATGCCCCGTTTGTATTATGTCACTGCCCTCCCAAAATAATAATGCAATCAGGTATTCATTCATTCCTTTCCCACCTCATGCTCTGTGCTCAAATTCAGGCTTCCTGCTACCTAGAAACGTGTGCATCTGCCTCTCTACTGCATGAGGGCTGCTCTCGGAGGCAGAGCTGTCTGATGACAAATGCTAGGCATGGACAGAGCTCGCCTCACTCAAGCATGAGTAAGCAGGGGAAAAGCATAATACACGAAAAACTACCATGGAGCATTCATCCTGAAGACCCAGAGAATTAGTAGGGCTCTGAAAATGATTTACTGCTGGAAAAAGAAGAGGAAATTAGAAAGCTATTTAGCATTCTCCATAGAATACTCAAGGAGACCATGATTTTTTGAAGAAGCAGAAGAAAGCCATAAGGCAGATACAAATTGACAACAGAATCTCATACAGCGAGAGAGAGTGAAGCATCGTGAGCAAGTTAAAAATGCCAAAACAAGGGGCACCTGGGTGGCTCAATTGGTTAGGCGTCTGCCTTTGGCTCAGGTCATGATCCCAGGGTCCTGGGATTGAGCCCCGCATCGGGGTCTCTGCTCAGCACGTAGCCTGCTTCTCCCTCTCCCTCTCCCTCTGTGCTTTCTCTCTCTCTCTCAAATAAATAAAATCTTTAAAAAAATCTTCATCAGAGGCAAGAGAAAGCAAAACTGACAAAAGAAAACTGAGTGAGTGTCACGAAGAACAAACTTGAGCCATGCTACCAAGATCAAGAGAATAAAGCAATGAGATAGTGTGGCAACGCAGGACCAGCTTAATGGTTATATATGTTTCTGAGGAGGAAATAAGCAAACTTGGAATAAAAGCAATAATCAAAAAGTAATCGGGGATACATTCTGTGAGCTGAAAAAGGTCTCAGTTTATAGATCTGAATAGTTTATCACATTTTAAGCGAAACTATAGAGAAGAAGTACTCAAATCAGCCCGCATACTGATTTCAAAAAATTATAAACATCTATGAAGAAAAATCAGATTATCTAAAATAGAATGAAAGTCAGGTCACCTCTAGTGACCTCTAGTGACTTCTGGACAAACCTGAATTTCAGAAGACAATGGAACAATGTCTATAGAATTTGCAAGGAAAGGCTTGAAAATATTATTGCACATGTATAGCCAGGTGGTTTTTCATATATGAAGGTTTGGGGAGGACAGACCCCAGTATGTATATAAGAGCTGACAAAACTCAAGGAAAAGAAAGGAACACTTAACTAATATTTATTGAACATCTTTTATGTGCCTGGCATACTTCAAGGCACTGGGTTTACAGTGATGATCAAGGCAGATGAAGTTCCTGCCATCACGAGACTTACATTTTAACAATAACAATAGAAATATGCAAATAAATAGATATATGGTATACTCTCAGGTAGATAATGCTGTGAGGGTAAAGGAAGTGGAGCAAGGTGATAAAGAACAACAAGTGTTGACATTTTAGATAGTGTGGCCCTTAGAGGACTTCTCTGAGAAGGGAACACCAGAGAGTAAATAACAGTGCAAACCAAAGTCATGGAAACAGCACATAAAAGACCAAGAGAGGGAAACTTGCTCACCATGCTTGAGGAAGAATTAATGAGGCCATGAGAGTTTAGCAGAGTTGGAGGGTAAGAGACGTAGGAGATGAATTTGGAGAGAAAGTCATGGGGTAGATCAAGTGGGGCCTTGACACTGGGATTTCAAAGTCTGGATTTCATTTCAGACACAATGGAAACCATTGTGTGGATTTTGTCTAGGGGAGTAATATGACCTGACTTATGTATTGAAAAGATCACACGGGAGTTGATGTGGAAAATTAGACAAGGAGAGGTGAAGGGTCCACTGGAAGTGGGGAGCCTGATCAGGAAAGCCACTGTAATAGCCCAGGTGGCCTATGATGGTGACTTTGGTCAGGGTGTCAGATGTGGAACCATTACAAAATGACCGAATTTTAGATATATTTTAGAGTAGTTTACTGATGGGTTAGATGTCAGGTATGTGAGGAAGAGAAGAGTCAGGGATGACACTAAAGTGTTTGGCTTGAAAAATAGATAAATGGAGGTGCCATTTTGAGATTGGGATATTGGGAAAGAGCACAGAAGAAAACAATTAAGCTTCTGTTTCAGACACGTTAAATTTTAGATGGTTGATATGGCCTACTGTAATCTAAATCCCCGTATTTCTGTGGCTTAAAACAAATCTGTTTCTCACTCATTAGACCAATGCAGAGATTCTCGTTTGATGAAAGACCTCCAGTGTGGTGACTCAAGGATCCGGCTCCTTCCATCTGTGGCTCTACCCTCCCCTAGGGCATATTCCATTGACAGATGGGACAAAGAACTAGTAACATGGCTGCACCTAGACGCAGGGAGGGTGAAGCATGGGAGCGGAAGGCCTTAGCCAGGTAGCGGCTTGCTAGCTGCAACTATGCTATGGAAGGAGACACATGAGTAGTGGATCATTACTCACCTCCGCTGTAACATCCAAGTAACAGTGCTGAGCGCCTGGTAGGATGCAAGTATCACAGTCAGGGGCAAGACTAGAGTTGGAGAGATCCACTTCAGGGAGTCATTAGCATGTAAATGATAAATGACACGTAAAGCCAGGGAGAACAGATTTGATTCGTAGGTAGGGCAAGAGGCCACAAACTACAGGTCACAGGATGGCCATCTTGATCCATGAAAGTTGTATGGGAACACACCCGTGCTCGTTGTTTCTTGTATCGTCTTTGGCTGTTTTCGCACTACAAGGGCACCACTCCCCTGAAGAAAGAGCCGGGAATTGTTTCTTGTGTGTCCTTCTAGAAGGTTTATCTATGTCAATCTGTCATCTGTCATCCATATCGATCTACCCACTACCATACAAATACATGCATCAACATATAGAGGGATGAAAAATATTTGTGTATACATTTATCTGGGACACATGTGCATACCTTTTTAGATTACCGAAGATGGTTGCGCTACACACATTGTTTTATAACTTAGTTTTCTTGCATTTAATATATCTTGAACATTTTTTGCATGACGGTGTGTATAGGTCTCTTCTCTCCTCCTCTCTCTGCTTTAGTTGCTGCCGAGTATCCTGTTTTATGGATTTACCATAAAGCAGTCCTCCATTAATTGGCAATTTGATTATTTATTTATTTACCCCTCCCTCCACATGCTGTCAGGTGGACATCCTTTATACATTTCTTTTTTTTTTTTTTTTTTGAGCACTAATACAAGTCTACTTGCAAGATACAGATATTGAAAGGTAAATGGCTAGGTCAAAGGGTATATACATTTTTAATTTTCATAGTTATTGACTATTTGCTTCCAAAAAAGCTATGCTAATATGCATTCGCATCAACAGTGTATGAAAGTATTTATTAGTTTTAAAACCATTTAAAAATTAAGAAGGATTTGAATATGCTTATATAGACATATATTTTAAAATGAGTAGAGCAGTCACCACATTGTGTGACTTTGACTTTGATTCCTTTTGAATATGATCCGTAGTGTGATCTTTAATATGCTGGATATATCTAATGTGAATCTTAGTTGACTCAAAGAACCATTTTATAAGACATTTAAAAATGTGAATTGGGCCTTACACAGGACTGCATGACTCATATGAAGTCATATTGATATACTAGCTCACTTTGCTTTTCACCATGACATACATAAAAGATATATTAAATATATCTATCATGTGATAGAGGAAATGTTTTCTATTAAAAAAATGTCTACCACACTTCTCCCAGGTTCTGCTGCAATGCAAATTTTGTATTATGGTTCTTCATACATTTTTTCCTTGCAGCTAGATCTTTATTAAAGTCGGTGAAAGGCTGTGCTTTTCATGTTATGAATAGGCATCATAGTTATCTAATGCAACTACTCCTAAAATCAGATTAGTAATTAGCTGGACCAACTGATTGGTATGACTTCCTGGATGTGGCTCTTTAATGTTGAACATTTACTTTGTGCTTGAAGGATTTGTTTGTGTGTTTCCTATGTGTGATGAGAGCTTTTCAATAATTAGCTCCTAAGGGATGTCGTATTCCAATAGTTAAAGAATAATTACAGCCTTATGAAAAGTGAAATGACTTCGGCTTCCTTTTGTTGTGGTTTAATTGTATGCAACAAGTCTAGGAGGCATCTCATTTCAAATGGTGATAGTGAAGATGTAGCTTTCATTAAAAAAAAAGGTGTGAATATCGCAAAGTGGCAAATTGATATAATTTTGAAAACAAACAAGCAAACCACCCTATTAAAACAAGCCTTGTGTTATTTCATTAGTTCATAATTTTGATTACAAATTAAACTGTGACAGAGTGAGAAGTTGTAAGGTTATAACTACAATGAGGTGGAACTTGAAAAAGTTCACATCAAAAGGCATCGGCTGGGAGATAGGCATTGTAATGGACTGCTAATTGGGGTCAACCACAAAAATGAAGAGTAGAATGACAGGCCAGTTCTCACAGATCATATAGTCTGGGGGAGAAGTGAGAGTAAAACACTAAAAAGAATATTTTTTCAATGCGCTTCCTTTTATTTTTGAAAATTTGGCTTTTTAAGGAAAAAGAAAAGTTTGCAAATCCAAGTGTACCAAAGTAATTTCACTCTAAACTCATGTGAGGTGCAAAAAGGTGCCACTTTATACAATAATATATCAGTCAGCTCTTGATGAAATAATGCTGTGTAACAAAACACTCCAAAACTTGGTGCCTTAAAATAACAAGCATTTATCTGTCACCCATAGGTCTGTGAGTTGGCCACAGCTTGACTGGACCAGGCTTGGACTCTAGGATCCAAGCTGTAGGTCGGGCTCAGGTCTGCTTCATCTATCCTCTTTGGACCAATGGCTGCCATGTTCATCTCACAGAGAAGAGCAGAAAAACACAAGAGCCAACCCAAAATGCAGGAGGACACAAGTTTCTACTAGGTTAGTGGTAAACTTCCATTTGCCAAGGCAAGTCACATGGCCCCACCTTAGATCAGCGGGGTAGGGGAGTGTGCTCTGCCCACCGCGCAACAGGAAGGGTGAAAATTTATGAACAATCAGTCAGATTATCATAGTACCACATGTTGATCATCATGGTTGATATTATTTTCCCCATTGACAGGAATTAAGATCCTCCCACATTTATTTATACACACACACACACACACACACACACACACACACACACACACACCCATCTTTGATTACATCAGGCCACACTTAATTGAAAATGTTCAAGAAAAGGAAATATAATGAATCCATTTTACTTGCAGCACTGGATGTAACAAGACATAGAAAAAAACCATACCTCTCATGCAGTGAGGTCTGGGCCAATGGAAACATGAAGCTGAAAGAGTTAAAGGAATATTTTCCTTCTGTCCATCTTGAAAATCATCTAGGCCAAATGTGTGACACGAAAAGTAGACTTGCTTTGAAAACACTAGAACTTTGCCAAAACCTGAGTTATTATCTGTGTAAAACCTCTTCTCTCAAGGCATCCTATGAGAGATTGTTTATCCCAGCATTGGTGAAATTAATAATCCACATAGCTGTGGCAGCCTTGTTGAAGCCATGCACCTTGGAAATAGTTGAGCTAGGGTATGGTTTAGAAGGAGGAATAAAATTGTAGAACCTCCTTGGCCCAGTGACATCACCCATTTCAGAGTTGCTGATCTGTGATTTTGAAGTAGATCATGGAGGAATTCCAAGCCAATCTGTGTTCCTTCATCAGATAACTGGAGGAGATGAGAGACGGTTTTTTGCACAGCTCTGTTTTGACCATTACATGATGTCAACAAGGAAAACTCACTGCTCATGAACTTGTTTTCGGAAATTGCCACATCCCTGGCAAATGGTGAAATGTTGCCTGGAAGAAAATCCACAGTATCTGTGTGTCGCAGACACTGTCTGCACCCTGCCGGCATCTCCTCAGCACTCACCGTCCCTGCATTCTGATGACTTCTTGCTCTAAACACCCGCCACTCTCTGCCTGAGAATATTTTCCGGCTGCTGGAGTAGGCTTGGCCTGTGCATCAGGCAGACCCCAAATGCTGGAAAAGTGAGTATCTCCAGGGGCGCAGCCTCAATCAGTGATGGATGGGCATTGATGTTTAAGCACCTGAGCTTCCTGCCCCCTTGCTTGGGACAATTCTGAATCACATCTTCCACTCTTTCCCAGGATTTGCCAGCAGGACTGAACCCGAGTGGCCCACAGCAATAACCTGCTCCATAATGCACTCTTTATTGTCTTCTTTCCATTCCCTGACTCACTTCCCCACTCCTCTACAGGTGCTTCCTGGGATCACCTCCAAAATAAACTATTTGCACTCAAATCCCCATGTCAGGGGCTGTTGGGGGGAAACCCAACCTAAGACACTGTACACCTGCAAAGCTTGACATTTCATCTGGTTTTGCTACTTGGTGAATAAAAAAGCTCTGTTCATTATCCTAACTCACTGCTTTTTTCAGAAGATTCTGCTAGTGTCAAAACAGTCTGCCAACAATGCTGACAGGCATCTGGTCAACCACAGGGAAGAGTCTTCATGAGATCAGAGCCAGGTCCTGATTCGCCACCTTTCCAGGGGGCTTGTGGGAAAGTGGGAACAGACTGTGAAGGCTTCCTCCAGTATCCTGAAGTTGCCTGGTGTCCAAGGACAAGTCTTAACGTGTTTGATTGACTATTGGATGGAAGAGAAGTGCCTATTTCTCAAAATGATTAGAAAGAATTTCTTTATGTTTTAGTGTCTTTGGCAGACTTTTTTTTTTTTTTAACCAAATAAACAGGATACATCTTTTCATTCAGTGTTCTACCATCCTTAATATGGTTGCAAATAAGCTCTGAGCCCTTTAGACTTCAGACTTCTAGATGAGGGGACTGGTGGTGGAAAGTTTACATATTTCCCTGATTTTAAGCCACAATCTACTGTAAGATGTGTCATTATTTTTAATAACAGTTTGAGTGAAAGAGGAGATACTGCCTACACATCACACATGCTCATTGGCTCTAAGAGGGCAAAACCTTGCCCAGAAATTTTAACATGGACATCTGAGAATGAAGGAATTAGGGGGTGGAGTCTGATCGGTGTTAGTGGAATGACTTCACAGATACACTTGGTGGCAAAAGCAGATGGACACCTGGAGAGGTTACAGTGGGTTTTTGAAGTTTTCTAACGCTCAGGGATCCTTAACTCTGAAATGCATAACCCTCGGCTGCCAATGAGACAGATGACCTCTCTGACTTGACAAAGGAACTGATGTAAAACACATTTCACCCGAAGTCTTGGCGAATTCTGGCGTTTCTCTGCCTAGCCTCCGGTCCCGGGGCCACAGGAGCCACAGGGATCCTGACACCGTTTGTCACCGTTCAAGTTTGTGCATCAGCCTTATCAGCTCTTACTGCTCTCAGAATGAAGAAGAAATGGAATAGGTCGCATGTCATGGATAACCATGTTGGATCCACGGGTTTACCTTCTCAGTCAGTCCAAACAAAAGAACCTTCTAATGGAAATTTACTTTTGAGAACAATGAATGTTTACTTTTTGCTGGCTTTGTGAAATCTGTATCTATTTCCTTTTGAGGGCGGAGGAAGTAGCCATTCATTTTTGTCTGGGGGGAAAAAAAAAGACTGAAAGATAAAATTGTATGAAGATCGATTTGATTGATGACTCTATGAAAGGAGTATATTTCCAGTGCAATAAATGAGTTATATGCACACTTTCGCATGCATGTGCATTTTCCAGAAGTTGATAGATTCCTTTCGACTTTTCAACGGGATCGCAGCCTCCAAAACTTTCTTTTTTTGATTTTTCATTACTGATTTTCTTTGGAAATTGAAGCTTGTAGAAGTTTAAGTGATTTATTCCACAATGAATATATAGAAAGCTGTTTTTGAGGTTTTTTTTTTTTTTTAAGTGTATTTTTTCTTGAAGATGAACAAGTTCCCCTGGGGCTGTTGATTTAACTTTATTATCCTAATAATCCTTAGCACCCTTTATATACAATGGAAAAAAAGAAAAAGTCTGCTATTTGGCCCAATCACAAACGCTCTCACTTAATAAATTAAGCTTGATAAGGTTTGGGCACACGGGTCTTTGTTACTTCTGCGTAAATTTTAATTCCAATCTGTTTCCTTGTAAACAGTGGATAATCTTGTAGGAATGTTCTCTCCCTTGCTTAGGGATGATTTGCCTTTTCTGCTCCAGTGTCTCTCCGTACCTCCACCCCCTCTCCAAAAGTCTTCACATATTTCTTCTCCTTCAGAACTTATATAAATATATGTTTCTTTGTGATGCTAAAAACTAATCTTTGTTTTTTCAGGCTTTTAGGAGGGATACTTACCTTAATCCTCTTAGGTCTGTGTGCCTTGAAGTGATAGCACTTGGGAAGTTTCAAGTTTCAAGGAGCAGCTCTATTAGGACCTGGCTGGAGGGAGCTTCTCTGAGATTCCCGTCCTATCAGCCTTGTGGGGAGTACTTTAAAAAGATGTGTGGCTCCCACTATTGCTCTGTGTTTAGATATCTACCAATGGTGCATTTAAAGAAAAGAACAGAAAAACAAAAGAGAGGGGGTGTGGCTGGCAAGATGAGAAGAGAGGACAAAAGAATTCAAATTACAATGCATCGCTTCTACTTTACTACCCTTTACATATAATTAATTTTCTAATTATAGAGGTTTTTTTTTTTTTCTTGTTCTCTCTCTTTTTAAAAAAGATTTTGGAAGTCCACTTATTTTATTAAAATATCGTATTCCCATTATCAGGCTTACTCATTTAATAATAAACTGCAGTGTTTCTGATCTGGCATTCAAAGCTGGTTGTAGATCCCCACGTTACTGATCAACAAACCAGCCCTCAGCAAGTCGCCTTGATAAAGATCCTCATTTCCCAGAGCATTTATTAAGCACCTAGCACTGCCCAAGAGGTAGTGAGAGGTGCTGATACTGAGAGAGAAATTCACACAAAGCAACTGCCAAGATCTGTTTGTTTTAAAAAACTCCCTCTGGCTATTATTTGGGATTTAGCGAAAGTCATTTATTTAATACTCAATAGTTGGTCTCCCTAGCCAGGATCTAAACCAATGTCTCCTGAATGCAGTTCACAGGCCTCCAACCACATCACAGTCATTTAGGGGAGCTGTTAAAAATGTGAATTCTCATGCCCCAGACCTGCTGAATTAGAAACTCTGGGAGTGAAGAGGAATGTGCATTTCCAACAAGCTTCCCTGGTGGTTCTGCTGTAACTAAAGTTTGAGAACCACACATCTAGCTTCCCGACCCACCCTGGACTGTTTCAGCTCCTGAGTACCCAGTCTAGGTAACTCTCTGGTTCCTGCTTCATCTTCCGGATGACAGTGTCCGGGGGAGGAGAGTGCGGGGGGCGGGGGGGGGGTGGCGTCTAAGCATCTGTGGATTTTGCCTGTTTGGCATTGATTTCCCACCCACTTCCGGTAATAGGTCTCAGATTTTCCTCTGGAGGAACCACCCTTCGCCTTCCCTTAATTCATGGGATCAGACAAAATCCAACATCTTCAAGCCTCCAGGAGTGATCATGTGAGCCAGGCCTAACCAATCAGCCCATTCCATCCCGGAGGCCCCAGTGATTGGTTGACTGGTGGACACGTGACTAAGCTAATCATAGGAGACTCTAGCTGGGGCTTCCGCTGCAAAAAATTGAGGAAGAGTTTTGTCTTTGCTGGGACTGCTGGCGACAAGAATGATGTAAGCCTGGCACTGCTGGGGAGGAGGCAGGGTCCCTTGCCTCCATGGGGACAGGTTCTGCCCAACAGCGTCACCAGTGATAGAGACAGAGAGCTTAGTAAGGCAATGGGAGGACCGAACGCTGCTGACCCTGCTTGAGTCCCTGGGTTCAGACATATTTGCAGGCAGAACTGCCTCAGCTGGTAGATCCCCTTCTCTGTTCCTTCCAGTCTGACTCAGGTTTCTGACATTTCCCCCAGAAAGAAGCCAATTATGGAGAGAAAATGAAAACAACTGATTTCTTCCACCATCAGCATTGGTCTGGTTCGGACTAAACACAGAGGGTTTGGTGTGGGTCAGTCCTCGGACCTAGTGGTAAAATAGGTTAGATTGGGGGTCTGGAAGCCCCGGAAGGTATGGATAACTCTTGGGTTGACTCCAAGATTTCTCAGACTAAGTCGAGGCCTGGGACATTGTGACATCTTTCTGAACACGTGCTCTGTCAAGGATGAGACCTTAAGAGGACAATGAGACAGCGTTTGCACTGGGGTCTTGTGGAAAATGCCAGACCATGGTTACTATACTTTTAGCCCTGATAACATACTCTCTGCAGGCTCCATAGCTTAAGTGTGACCTCTGTAGCTAGTCCAGTCCTTCAAAATTACTATCACGGTAGATTGCTCAAGTTATAATGACACCTACTTGAATTTGTGGGGAAAAAAAACAAGCTCTGGAATCATGAACATAGGAAAGAAGTTCAATAGTTGGTTAAAGAGGATTTTGAAGTCAGGCAGAACTGACTCCCAAGTCTTGACTCTCTCAGTTCCTATCTGCCTGATCTGGACAACTTGTTTAGAGATTTTATCTGTAAGAGAGGATAATAATCGCACTCTCGTGTACAGATAACTGCAGGAATTAAATGAGATAATGCATATAAAGTGCTTAGTGCAATGTCTGGCCCATGTGATTAACAGTTAACCTCAGGTCCTCTTATTGTGGACCTCGCTACCTCTTGGAAATTTATGTGCTGCTTCTCTGTATGTTGATATGTTTCCCCTACCACCCACCCTTCGTCCCAAACTTTTAAGCTCTTTGCAGTAGGCACTTCTGTTCACTGACTACGGTTGGTTCTAGGTCTTAGGGCCTTGATTTAGCTATCTGAAAATGGAGGGGGGAGAGGAAGGAGAAGGAGCATTGTTGGATTAGATGTTATGAATCTTTTCGCTACTTCTAATATTTCTTCTGTGGTTCCAAGAACTCTAAGCACTTAGTAACCAACTAGCTGGAAGATCCTATGGAAACATGTCAAGTCTGTATTGCTTAATCACTAATTTTGTCAAGGGTACTTCAAAATATACTTTTCTCTCTGCGTGAAGAACTGTGGGTGTGACTCTATAGGTATGAATCTGGCCAGGAATCAAAATGACTTCTACTATATACTTTATGGTTTTCCTGCAAGGCTATCACTTGGTAAGAATATTCTTTTGAAGCTTCCAACCTAGAAGATAAATTGCATTTTTAAAATACTCAAAGATGCCCCCCATTTTTTTCATCTCTTTGATGCATATAATTCTTTTGACTCTAGCCCAATTCTCACCTTTTGGCAAGTGACCAATTCACAGATTCCGAGCAATATTCAGAATGTATTCAGCTAAAACAAATCAAGTCCGACAGTTGTCACAGAAGCATTTAACCAAAATTACTTCAACATTTTAACAATGCTTGACGTTTTCAGGGATGTCTTTGAAGTACAGAGCTCCCAAAATATTTAGTGTTAACAGTTTTAGACAGGTGTTTTGCTGAAGACATGTAAAGATGTGTTGAGTGAAGATTATTATTTTGCAGTGAGCTTAGCCTCTGGAAAAATATTTATGTCTTAATTGGATGGAATTCCACCTGTCATTTTATCAAACGCTGTGCTTATGGTCCATTCTGCTTAGAGTCCAAGAAAAATGAAAGTATTTTGGTTGTGAGAATTAATGCGACACATGTTTGAGCTTTGTGGAATCACTGCATTTGTTTGGTGATAATTATAAGAGAGTGTTTTAGGACCTTGAACTAGAGTTTGCAATTAGAATATACAAAATTGGGTCTGAAAAGCTTAAGAAAGAAGAAGCATGACAGAGAGTGTTGCAAAAGCCCCGTTACAGCAAATCAAAGTTACAAAACTGGAAAACCACTTAATTAAAAACTTAAATGGAAAAAGGCAATCGACACACTTTCGGGAGCTTCTATCATTCTAGGGATTAGTTTTTTTCCTGTCTGGTACTTAGTAAGTCCTCAAAAAGAGGGAACTTCCTGCTTTTCTCTCCCTTGCTTTTCCCCTCTTTGACTTCGCCCTATTTCCTTCTACAAGCTTCTTGGTTTCATTTACAATGTGATTTCAGGAAGTAATACTGAAGATAGAAACCAGAACGCAGCTGTTTTTGAATCAGTGTTTAGATTAGCGCAAAATAATCTCCCTCCTTTGCTCAGGGAAGATCCCCATTTGAGTGTAGCTGATGAAGTGTTGACTCCATGATCTAGAGGAATGAATTTGGTTAACGCTAAATGTATTTCTATATTCTGTTTAAGCTCCAGCCAGGTATTAGATGAGCATCAGCTCTGGGCGGGTCTCAGTGGGCTCCACCGTCACCTTAGAGATGGGGCTTCGAATGGAGAAATGGGTCATAGGCAAGGTGTTTGGAGGTGGGGGACAAGAGATTGTTTGTTGGAAGTACTTTTTGAACCTCTCGTTTTGGGTGGCAGTATCCCCAAAACCTAAGCCCTGAGAGGTCCAACTTAAATCAAAAAGCAAAATCTCGCTTCTGTGAGGTGGGATCTAAGGACAAATCCAAGTGTAGGAATTGATTGAGATTCATGAGGCCTTATAATGGCACACCCACCTCCCCTCCCCCCACTTTGTTCTCTGTAGCCAACCATTTGTCATCTAGTTCCCAGAAAATGAAGTGCAGAAATTTCTGTTACTCACCAGATCTCATCTTTCCTTGCAGTGAAAATGTATGAAGTGCTTGGGATAGAAATGGAGATTCTAGAGGGCCCTTGGAGGAGATTGGGGCTCTCTGAGTAAGATATGGGGGCATGTTTAGCATGAGGAGGAGTGGATGAACTAGGGTCATGGGGCTAGTGACAGGCTGTAGGTGATACTGTGTCTGCCCCCCAACCCCCATGTGTCCCCGCCCCTGAACTCCTAAAGCCCCTAAGTTCCTACAGTGCATGCCGAAGGCTCTGGCTGAGCCTCCTGTTCATGCTGATGTGAGATAGCAGCACCTGCAGCCCCAGGAACGTGCAGGTAGAGAAACCAAGTGAGCCAGGGGAACTCACAGGCTTCATGGTGTGTGTGCCTCAGGCCATGAAACTGGAGTTCAAGGCCAACTTAACATGCAAGCCACGCTCCCAACGGACCATGGCTGACACATAGTTATCGTAAGGACTGGGCAGGGGAGAGCTGCTATGCCCCATTTGAATAGGGAATGAGCCTCTAGCTTCTTCTTGACGTGCATAACACCCTCTCAGTACCTTCTCGTGTGTTCTGGCCTCTCATGCTCTAGGCTCCTTTATTATCCCATATTCTTGGATTTTTACGTCATCACTGGCACTTATTTTGGTCAGGGTAACAATCTGGTTTTTGTTTTGTCTGATGCCGCAATCAGGCCTTGGTGTCCACTGCTAGCATCATTCTCAGATGTTCCTTTGGATCAGCTATCCTGGGTCTGTAATCAATGACTTTACATTCCTTCAAATTGAAAATATTCATTAGGTATAACCCATTATAATAGTCAAATTTGTAACATCCTTGCTACGCATACGTACCCAACCACTCTTTGATGTAATACCTGCAGTTTTAACTTACTTGTAGTTTCACTTATCTCTTTACCATTGATCTCGCTGTGGTATGAGGGAGGGAATTAAGTATAGGGCTGGGAGAATAAAGGCAAGTCAGGAAAACCACCACCTCCCCCGCTCTGCTTCTTGCTTCTGTTGTCCATGACAGGTGGAAACATGTTTGAGTAGAAGTTCAGAGGCATTAACCACAGACTAGTTTAGCCACACTGCCCTTCACCTACATCAGCAGTGTTGGGAGTGTGTTGGATTATAGATAAAAGCAAGGTCTATGGAGAGAAGCCCAAGCTCTGGATCTGAATCCCGTCTGTCTCTTTTGCTCGCTGTGCGACCTGGACCTTGGGGAGACACTTAAATCTCTCTAAGCTTCACTGTCTTCATGTATAAGGCTGGAGAAATAACAGTGCTAAGTTCATGGGATCATTACAGATAAGGCGTAAAAGACAAAGCGTATAAAGTGCTTAGAATATGGTTGAACACTTAATAAGCACTCAAACAAGGTGGTTATTATGATGATTAGTATTGTCAGGGAGAAGCAAAAGGTAATAGACCTCCCTCTTTTCATCACACATACACTATAGATGCAGAGGTAATAAACAAATTGGGACACAGTGACACCATGAACGTTGTTATTAAGTGGGCATGGCATACCGAGTATCTTACAAACACTCCGTGGATCCCTGTTTCATAGAAGGTGAACTTGAAGGACTCTAAAGAACTATGTCTGTACAAATATTCGTAAGGCAGCCTCAGCCTGCAGTCTCAGCCAACAATCATTAAGTTTGGATACTGTAATTTGTTCTTGACAATGTTCAGTAATATTGCGAGGGTGCTATAATTCTCCTCCTTGTCACCAGCCATTGTAAGGAGCGGGCATTTCTGATGGCTGGGTTTCCTGGTAGTTGGTGGCATTTCCTCCTTGTTCTTGCAGGCGACCAAGCATCCAACACCCTTAGAATGCTAAATAATACCAGCATAATGAGGTTAAGCCCAGGGATCATCTTGCTGATAGCAAGACTTTTGGGCTTCATTCAATAGACAAATTGTTTTGCTGGACAAGCCACACTGTGCAGTACATTCATCTAAAGAGAGTATTTGGGGGGTATGTTAAGAAGCTCAGTTCTTTTCTTAAAATGATTGTCTCAAAACTAAAAAATGGTAGCCAATTACTGTTTGTTTCTGGAAAACAATTTGATTGGAGTGTTAATATTGGAGAAAGCCATAAGGATTGACTCCTACAACTGTGACATCTTAGCCTCATTTAGATGTTGGCTGAGGTATCCGGTCTCCTGAGAACCAAAAGCAAGTGGCCTGATCCCATTCCAAGCATGAGGAGAGCTCCATGACCTTCCTAACCTCTCAGGAGATTTTGGAGGGTAGGGAGTGGCTAACTCCTTTACTTGGTTTGGTGTGGATGGGGGAGGCATTTTTTTTCCATCCCACATAACTCTGTTTTCTGTCTCTTTGTGTCATTCTGTAGACTCCTTCACCATACTTCCATGCTACCTGTCACCCCAAATCCTTCAGCTCAGCTATGAGACTTAGTCATCTTGGTTTCTGCCTTAAAACCCACCCACATAAGCCCTTCATGTGCCCGGCACATTTGGCTAAGGTTTGAGAAAAGAGAGGGATGGTGTTTACATCACAGAAGAGAAGTCACCTTGAAGTGGAACTGTAGGTATTCTCGTGCTAAATGGTATTTGCCACAGGACTTGGTGACTCTCCCTGTCCTTGCTCAGGAATCCACCCCCCTTCAATTCCCGCATTATTTCCATGCAGAGGAAAAGGAAATTGGACTAGACCACTATGAAATTACCACGTAGGCTCAGATGAGGCCCTATTTTCTCCTCCCAATCTTCGGGATGGAGTGGGGCATTTCATCCTTCAAGGTGTATTTCAAATAGGTAAACAGGGCCTAGGGAAGTAAAATCATTTGTGCAGGTAAGTGCCAGAGCCAGGACCCCGATATACAGCCAGGTTGATGATACATGGCCTTACTTCTGAGCCCCATTATTGCCACAGATGGATCCTCAGGCGCCGACTCCCACCAATTCTCAAATAATTCAATGTTTACGCACTCCGGGCTAAAACCCTGAGTGAACGAAACTAAGTTATTCTTACCACATCAGAGACACTTCAGCATCTTGCTCTGCTCCCAGACGTTACTGCAACCTTCCAATGGCAACACACCTTCTTGGAGGGCCTGTTAAGAATGAGAAGCCACACTGGGCTCTGTGGGGGGAGACCATGTGGGTAGAAGTGCTGAGCGTGGAGCGCAGGCTCAAGGAAGATGATGAAGACCAGGTGGGTATGGTCCCTGCCCTCATGGGGCGACAGTAAATGCACTTTCAGAAAATAAATTTCTGTTGTTGAAGCTACTCAGTCAGTGCAACTACTGTGTGATGGCAGGCCTCACAAACAAACCCTCCCCCAGTAGGTAGAGTCTCAGCCAGTGAAGACACGTGACTGCGCAGATATGCAAGGAAAGGAATTCCAGCAGCATGAGCAGCGCAAGCAAAGGGCATGGAGGTAGAAACATGAAAAATACGTTCAAGACTGGAATGTGGGAGGGAATAAGGGGGGAGAGAACTGGAGAGATGAGTTTGTCTCCTGTGATCAAGGAGGTGGAATTCTAGGTTGAGAAGTCTGGCCCATCCAGCTAGCCTTTGGAACCTCAGTTGGCAAATAGAACCAGGGAAAAGAATGTTGGCTATACATTTAAAGCATGAGGGAAAGCCCAGCATTTTTCCTGGCCTCCTCTTTTCCCGAACGAGCTATTACTTCAGAAGTTGAAAGACATTTGGGGACATAAAAGATGTCTATCAAATGAAGAGAGAAGTTGAAAGGTTTCTTTGCTTCGGGGGCTTTGGGTGGAAATTTTGGTTGGCTTGAAACTTTTATGGACACAAAGGCATTTCGATGTCCCGCCCCCCTTTTTTTCCGAGTGAATTTAGGAGGAATTCTCTAAAATGTAATACGTTTATTGGCCAGGAAGGTAGGAAGGTTCTTGACTGAGTCCCTTCAGTGAAATGGATGAAATGACTTTGAGTCTTTTACCCAGTGAATCAGATTTGGGTGGGTCACTTTCCCAGCCACAGCCTGCCGTGGAGACGGGGTGAGGGGGGAGGGTTGGGTGCCGCCGATGGCTATCAGCAGGGGGCTTCTGCTAGCTCCCTACATGGAAGGCTTTTGTGTGCACCGAGGAGAGGGAGCCCCGAGCACAGGGACAAGGTGTGGCTGATGCGGCCTGATAAACCCCGCACAAAAAGCCCACTGTACTGCTGAAAGGGTCTCCAATGTAGCCCTTTAATTTCCTTGCTTAGAAATGTTTCCCCTCTTTTCATCCCCAGCCTTTATCTTAACTTCTAATCGGAGCAAAGCGGCAGCCTTTCAAATTGAACAAATAGGCTCCTCTGCCTGTGACAAGATGTACCTCATTTTCTCGGCAAGCCTTCAGCAAGGTCACACCTTTTTAATTTATTTTCTGTAAGAAAAATCTAGTTGCTGGATAGAACAAGGGCCAGATCTCGCTAGAGGTCATTTCTCCAGCTAGTCATAAAGCAGAATGGGATTAGAGCCACGTAATAACCCTCAGCCTCACCTTGCTGCCCACCACCCCGCACCCTGGGGAGGCGACAGGATCTGGGCTCAGGGACAGGGACGCCCCACGCGGATTGCTCTGCACTCCCATTGTGCGGATGATCTTTTCCCTTGTATTTATTGGTATTTCAAACATTACCTTCACTCTCCCAAACATACTTATTTAAAAATGTCAGTGAAAGAGCCCCAATTGGGGTGTGTTTAACATTTTCTAATATAAATAAAGGACAGAAGATCGTTTGCTTATAATTTATTTGAGCTCTCTGCTAATGTACCCTGCCCACCACCACAGCCTTAAGAGTTTTTCCATGCGTTTTCTTTTCTGCTCACTCAGAAATGGAAGTGAGTGATTTAACCCTGAAACAAAGGCAAAGTCATCATCCCTTGAGTTTTAGTTTTGGGATAACTGGCTGAAATACCTAGCCAACCCTCTTTATGCCCCCCTAATTCTTTGTTTTGTTTTGTTTTGTCTTAAATAAACTTAGTTATTGTGAAAATAGTTACCATGTATATTCGTATGTTGTAAACATGTAGAGAAATGTCTGGAAGGGCATATATTAAATTTAATAGGAATTACTCTTGGAGAGGCAAGTAGAGGCCAAGAGGCAAAGAGGAACTCCATATTTTAACCCATGACTTGAAGGCTTTACAGTGATAATGTTTTTATGTTAAAATGTTTTTAAAGTAACAAAAATACCTTTGACAGGAAAATTGAGAACGTGTTAGAAAGAACAGCAGATAAAAATAAAAGTCACCTATATGCTCACCTTTCAGGAAAAATTATTAATGACACGTTCCGACATTTCTTCCCACAGTTTAATCCTATATATATCTCTACCCTCTCTTCCTTCTACTGCATTAGATTGTGAGCATTTCTTCATTTTATTAAATATTCTTTTAAAATAGTGCATTCAGTACCTGTACAGTATTCCATCATATTATGTCTACCTAATGCATTCAGACATTTTCAAGTCTTCTTATTGTCTGCAATTTGTGGCTATATGAAACGAAACATTTTAATAAACATATATATATGTACGGGTGTGTGTACGCATATACAGCTGTTTGTATTCTTTAACTATTTGCTTACCAGGATGTTCGTTTTTGCTCACTGATTTGTAAACACTCTTTAGAGTTTAAAGATATTAACCCTCTGTATATAAGATATTTTGCATTCTACTTAATTTGATATCTACCTTTTGATATTAATTATGTGTAAGATCTCATTATGTTTCTTCCATTTTAATGCATTCAGTCCTACCACTCATGCCCATTATGGTATTTACAATTCTATTTAGGCTTAGAAACGTCTTTTCCCCTTAAAAACACATATCTACTTAATAGTCTACTCAGATACTTAGCCTTTCACTTTTTACACAGTTTTGTATTGATTTAGAAGTTATTTTTATCTAGTATAAGATATGAAGCAAATTTTCCTTTTTCGAAATAGCTAACTGGTTTTTCTAAAACTGCTGATTGCAATCATTTTCTCAAGAATTTGAAATTCCAGAAATCTATGTCCTGTTCCATTGATTTCTCTGTCTATTCTTGTGTCAGTAACATGCTGGTTTAATAATTGTAATTTTATATTTTATTTTTATGTTTGTCAGTTTCTTATTCATTTTTTAACAACTTCAATAATCTTGCCCACTTAATTTGCAAAAGAGTTTTTAAATTGCCTTGTCATTTAGTACTTACCTATCAACATTTAGTACATAACCAATATGATTTTTTATTGTGCAAATGAATAATTACTTTGATTATATTTGAATTAAATCTATAATTGGGAAGTATTGACTCTGCAATATTAACTTTCCCGTCCATGGACATGGTATGTCTCTTCATTTGTTTTTAAAAATGCTGTGTTCCTCAATAATGTTTATGGATTTTTTTTTTTTTTTACATAGGCCTCAAATATCATGTGGCACTTGTAGAGAAGGAGAGAAATGGGTGGATTTGAGAGATTGATTAGATATATAATTCACAGGCTCTAGATTCTGGGCTTGGGTAACAGGAGAACTGATGAGCTGTTCACTAACATAGGGAACATCAGAAGAGAACCAGGTAATGGGGAGAAAAAAATCCATAGTTTGGTTTCGGATATGTGAATTTGGGGATGACTTTCTGACATCCAAGTACACCCGTGCAAGTTAGCAATATTCAATGGAATATTTTTGGCTATGAAAAGGAATGAAGTATTGGTATGTGCCAAAGCATGGAAGAACCTCCAAAACATGGTGCTAAGTAAAAGAAGCAGACACAAAAGCTTACCTATCGTATGACTCCAAATTTCCTATAGAAAGAAAGAAAGATGGGATAATGAGTTGGTAACTAGCAGATCATCTTACCAACTTCGCTTTCTTTGATGTTCCTCAGCTTTCACACTTACATTAATGATTCTCCCACAGCGACACGCTGCTCTGTTCCCTGTGCTGAGAATTAATCCATTCTTGTGACTTTGCTTATTCATCTAACTAATGTTTTTATTGAGTATCCTCTCTGTGCCAGCACCTGAAGATATGGCACTGAACAAAAGGAAACAAAAAGCCCCGCTCTCCTGGAGCTTCATTTCAGTAGGGGAAAAGACGAGAGAGAAGAAAAAACATAACTAAAAGAAATAGTGTGCCCCATGGTCACAAGTACTAAGGCAAAGCCGAGAAAGCAGGGCAGTGGAATGTGAAGGAAGTGTTGGAGTGGTGCTTGTTGAAGTGTTAGATGAGAGGACCAAAGAAGACCTCACTGAGAAAGTGCTTTTTGGAATACAGACATAAGGAAGTGAGGAAGCTGGCGCCAGGAAGAGCATTCCAGGGAGAGGGAACTGCAAGTGCAAAGGCCCTGTGGTGGGAGTGTCTTGGTGTGTCTGAAGAACAGAAAGGAGGGCGGTGTGCTTAAAGCAGGGTTCAGGGGAGAAGGGAGGGGGATGGGTCAGAGCAAGAGCAGGGAGCGATGGCGCAGACCTTGGAGTCCATAGGCAGGATGTCAGCTTTCATTTTTCACCCTGTGTCTCCAGTTGGAATTTCTCTTAAAGATTTTATGTATGTATGTATGTATTAGAAAGAGAGAGCACATGCGCTGAAATGAGCGTGGGGGGTGGGGGTGAGGGGAGCAACAGCAGAGGGGGATGGAGAGGGAGAGGGAGACAGAATCAGTTGGCTGCTTAACTGAGCCACCCAGGCACCCTCCCCAGTTGGAATTTCTATAAACTGATAAAGCTTTAGCATTATTTTATTTCACTCTTTGTTTAATGAAATACCAGGTTTGTGGGCTGATTGCCAGCCTCGGGTAAATATCCCTGTTTCTAACTCCTCCGCATTAGACTCGATCACCTATTCTCGCCAATTATGCACATACACACGCACACACACGCGCGCGCGCGCACGCGCATGCGCACATACGTGCACACATGCACACGTGTGCACGCACACACACATACACATTAACAAACATTTTCATTTTTACTGTTTAAAAAAGGTAGCATTGCTACCCACCAGCTGGCTGTGCTGTGCACATTTTTTAAGTCCTCAGTTCTTTGGAGAAATGGAGTGATGTGGTTGCCATGAGTGGGTGAGATGCTGATGATATGTTAGAAATATATTAAATATGAAGGCAATCCTTGTACAAAGGGATTTCCACCAGTGAGTCTAAGGATGGGAACCGACCCAGAGGCAGATGGAGTTACTTAGGAGCAGTTAGAGAAAGAATTCAAAGTGCAAGCCGAAACACAAACCTGGATTAAACCTCACAAATATGAAGGAACTTTCATTATGAAGTTTGTTTTCATTTTTTTTTTCTCTCTCTCTCTCCAAATCCCAGCCCCAAACTTAGGTCTCCGATGAATAGGGAGCGAGTGTAATTAACTGACTAGAGCAGTAAATGCAGAATTATGGGATATGGAAAGCATTTAAATATGATTCATGGGTTTGGAGCGATTGCAAACACGTGATAGCTGCTCAGAAGTGGCCACAGAGAGATGGTGCTGAGAGCTCAGTGGGGAAATGACTAAAGCAGGCACCCAGATCTCGGTAGTTCATATAATTAAAAGACAAAATATTTTATAAAGATGGAGCAAGTAAGATTTCACCAGACCACACTCCGTGCCAACAGTGATGAAACACAAACCAAAAATGCAGGCGCATTTTCTTCCTAGGGAGCAGGATGTCTGCTTCTTCCCTCTGGAAGTCAGCACTGGAGGGCCACAGTGGATTACTGAGGCAGGAGTTAGAAGGCAAGTGGTAACTAAGTCCTTAGCTACGTAGTACGGTGCATGGAACCAGGACATGAGCTGGCATTCTGCAAGAAGAAGACACCCCAAGGGGCGCCTGGGTGGCTCAGTCGTTAAGCGTCTGCCTTCGGCTCAGGTCATGGTCCCAGGGTCCTGGGATCGAATCCTGCACTGGGCTCCCTGCTCAGTGGGAAGCCTGCTTCTCCCTCTCCCACTCCCCCTGCTTGTGTTCCCTCTCTTGCTGTGCCTCTCTCTGTCAAATAAATAAATAAAATCTTTTTTAAAAAAAGAGGAAGACACCCCAAACCTTTCATGTCACTTCCCCTGCCAGCTCTCTCAGGACCCCAGTGGGGGCTCACACTCATTGGGAAAGTTGAAACCATCAGGCTTCTTAAAGAAAATGTAGAGAATATCTTTATAACATTGGGGCAGGCCAGAGTTGGTAGGATGCAAAAAGAACTAACCATGAAAGAGAAGATACTGATAAATCGAACTTGAATCAGAATTTAAAACTCTTGTCATTGAAAGAAACTATTGTGAAAATTAAAAAGCTAACCACAGCCTGGGAGATGATATTCACAAGGTACGTATTCATATCCACCATATATAAAGAACTTCTACGAATCAATAACAAGAAGACAAACCGATTTTAAAATGGGCTAAACAAAACAAAAAGACAAAAAAAAAAAAAAGGCCAAAAGACTTGAGCTGAAACTTCAGAAGGGAAAATATATAAAGGACCAAGAAGAATATGTAAAGTGCTCAGTATTATGATTCATCAGGGCAATACAAATTAAAACCATAATGGGATCAACGTAAGAAGCATCGGTGAGCCACCATGGTCATCCTCATCTTCCACCTCCAGCTGGTGGCCACATCTTGGATGTTGTTCCCCCTTTATGTCTCCTGTGACTCTTTCTTTTGTTTCACACCCTTAGCTGCTGTCTTAAAACAGTCTTTCCCCAATTCTTCCTTCCACTCTTGTAGTGGCTTCCTTACTCCTTACGTTTGTCTGCTTTTCCTGGAGCTCCTCCCAGCCCTTCCCCTGCACCCTCGGGATGAACACCAAACTGCTTATCGCAGTCTCCAAGCTCTGCCCCACCTGCCTCTCCAGGTAGGCATACATTTGGCCACTCTCTTCACTCCAGCAGCAGGAGGGGCTCTGCTGCCTCCTGCCACAGGGACTTTGCATGTGCTCTTCCTTTTGCCTGTCACACTTTACTCCTTTCTTCAATGAATTCCTACTCAGGCTTCTGATCTTGGTTCTGTTTTCAATCTGGGAAGCTCACTCTTCCCCCTCCAATCCTGGCCCTTGTCTGGACTGATTCAGATCCCTCTGTTATTATCCTCATAGCACGATGGACCTCCCATTTGCGGTGTGTATCAGAGCGGTCATTTCATGTTTGCTTACTTGATAAGCCGCCACACACATTAGATTGTAGGCAGGGACAGCATCTGTTTTCCTGGCTTTACACCCGGTGCTTACAGCAGTGCCTGGCTCCTAGGAGGTGCCCAGTAAGCATCTGTGGGGGGGAAGGATGGCTTGGCTATGTGCTCAGACTCCGCGGCCAGACCACCTTGCTCCAAATCCTGACTCTGCCACTTACTAACCGTGTGACCTTCAGCGCGTCACTTGACCTCTTAGTGCCGGGCTAGGTAGGAGGAGAGTGAAGGAAGTTGGTAGGGTGTAAAATGTAGGGAGACACTCACTCTAGGGCCTCCCCCTTGTCCTGGCCTTGTCCCTGTGCCTCAATTTCCTTATCTGGGATAACAGCTGTGCCTGTGTCATAGACTCATAAAGATGAAACGATTTCATAGATGCAAAGTGCTTGGACCAGTTCCTGGCATGGAGTGAATGCTGTGTGAGCATGTGTCTTCAGTTTTTCAAGGTTCAAGGCCCAGTTCAAGCCCTTTCTGCTGCTACCTCGTCCCCTGCAACTTGGCACCTCCCAGCTTGGACCCCCACTGTCACTGTCTATGCCATTGGTACAGAGCTGTGAGGTTCTCATAGCCCCCTGAGGACCTCTGAACCTGAATAGCTCCTACCCGAGCCCAGCTCCCGGCACAGAGGGTGCCCTCCCCCCGAACCTGGCTGAATCGATACCTACTGACCACTCTTGTTGAAAACCAAGTCCAAGGGGCCCTCCTGATTCCTGAAGCACATGTTAGCACTGACTCCCAGTTTAAGCTTCAGGATTGGAAACTGGTGGCAGGGCGAGTGGGAGGGAGGTACACATTCAAGCAACATTCATACCTGGACTCAGGAACCCCCGATTTGCTGTCAAACTTAGGAGTCCACAGCCCATGGAGGAGTAGAAATGCTTGGAGAAGTAGACACTCCCAGGGGCAAACCTTTTTGTTGTTATTGAACCGTGGGAAGTTAATACACATAGTGGCCAGTGAGTCCATCTAGATAGCTCATCTTTTTTTTTTTTTTTTTTTTTTTTTTTTGTCGTTTGAACGATCTAGGAGGCACTGCACATGGAGTCACCCCTTTCTGCCTAAGTGGCAAATAAACCTCTTTTCTTTTTTTATTTTCCTGCTTGTCACTCCTGGCCTCTGTTTCCAGCTCCCTGCCATCCGTACCTGCACAAAGGGAACAGTGAAAGATCCCAGATTCCCAATCCCTCCAGTCCCGTCCTGCCAGAAGCCAGTTACCCTCAGGTTCCACTTCCCTGTCGGCCAGCCCTGGGCCAAACTTCTCGTGGACACGTGAGGCCGGTCATGAGGGAGCCGCAGTCCGGGGAAGCAGAGTTTCCAAGCCTGGGGGTGCGCGCTCGGACTCGTGCCTGAGAACGGCCCATCGCCTTCAGAACCGTAGAACAGTGTGTGTCTTTGTGTTTTGCAGGATGAGTCCATCAGAAGAGCCCCGTCTGGGGCCGGAGGCGTGCTGACACGTGCCCAGATGCTGCTTATTTCAAGCTTGGTGGGAAACTGTGAAACTCGAACAAGTTTTAACACAGCTGGGCTCTAGTCTTTCTCCTGCATCTGCTCCTCCACCCCTTTCTCTCCCACAAGAGAAACGGAGGCCAAGAACCATCCCCAAGTAGTTCTCACTGGATAGAGGACAGGAGCTATTTGAAGGGCTCAGAGTTGTGCAAGCATCCCCGAGCCCCACGCAGCACGGGGCAGCCCACTCTCTTCAGCTGTGAACACCGACTGTTCTTGACCTCTCCATCTGCGTGATTCCATCCAGCATCTGCAAGGGGGAGAAAGCCAAACAATCCAGAATACTCCAACTCACTCGGAGACGAGCTAAGAACAGCCTAGAATGACAGAAAATCGTACGTCTTACACCGCAGAGTGGATCACTTCCAGTCGAGTTACAAAGGCTTCTGTGGCAATTACGATTTTGTTCAAATCAATACTTTCAAAGCCTGGAAACAGAGATGCAGAGTCCACAAGCCAACACACAGCATGCTGTGCAGAGCACCTTTCCAATAAATATGCAAGAGTGTCTCTGCCACAGAATCTACTGTTCCTGTGAAGTCAACATAAATGTGTAAGGTACTTAACAATGCCCGCTGCAGGTGGATTGGCAATTTGTCAGCACGCTAGCAATAGGAATCGAATGCAGAGGTGCTTGGTGTTTGGCTGGTGTCATTTTTTGTTTTTTGGTTTTTTTTTTGTTTTGTTTTGTTTTGTTTTTCAGAATACCAATACAGGAAACTGCTCAATCTGGTTATTTCTTTGGAAACAAAATTACCCATGTGTTTTCCTCGAATGAAATCCGAGCAACTCGGGGAAACCTCCACCCCACCTTTCCCCAGCCCGGCCACCAGAGCCAGGGTTCCTCATAGTTTTAGCTTTCTCTTCAAAGGCCAGCCTACTTTGATGGACATCTTTGTTTCTTTCTCGGATCAGCCCTCTGATAACCAGCTCAATTTTCCTCCAGGGTGACTGCCCCTCTCATATCCTCAGCCACTGTAGTTTGGTGGTGTCAACCACCAGCCTGTGTTTTGATTTGGCCCGTCAGACAATCCCATTTCTCTGGCCACAGTGCTTGGTTCAGAGATAGGCATGCTATAGAATTAGGGCCAATGAGAGTCAGGCCTGGGAGTTTTGTGTAGGCTGCTTGGAGAAAAGAAACTTTCTCTTTCTGTCAGACTTGGGGCTATGAAGAGTGAAGCTGCTGGGGATCCGCCACATGGAGAAAACCTGCCTGAGGGTGAAGCCAGCATGGAAGGAAACACGAATTAAGACGTGGTGAGAAACTGAGTCTTGATGGTCTTGTTTGAGCCACTGAATTCAGTCATGCCTGAAGGTGGAAACCTTAATTTTTTAACTCTAAGAACCCATTTAAAGATTACTACTGAAAAAATTAAAATAAAATGAAAATATAAATTATTAGTTTGTTAAGCAGTTTGAGTTGTATTTCCTGTCACTCACAACTGAAAAACCGTTAACTGATATGTCCTAAATCCCAGGAACATATATATTCTATTCTTTCTAGTGCCCATGATAGACTGGTGAATCTAAATGGCTCTCTAAGTCAAGAAAAGTAATTATTTTCAAAGGCGAATGGGATTTGGGTGCAGACAGAGGGCTCTGGATTTGCTGCCAGCATCCTGAAGTTCATCTCACTCACCTGTGGGCTTCCCCTCACCTCGCTCTGTCTCTACTCCATGCCGTAGTGATACTTCATGCTTCCTCACTAGGCCCATCTTAGTTCTCTCTGGGTCCAGGATATAGGACAGTGCTGCTTGGCCCAGAGGAGATGCTTGATGTGTGACTTCACAGAAGCACTTAACTTCCTTAAGCCTCAGCCTCCTGGTCTATAAAATGGGCCTCCAATGGAGCTGTTTACTAGGGCTCCATATTTGACAGTGGGAATGACCCATGGGCAACCCAATGGCACCTGGAGAAGACACGAACCTCACAAAACAAATAAAAGTACTTTCTATTTCTGCAGCTTAGTTAGATGGAGCTTACACGTGAGCTCAGATAGCCTGGTTCTCCTCCAGTACTATATCCACATCTAGTATTTTCCGTGAGGAAAGAAGACCTGCTTTTACCAACACTTCCTCTAACTCCTTCTAGTAAGAACACTACTCCTTGGCCGCTTCTATTGCACGTGTCCGTGAGTCTGTGTTATTTCTGCAAGGATGGGAATGGGGGTGGGGGAGGGGTCTCACTTTGATTTGCTATGTGTCACTGGGATGTCCCCGCTCTCTCAGCCACAAAGCACCCCAAGAACTCTTGTGCCGTATGTACACATCTCTGGAGCAAAATGAGTGTCTGAGTCCCGTGTTAGGGTTATGATCATAATCACAGCAAATAACCGCTCTGTTATTTTGCTGTCTGTACATCCTTGTGTTTCAGCTCTGAGCTATCAGCTTTCCCATTACCCCCTAATGCCATCCCGCCAGCACACTGGGTTCAAAATGGCACCACGCAATGATCTTTAAGGTTGTGTTCTCTGCTGTCGTAGCAGATGTCACACTTGTCAAATAACACACGTGCCTTTTTAGCATCTCCCGCTGACTTCAGCCTGAAAGGACAGGTCAAGGGATGATCACTCTTTGCGGGGAGATATTTCGTCCGCTAAATGGTTTTCAGTGAAACAATCAAAGCTTCTGTGTACTGCTCCAAAGCGTGGGCAGAGACGAAGCGGGGAAAGTGCTGGGGCTTATGTTCAATCTGGCTTGGGTTACAGCTACTTGTAGGCAAATAAAAGGAGGCTCCAAAATGACCGTGAGGTTCCCGGATTTGAAGCAAGAAGTGGGGAGGGTGCTGGGCAGCTGGCCCAGCCGGGCACCCTGAGCTCAGCACCGAGGGACATCAGTCCTTTCAATGTGACTTGTCCAGCAACTGCCCCGACTCCTATTTTCCCAGGTGTGGTAGATGTCATCTTCCAATTAAGAAGTAAGTTCCAGGAAGCAGAGAAGTTTGGTCTTCTTGTTAACTCTAGAGCAGTGCCTTGCATGTGGCAGGTGCCCATAAATGTTTGTCCCATGAAAGATTCACTCAGTTGACAGGTAGCAAGTCTCTTTGGGGCGCTTACTGTTTGGGGAAGGAAAAATGGAATGCCTCAAAAGTAGAGAAACCCTATGCAATCACAGCATTGGTCTTATGTGTAGATTTCAAAACTTCAACCTCTGTCACCACTGATATGTGACAAGTTCACGTGCTTAAACAACATGACAGTGACTGCCTGCTAGCCATGCTCTGTGATCCAGCGGTTCCTGGGCTGGGTCCCCACAGCTCACACACATGTATGAAATCTGGCCTGCATCACATCAAGAATTATATTAACTAAATTAGTTGGCAATATTTAGCATCTGGGAGATTTTTACGATATGAATTTTTGGGTTTCCCTCAGTAATAGAAGGTACCTACCTTCCTGCGACCTCCTGTTTGTGCTAGTCCTTACCTGGGTAACCTTACTTGCTCTCATAACCTACCTACCCCTTAAGACTTTGGAGTTTACTTCAGGGAGACCTAGGGTGTCGTGCAGAGAATTTTGCGTGAATTTTGAGTGGGAGAGAAAAATGCATCCCTAAGGACCTTGACACAAACATTTTGTTGAGGATTAGGAAATCAGGGACATGACTTCAAGTGCAGATAACATGACAATTTCAAATCCGTAAGAGCTAGTTTGGAAACTTCAATAAGGACCTATGGCATAAACATTGAGGGTACATCTTTCTTGGGGCACCTTGAGGTCATAGCCAATGTCACCTTCCAGAGCAGTTTTTGAAGGCAAAGAAGCTGATTTTTTCAGAAATAGATGCCATCTGAAACTTGGACTTCAATGTTTTTAAAAAAAAAATATGTTTAATGCCACTTTTCTTGTCTTGGGATGAGAATTTGATCCAGCCAGTTGTGGTTTTGCCTGCCAAATGCTTTTTCCTACCCTCAGAACTCTAACCCCAGTCAGTGACAAGAGGCAACCCTGTGGGGTTCAGCGTCAGGTTGCAGGGGTCAGACTTGAGGTGGTGCAGGAATTCAGCAAAGGTTTGCGATTGGAGTGGTCCAGAGTCTGGGAGGAGCTTCAAGGGAGCCAGGAAGTTGGATCTTGCATTGCTGGGAAGACACAGGAATGCACTAGCCAGGGGAAGTAAGAGGAACGGGAGAGAGGAAAGAGATCGGCATTGGTACTGTATCTGGCAGGCATTTGGAGGCAGGGCTGTCCACTGGTGAAGGGTCCAAACTCTGGAGTCAGCGTGCATTCAGACTGCATTGCTTCTTACTGTGTTACCTTGGGAAAGTTAGTTAACTTTGCTGAGCATTGACTTCCCTATGGGAAAGGTGTTTCCTACCCTATAGATAGTCCCTACCCCATAGGATGTTGTGAGAATCCAATGAGTCTAAATGCATGCACTGCACTAAAAGGAGTGCCTGGTGCACCCTCAGTGCTATATAAGTCCATCATGGCTGGACTGTGGGTAGGCATGGAGGGCACCTTTGTCCCAAGGAACAGCCGGAGAACAAAGTTTGTCCTTCTCATGCTGCATCTTCCTCTGAGCTTCAGATAAGACCACTTGGCATAGCTTTGCTGCGGGGGAGGGTCTGTTGCTTTCTGGAAGATAAGTACCAGTCTTAAGGTCTTTTCTGTCTAGAGTAAATGTATGCCACAGGGTACATACTTGGCTCACATGACTTACTCACCAAATTTTGGCTAGTCGATTTGCTCCAAAATTTCCAATCCTGTCCTAAATCGATTAGATCATTTTTTCTTTCCCCAAAGAATGCAGAAATCCCAATTCTTGGGTAAAACTTTTCAATGTTTAAAAAAAAACAACAAACTTTGTATGGGTCAAAGGAAACGCAGCTGCAGTCTGCATCCGGCCAGTGAGCTGCTGCTAGTTTGGAACTTCTAGGTTAGCTCCTTGCAATGGATGCTGTCAGTGCCCCCTGCGGCCTGATTTCTTCGGGTCCTCCGGGAATCCTCAGCACCTGGAGCCCTTTCCCTGGGGTCCTTCTCAGGCTGAAGCCCTCACTGGGCTCACACACAAGGACTTCAGTGCCAGAGATTTGACCTGCTTTGGAAACACATCACATCAAGGATGGATGGGAGTGGTGGATAAATACCTCAACTCCCTCACCCATCTGATGGGAAAACTCTGAGACCCACTGGGTTCTACACTGACTCCCAGTGTCCTCCAGCAGGCTCAAGGCCCAGTTCGATTAACTTATTAACCTACCTTTTATTGGCCACCTTCCTTTCCTGTCTCACTCTTCCATTCTATCACCCTGTTTCCTGGGACCACTCCCCCGCAGCCTGCATGTGTATCTTTCTTCCTACTTCAGGGGGAACCCAAACTAAAAGAATTCTCCTGGGCACGTGTCGTTTGGGGAAACTGGGTCTTCCAGACTATCTAGTAAGTGACACTGGCCAGGCCTTACAAAATGGAATGGCTTTGGGGCTGAAGGGTCTCTTTGGAGACAAAGTAGGGTCTCGTGATCAGCCCAAGCTTTTAGAGATTTCCCTCATAATTTTGGAGAGCAAGGGTGGGGGAGGGAACCTCTTCCCTGCATTCATTTGCATTTAAATTTGAAGTTGAATTTAAGGCTTTTAGAAACTTTTAATTTCTATTTAATTATAAGAATTTCACTGCAGGGTATCTATCTGATTTAAAAGAATAATTAAAATTAAGTATAGCTGCAGTGATTTGCCACAGCGTATGTCTGTCCTTCAGAACGTTAAGCAATAGCAAATTATTTGTGGCTGGAGGTGTTCTATATGTAAATTCCCACAAGAATAGAATTTGGTGATAGAGAAATTAAGATTATGAAAATCACATTGCAAGTTTGAACATCAGTGCCTAATAAATGCCTCAGTTGTTACCATTACTTCTCTTAATACCCTCAATTAAATGATTTAAAATAGAGCAATAGATAAGCAAGATCAATTAATTTTATAAGATGATCAAAGGAATGTGGTTCAGCATTGTAAAAGCTGTAAATGTGATAATGGTTTTATCAGACAGGAAAAATAACTCGAAGTGGCTCAAACCTTATTCGTTTATGCTCAGAGGGGTTTTATTTGTGATTAATCAAATTGTCTTTTGTAATACGGAGAGTTTTAGGATCTTGCCCATTAATTTTAGAAAAAAATAATTCAGACATTAAAATAGATGTTATTCTCGGATGGTTGTATGTCAACCATAATAAGTGATAACAAGCATCAGGACATCTTGATCCTGTAACCTGTTGGAAGGAGGCTGTGGGAGGGGCCAGGGAGCTGCCAGTGGCAATAACATTGATCATCCTGAGTACTCAAAGAGGGGCCCTAGCTCAGCTTCTGTGTCTGAGGTCTAGGCTGGAGGCCAAATGCAAGGTATAGAATCAGGGATGCTCTGCTCATATGAAGGATGTGCCATCGGGAATTTTAGAATGGCAGGGTGAAGGGAAGAATCATTTTTGAAAGGCTACATTTATCTGCAGTGTGTATTGGGGTTAAGAATGATTCAATTATTTATACTTCTCTGCCTTTCAAAAAGGAATTAGGTAGCTTTCCCCCCGCCCCCAAAAGGACAAAAACAGTAAAAGGACAGAAAAAGAACAATGCTGAGTAATAAGGGAGTGATGATTATGGTGAAGCTAAAAGAAAACATGTGCAATGAAAAACCAATTTTGGTTTGGAGCTTCATGGCAATCCAAGCAAAAAAGGAAGCCTGATGAGTTAGTACTCCCTACTCGCTTAATTAAAATGAAAAAGAGACGACTTTTGATTTCTAAGAAGATTTTTTTTTTTTTTTGCAAAAATAAGAAAGTGAATACAAGCATAGATGTTTCTTTAAAAAGGCAAAGTCATGGGGCACCTGGGTGGTTCAGTTGATTGAGCGTCTGCCTTTGGCTCGGGTTATGGTCCTGGAGTCCTGGGGTCGAGCCCCACATCTGGCTCCCCGCTCTGCAGAGATAGGCTTCTCCCTCTGTCCTTCACCCTGCTTGTTGCTCTCTCTCACAAATAAATAAATAAATAAAAATCTTTAAAAAAGAAAAAGGCAAGATCATAGAATAGGAAACACAAAAATAATTACTTTGTAGGTTACCTTGGTTCATTTGAACCAGAATGCTTCCATCTAATGGAAGCAAGTTCATGAGTCGTGAGAAGGCATCCCTCCAACGTATGTTAGTTTCCAAGGCCAGAAATATCACCACAAATTTAGTTTTTCACAGACAACGTAAGTTGCTATTGTGGCTAATGACCAGTAAGCTTGTGCTTGGCAAGAATGGGTTGGATGGTCAAGGATTAGCTTCACAAATTTTAAGGGGCAGCTGAGTGATTTTGATGAGACAGAATGACACATGGTGGCAGGCAGGGGATGGTGCTGTGACCAAGTGACTTTCAGGCAGGTGGCTCCCTGCGTGAGCCATGGTTGGATTTACCCACCACTAAGAGGCTAAAGCTCAGTTGCTAAGTGGCTCACGGGCTGCTGCCTGCCCTGCATTAGCACAGCTATTTGGGGCTTACTGGAAGTACCTTGGCATGCTTTCTGATTAACCAGGGCCACAGGGTTCTCCTTCTCCTGCACTGAAATTCCCGAGGCTAATCTCCTATGGCTCTCAGGTCTCACGGTAAAAAGGTATCGCACACTGCCATGACCAACTCCCACTGGAAAATGAGCAGGGAGAAAGCTCTTGGACTCACTTGGATGTTATTTGAGAGTCCTGGAGGGTAGACATGCCAAGGAATTTTCCTGGCCAATGGTGATTCCTTCCCCAAGTCTCATGGTGTTTCAAATACAGTTCCTGCAGGAACTTGTCATTTTCTCCTTCACACTCCATTATTTCTGGGTATGATACAAAGAGCTTGGGCCTGGGAGACAGATCTGGGTCCAAATCCCATTTGCCACTCGCTGGGTATTGAGAACCTGGGTAGATTATCTAACTTTATTGGGTCTATTCTCTTATCTGAGCAAACGTAGCTCCATGAGTTAATAATTGTGAAGTATCAAGATCTGTCATTGTGCAGACATAGTTCTCAGGTCACAGTGCCATTTATAAATATGCGACAGACCCTGGTTTAGATGCCGAGAATACAGAGAATGAAATGCAATCCCTTGAAGAATTCCTACTCTACTGGAAAACACCAAGACACTGTGATGTGTGCCATGAAGGAAGCATATGTTCACAGTGCCATCACAAGAGGGAGTCTAGCTTGGTGATTTGTACACGAAAGGGTGGTGTTGACCCAATGGCCGGGGCTGACATCAGGGGAGCCAGGCTCCAGTTCAAGCCACCGAGGGTATGACCCGTAGCCAAAGGTACTCACTCATATTTTAGTTGCCTCATCTATAAAAGGAGAAAGGCTGATCTGCAGGTCCTTTATGTTCCTTGCAGATTATTAGCGGTATGGGGGCTGGCCTCCAGGGCAGACAATGAGAAAGTACAGAGCTCAAGCAGACATGCATGGTAAAATGTTTACCCAGTCTCTCCACCTAGAGCTCAAGCTAGATTTCTTCTATGAGAGCCAGAGCTTTTCCATTAGCTAATCCCTGGTCCCTAAACAATACAAAAAGGAGAAAGAGAGTACAGAATGCATTCCTGTAAAGCAGTTATTAACCTTGCATTACGACCATGTTTACAAGGTGACTGAGATGCCATGAATATGAAGCATCCATCCAGCTCAGTGACTGTGATTTAGTTCTGGGGAGGCGAGAGGTGGAGGCGCCCTGGTTTGCCTCGGTGGCCAAGAGGAGAGTCAGGGTCACTCAGCCAGCCTGGTGCGCTTAAGCTTAAGCACTGAACTTCATCAACAGTGTAATTCCATTTATGCTATTACATAATTACATTGAGACTTGAGTTGTGCTTTTTAAAAGATTATGTGACCATAATGTAGCTTGAACAAGGGCCAACTTTGAAAAAAAAGGGGGGGGGTCTTTTCACAATTTCTTTCTATTAGGTTAAAACTTTGTTATTTCTTATTTCCTTTTTTCCCCCTCATAAATCTGAATTGAACTCAGCCAGTACTTAATAAATAGATATGACTACAGCTTCAAGTATTTTTATTTTAGAATGTGCTTTCAATATATTTTAAAACAAAAATAAAATCTTGTGGAAACCAGATCATGTATCAAGCATGGAGTACTGGTGCTCCCACACCCTGAAAGAACAATGTGGACTATCATTTCAAATGGCTTTTTATCAAATCAGGTTTTAAACAGAAAGTTTTAGAGTCAATAGTGAGTAATTTAATTAGCAAATGGTACACTTAATTCTTAAAGGAAGTCAAGGAAAACAACATGTTATGTCTAGCATAAAGCTTCCATTTTTGGGGAAATTATTAACACTTGAGAGAATGCATCTTTGCACTCAGTAATTACTATCAGGGAACTCAATTCAGATATATAAATTGAACCAGCAGTTGATTTTAAATTTTATAGACAAACAACAACAACAATAACAAATTCTAATAGTGTTAAATGAAGTCCAGCCATTGTTTTGAAGGACAATCGTATTTGGAAAAATTCATAGGAAAAATAAGTACCTGAAGACTAAGGAGAATGTGGCCAGTTTTTATTTATTTTTTAATCAGGATAAACTGTTCCTTGTAAAATCTAGACTAGTCTATGCATATGCAGCAGCTCTTATTAAGATGCATTAGAAAGCCCAAGTGCCATTAGATAATGAAACTGACCAGAGGTATTTCCTAGGGCTTCAATTAATACCCTCGTGGTTAAACTGTAATGACCAAACTCAACTGGAGTCAAATTCAGATGTGAATTGTACTTAAGGACCTTAGAGTCACATCTTAGTGGATTGGTTTCGAAACACAAAAGCACTAAATTAAAATAATTGTTTTGTCTGAAAGGTTTTTTTTTTTTTTTTCCCATTGATAACCAACATAGGTACTCCCTCAAACTCAAACATTATCACAGAACTCATCAGGGCATTGGCACCTTCCATCTGTGCCTCAGGTCTGGCATAGGATCGGCGCTCAGTGAATATACAGAGTGTGTTCAGAAAATCAGATCTCATCCAAAACACTGTGCTCTTTCCTTTGAGATCTAAAGGTTTGCAAGCTTGTCTGGACTTGAGTTCGTTATGCTGAAATCAGTGTGGGTTTTAATTTAAAAATCTTGAAGGGAGGCACATAATAATACTCTTCATTTTGAGAAATGCTAAGTAGCGTACACATTTAGTTAGGTGATCCTCACAGCAACCTCGTCTCAATTCCATGTAGAGAGAGGAAATAAATTCTTGAAGGTTGCACAACCAATAGATGGTGACCCAGGTTTGAACCAGTCAGCCCAGATCCGGGAACAATTCTCTCAGCCTCAACATTAGGGGCCCCACACACTATGGCCCAGGGGCCGAGGTCACGTGTTTTTATAAAGACAGATTTATTGGAACACGGCCCCTCACATTTGTTTGCGTGTTGTCTGTGGCCGTGTACCTGCTACAACATCAGAAGTAAGCAGTTGGAATGGAGACCAGGTAGCCACAAAGCCTAAAGTTCTGTCTGACCCTTCAGAAAAAGGTTGCTAACCTCTGTTCTTACACCATCTGCTTAAGAGTAAAGAAGAGTCCAAGTGACAACTCAGATAAAGTTCACATCCACAAAACCTCCTATCCAAGTCAGCCAGAATCCACCCTCAGAAATAGCAGTGTCTGAACTGGGACCACATCAAACTAAAAAGCTTTTCAACAGTGAAAGAACCCATCCAAAATACAAAAAAGGCAACCTAGAGAATGAGAGAAGATATTCACAAACAATATATCCCATAAGGGGGTTAATATCCAAAATATATAAAGAACTCATCAACACCAAAAAAAAAAAAAAAAAAAAATCTAATTGAAAAATGGGCAGAGGATCTGAACAGACATTTTTCCAAGGAAGGTTACAGATGGCTACAGACACATGAAAAGATGTTCAACACTACTCATCGGGGGAATACAACTCAAAACCACCATGAGATATCACCTCAAATCTGTCAACATGGCAAGTATAAAAAAGACAAGAAATAACAGGTGTTGGGGAAGAGGTAGAAGAAAGGGGACCCTCACGAGAATGTAAAGTAGGGCAGCCACTATGGAAAACAGTAGGAAGTTCCTCAAAAAGTGACCAGACAATCCAGCAATTCCACTTCTGGGTATTTAGCTGAAGAAAACAAAAACACGAATTCCAAAAGATGCACCTGCCTCTTTGTTCATTGCAGCATTATTTACAATAGGCAAGATATGGAAACATCCTAAGTATCCATCGATAGCTAGCTGGGTAAAGAACAAGTGGTATATACCTGCCATGGAATATTATTCAGCCATAGTGAAGGATGAGACCTGGCCATTTGCAAGAACATGGATCGACCTAGCAGGTATTCTGCTAAGTGAAATAAGTCAGACAGAGAAAGACAAATACTGTATGATTTCGCTTCTATGTGGAACCTAAACAAACAAACAAACAAACAAGCAATCAAATAAAATAGAAACAGACTCATAAGCACAGAGGACAAACTAGTGGTTGACAGAGGCAAGGAACGTGTGGCAATGGGCAAAATAGGTGAAGGATCGAGAGATCCAAATTGCTAGTAACAAAATAAGTAAGTCACGGGGATGAGGGTGGCTATACCATAGGCCAACATACGGTGTGTGGTCAATATTATTGTAATAAATTTTTATGGTGACAGATGGTAACTACACTTATGGTGGTGGGTATTTCATAATGTAGATAAATATCTAATCACGATGCAGGGCGCCTGAAACTAATATAATATTGTATGGCAACTATACTTCAGTTGAAAAAAAAGAAGAAGAAAGAGTGTCTGTCAACCGATTCTAGGCAGTGTGGGATGGTGGACAGAGCATGAGGCTTTGAGGCCAGACCAGCTTTAAGATTAACCCCACCAGTTGATGGATGTATAGACTTGCGTGCATCGTTTGTCTGAGTCCTGATTTTCCACCTGTAAAGCTGGGCTATTTATTTTTTTTATTTTTTTTTTTTTTAGATTTTTTTTTTTTTATTTATTTATTGAGAGAGAGAATGGTAGAGAGAGAGCATGAGATGGAGGAAGGTCAGAGGGAGAAGCAGACTCCCCGTTGAGCAGGGAGCCCGATGCGGGACTCGATCCCGGGACCCCAGGATCATGACCTGAGCCGAAGGCAGTCGCTTAACCAACTGAGCCACCCAGGCACCCAAAGCTGGGCTATTTATACCTCCCCCATGCTGAGTTGGCTTAGGGGATTAAATAAGATAAATTATGTTGAAGTCTTAATGTGCTGCCTGGCACATAGTGGAAGATCAATAAAATCTTCTAGAAGATCGTGTCTTCAGCCAGGGCCGAGTAAAACAATCCATTCCACTCCCCTCCCCCTCCCCCTCCCCAGATGTGGCTACCTCGTGTGAGTACCATCCCCAACTGCTTGGGAAGAAGTTCACCCTGAAATAATGTGACTTCTCACCAGAGTATTCTCAAGGGCCCCAGGGCATTCAAGAGGCTTGAATTCCTGCAGTCTCTGGGCTTTGGGGGAAGATGATGCTGTGGAAGTTTGGGGTTGCTCTCCTTCGCTGCCTCACTGGCCCAAGTACCACCATCAATCAGTGAATGTACTTCACTAGCCTCCTACCTGGACTTGGGGCTTCCACCAAGCCCCACATGGTCTGCAGAGAGTGCAGCAGTGAGAGGGATGCTTTAACAATGTACGTCACGTCTCATCACTCCTCTGCTCAAAACCCTTCTGTAGCTCCCCATACCTCTCCAAGTAAAAGCCAATTCCTCACAGGGGTGTATAAGGCCCAACATCAACTGGGTCCCTCCCCATGACTTCTCCAGCTTCGTCTGTTACTCTGCACCATAAAGTGCTCACTTTATTCTAGTCATAATGGCCTTCTTGATGTCTCCTGAAAGAGCCAGGACACTCTTTCCTCAAACACTTTGTACTCGCTGTTCCTTCTTTTCCTAACACTGTTCCTCACTCCCTCATCTCCTGTAGGTCTTCACGCAAGTGTCACCTTCTCGGTGAGGCCCCCTAACTCCTCTCTTCCAGACATCGCCCTCTGTCTTAAGCCATACACCACCTGCCCCGCCTCCTGCTTTATTTTCTCCTAAGCATTCACCACCAGCTAACATATCGTGTATTTTTACTTCATTACCTCATTTATATCTGCTTCCCCTAACTAGAACATAAGCACCTTGAAGGCCAGGCATTTCTGACAATTTTGTTTACGGCGACATCTCCAGCCTTTAGATCTCTACCAGGCACATAGTAAATGCTCAATAAAGATTTATTATGCGAGTGAAGGTAGATAAAATGAGAGGCCTAAGCACCAAGTGGGAGAGTCCAGCCATCATCCTTCTAAGGATGACATTTCCAGAGAGACATGTGAAGTACCAAATGTTACAACCAGAGAAATGGTGGGAAGTTTTCTTGGTTCCCGAGAAGATAGCAAGGTCATGTTTGTTCTACAAGTCTTCCTTCACATTCTAAAGAGACCTCGGTTTTCTATTCATACTAAATGGTGTCTTTTTGTCTACTGGTATTACACTGTCAGGTGAGGCATCCTCAGTGTGTAAGAAACTGTCATTTGTAATGGCCTCCCGGGGGCCTGGGTGTCAACAAACTGCTTGATAGTTGCAGTAAACAAATGTCTTTGTGCTGGCAAAAGCAATGTCATGGGACTTGTCTTTCCAGTAGCTGATGAAATGGCAATTGCCATTTGCAAGATGCATTTTCTTGGAAGAAAATCACAACCGAAATTGATTATCACTAGAGAGACCTGAAGTCCTTGCTTTGTGTCCATTGGGTACATGAAGATGATGGTGATGATGCTGATGGTGAAAATAGCCAAGAGTTACTTGGTGCTGACTGAACAAACCTTATGATATCAGATGAATTTCAGGATCAACTTGTCACTTTCTACGAAAGACCTGTTGGACTTTTGATTGGAATCATATTGAATGTACATATTTTTTAAAAAGATTTCTTAATTTATTTTAGAAAGAGAGACGGAGAGAGAGAGAGTGCATGAACAAGTAGGGGGAGGGGCAGAGGGTGAAGGAGAGGGAGAGAATCTCAAACAGGCTCCCTGCTGAGCGTGGATTCCCTGATGCAGGTCTCAATTCCAGGACCCTGAGCTCATGACCTGAGCCGAAATCACGAGTCAGATGCTCAACTGACTGAGCCAACCAGGTGCCCTGAATTTTCAGATTTACTCAAGGATTATTGTTGTGTCTGTAATGTTGAGCTTTCCTTCCACAAATATTTTGAATTTATTTTGATACTACTTTATGATCTTCCATAAAGTTTTATAATGTTCGCTGTAAATGTCTTGCACATTCTGGGCTATATTTAATCCCAGGAACTTCATAACTCTTGCTGCTATTATAAATGAGATGTTTTTCAACTACATTTTTGATAGTGTGCCACCAACATATAGGTACTGTTAACTGCTTTTGGTATATTGATCTTGCACCCAGCAACCTTACTGCACTGTCTGATAGTTTAAATTCTTTTGCATTTTCTATGGAGACAATGGTATTAACAATGCATAGGAATAATGTATTTTTTATTTCTGCTTTTAAAATTCTTTTACTGCTTTATTTTTCTTATTTTATTATACCTTATAGGACCTCCAGAATAATGTCGAATAAAAATGGTAATAGAGATCATTTTTGCCTTATTACTGACTTTGAATGTAATGCTTCTCAAGTTTTACCACCATATAGAATATTTGCTATGAGTTTCTGATAGATGTTGTTTATCAAGGTAAAGACATTCTCTTCAATTTCCCGTTTGCCATGACTTTTATCATGAATAAGAGTTGAGTTGAACTGGAATTTTCCTTCGGCACCAATTGCTATGATCATGCTTTATCTTGAAATCTATTAATATGGTGAGTGGCGCTAATGCATTTTTCTCTGCTTAAACTGTGCTTGATGGGATTAATCATACTTGTTTATGAATTTTTCTCCTTGCTAGATTTTTTTAAAAAGTATTTTCAGATAGCATTTTAAAAGGCTATCTGAACCTGATGTTTGTGGAAAGTGGTTTTGTGACTTCTGATTATGTGATTTTAAAGTATTACTTGGGTTTTCTATTTCCTCTTCAGTCAATTTTTATTTCCATCTCTTTCTAGAACTTCTCCATTCCCTCTGAGTTTTAAAATTCATTCACATAAAGCTGTTCATGGCATTCGCATGATTTTGAAAAGTTCTATGTATTTATGGTTATATTCCCCTTTTTTGGTTGATATTGTTCATTGGGCCTTCTCCCTTGATTTTCTTAAAAAATCTTGCCAGAGTTTTGTCTATTTGTTTGTTCAAAGAAGCAGCTTTTAATTTTACTAGTCAACCTATTTTACTTTGCATTTTATTAATTTTTGTTCTTTGTTATTTCTTTTTCCCGACTGTCTTTAGACTTGTGTATTTTCAAAGTCTTGAGTTGGATATTTATCTCATTAATTCTTTTATAATCTGTGACTTTGGGGCTACGATTATTTTGCTTAGTACAGCTTTGTCTTTGTAGTGTAAGTTTTGATAACCAATCTATTATCATTCAGTCCTAAATATTTACTGTTTTCATTATAGTTCCTTTCATGACCCATCCTTATGGAGGTTTTGGTTGCTTTCATTCTTGTTGTTTCATTCCCAAATACATGCTAAGATTGGCTCTTCTTTATAACTTAATTGTTTTATGGGCATAGAATGTGGTCTGTAGAAAGTTTACCAATTTCACTCCTCATGCTTCTAGAGTTTCACTTCCTCCTTCTAGATTTAGTTCCTTCCTTCACTACATCATCTTGCAGTAATAAGGACCTTTGAGTAGCAAGTTTTATCAGTCTTTACCTGGAAATTTTTCTCTGATTCTCACTTTGAAGTAATTAACTACGTTACTACTTTGAAAAGCATTCTCCTTCAACAACACGATTATTCTATTATTGTTTACTAGGCTTGATGGTTTTTAATAAGACTATTGTCATTCCTATTGCAGTCCTTTTCCCTTGATTTGCTTTTAAGGATTTTCCCCTTGTCTTTGGTATTCTGCACTTGCATCACCATACATAGAAGTATGGGTTTCTTTAAGTTATTCTCCCTATTACATATTTCTTTTGAGGTCTCATGACAATTCAATTCTGGTAAACTCTCAGCCTTCGTCTACAGTTTACACATGATATGCCCTCCCATCCTTCCTGTACTCAGCTCCAGAACTCCTCTGAGATGTATTTGGATCTTCTGATTCCATCTCGTGTGTCCCCCGTCTCTTTCACTGATCCATATTTTTATGCCTCCATTCTGCACGCCGAATAAGTTTCCCAGATCTATCTTGTGGTTCCCTAATTCTCCCCTCTGCTATATTTAAGTTGCTATTTAACTAGTCCTTTGAAATATGAATGTCTCAAATTGAATGAATATATTTTTCACAAATATGAAATTATTCATCAGAGCCTTATTTATAATTTGAAATTTTAAAAGTTGCCTAAATAGCCAACAATCACAAACCAAGTGATGATAACCTGAGTTACAGTGCATCTATTTGACAGATAATTATACAGCCACTAAAACTGCAATAACAAAAAGCAGGAAGCAAACAGTACAAAAACTTATTAAAATAAAAAAATATAAAATTATATATATGCTATCCCATGAACATATGTGAAAGTAAATGTGAATACACAAAATAATAATACTGGATCAAAGTATTTGCTTTGGGTGATTTCATTACCCATGATCTCTTTTCTCTTCCAACCATTCTATAATGATGTTGCGCTATTTTTACTATTAAAAATAGCTCCTTAAAACGCATTTACCTTAAACACACACACACACACACACACACACACACATTTACGATGCCAATAGAGCATCTGGGTAGAGATTCTAAATATGAGGTCAGAATTAGCACTTGCTTATAGACATCCCTACCGTTGAGTGCTTCTTACAAGCAGAAATTCATTTCTGAATACTAGCTGATATTCAAAATCTTGAATCCATACATGCTATTTCTGTCCCAGAGTGGAGTTCAGAAAATTGAAATCCATGTGCTTGTGTCACGACTAAGATATCACTGGACTTGTTTCTTCCTTATCTGTCAAACGTAATTAGGAGTTTGGCTTTGAATGTTGTCAATTGGGGACTTAAAAATGTTTTTCCATTCTACAAATTATGCTTTTTTTTTTTAAAACCAGGTTATAAAGCTTGGGTCACACTTAAATTAACTGAGGATATGTTTTTAAAGCTCTGACTTTTGCTAAATAAAAGACAATTTTACATTTTTTAGTAAAGAACTTAACTGCTGTGTATTTGTTAATCATAATGATTTCTTGCACTGGGGCGCTTGGGTGACTCAGTCGGTTCAGCATCTGCCTTCAGCTCAGGTCATGATCCCGGGATCATGATGGAGCCCTGGGATTGGATTGAGCCCTGCTTCGGGCTCCCTGCTCAGCAGGGAGCCTGTTTCTCCCTCTCCCTCTGCCTGCTACTCCCCATGCTTGTGCTCTCACTCTCTCGTGCGAATAAATAAAATCTTACCAAAAAAATAATTTCTTGCATTAACAAAGTAAGAGTTTTCCTTTCCTTATTTGGGTCTAGAACTTGCTGATTGGAGAAACTACACACAGGCAGCTCTGGGACTATCTGCAGCACAAACATGTGCTTTGATTTGATCAGTTTCCTTCCTTCCTTCTTCCTAGTGTTTCCGGTTTGTTTTCTCTGCAGACTCTAAGGTGTCCCTGTCCCTTTCCCATTATGTGTCCTGCACCAGCACCCTCTCACCTGAAGTAAACAACAGAACAGTGGGGTCAAGAAAAACTGATGAAGGGAAAACCTCTCCAAAATTATAACAGTTTTGACTCTCAACAGGCTGGCCTGGCTTCTCGTTCTCAAGGTGTTCCTTGAGTTTGTCTAATCCTCTGGCCAGACCCCAATCCTCAGAGTGATCATCATAAATGCTCTTCTGTTTCCATTTACTCTGAGAGGTCAAAAGATGCGGCTGGTTTATGAGTTCATTCTGCCATGTATCACTATAGGCGGGTCAGTGGGCCAGTGGATGGATGGGCCGTGCTCACCTCCCCATTTATTACTCTTGTCAACTCGGAAGGGATTTTTTTTTTTTTTTTTTACCTTGTGAAAGGCCCATCAGCAATGAATCAGTGAAGTGAAGACGACAGTTGATTTGTGAATTTAGATTCTATAAAGTGACTCCGCTTTGGTGGGCTGTGTAGATAAAGCAACTGTCATGATAAGGTGGCAAGCGCAATTCCACAAAACCAAATTTATGGCACATTTGAGGAAATCATCCTATTTTAAAATGCCATAAATTCTAAATTGAATATTACTTATTCCTATGAATTTTGATTTATATTTTGAATATTTTTAATGGGATGCTAAATAGCCTAGGTTTGAAGTTATGAGTTTATGCATTTCTTCTCACGGGCTATTGTGACTTGGCTCAGAATATATTGGCCATTCTTAGGGTTTTATTTGTGCGGACGGCAGCGGGGGTGGGAGAATGGATTCATGCACCTGCTGAAGGCACCCCATGGGGAAGGGTATGGATGCTGGTTATAAAGAAAGGGGGGAGCTGGCTGCGACCTTCCTTCCTCTGAGCTGTCTCACAAGGCTGCCACAAAGCTCAGGGAGGGACTTTTTGCACCAGACCGGACCACGCTGAAATCCCCATGGAAGGGAGCACGGAATCCTGACTCCCCAGGTGCGTTTGACCCCCATTAGTCACCCTCAGAGTCCCCTGTATTTCTCTGTACCAATTCCTGCCATAGTCATTAACCATTTCAGCCACACGTATGCACTGGGATCTCCACCAATGGTCCACATCTCCTGGCTGTCACTCTACAGAGACTGGCAAGCAGGAAGTCCTCGATAATGAAGACAAAAAACCCCATTTCCCAGAATGCTTTGGACCGTTGCCTTTTCTCGCTAATTCAGCTCCCTCTTTAACAGTTGAAGAGAAAACCCTTTTAATTTCAATCCTGGTTGTTAAAACATTTAAGAAAAAGTACACCCAATTACCATCCTCCAAGGAGGAAGATCAGGAAAGATTCTTCCAACCCGTAATTGAAAACTGACAGCTTTGTAGTGTCTCCCCTGGACAGTGGCCTCCAGTAGCATTCGCCCAACCAGTGGTAGAAGGACCGCTTGGGTTGGAAACTCATGAAGGGCAGCGTGATGGCTCCCTCCTTGCTCTGCACTGACCTCACCCAGCACCTGCCACTGGGTGCAGGGGTTCGAGAACTATCAGAGACCGAGGTCAGGATTTCCCCAGCTCACACTGGAACTGCTTTGTCATTGATCCTCCAGGGGGGTGGCTGGTCCTGAGTCAAGAGAAACTTCCTGCCAGTTGGCAAGATTCAGAGAGCAGACTGAATATGCCGATGAGTGAGACCAAGGGAGGTCTCCAACTCCTTTCGAAATACTTCTCAGCACTACTGTGTTTTGAGTATCCGTGGAACTTGCATGGTACCTGCTAGAAAGGTTTTAATAAAGCCTCTGTATAAGGCGAAATCTTCTAACTTCCTGGACTTGAGGCCTCTTAGGTCCCAAAGCCCCCAGTAAATGTGCTCTCCTTCTCTGCATCTTTCCTGTGGTTCTCTTCCCATGGAGCCTAGTGAATAAGAGAAACACACAAGTAGGCTTTTCAGGAAAAGATAGGGGAATTCTCTGGACACTCCCCATCTCTGACCACCACAACTACCAAGTTGTGTAGCTAAATTTGGCTAGCTTAACTGCGCTCATCATGTGATTCCCCACGTGACTGAACTGGCTGAGAACTGAGCTGGGACCAGGATTCCTTCCATGTGGCTTCTCCAGGTGGTCTGTGCTTCCTTACGACACGGTGGCTGCCTTCCAAACATGAGTGTCCCGAGTGAGGAAGAGAGATAGCAAGAGACAGAGAGACACACACATACAGAGACAGAGAGGGAGGCACACAGAGAGAGACAGAGACATAAAGAGAGACACACAGAGAGACAGACAGGGAGATATGGACACAGATAGAGACAAAGAGGGACAGAGACACGGAGACAGAGAGAGACACCGAGAACTAGGCAGAATCTGTATCCTTTCTATGACCTGGCCGCAGAAGCCACAGAGAATCCCTTTGGTCACACTGTATGCCTTAAAATCAAGTCACTAAATCTGACCCACATTCAAGAGGAGGGAAATAAGCCTTTACCTTTTGAAGGGAGAGAGTCAAAGAACGTGCAGACCTATTTTAAAACCACCCCATAAGGTCATTGTGCGGAACAGCCTTGCGCCATCGGTGACGAGATCTGCTTCTGGGTGATGCCCAAGGCCGCACAAAGCTGAGTTGGCACCTTTTGGAGGCAACCAAGGGTGGTGAAGTCTGGCAAGCCACCTTCCCATATAGGCAGGGACCCAGCATCTCCTGCAGCGCCATCTTCTTGGTTAGAGGGGCTTCCAGAGACAAGTTCACAAGCAAGTCTGAAGCCTCCTCTAGCTGTCCAAACGTCATTCACTTCTTTCTGGAACGTGACTACAGGGGAGAAGTAGAGGTAGCTGGGCTGCTTCCTCACTTTCAGTGATCCTGCTGCTTTTTCTGTGCTTGGCAGGTTTTAGTCACACTTTAAGGCCCATTTCCTTTTTAAAATAGTCCAGGGTGTCCCCAGGTAAGGTTGATTCCCTTGCCTCTCTGTTGGCCCACAATCTGTTATTCTTATGTCCAACGTGGCACCAAAGTGTCTGTCCTCTCGTCTCCTAGATGGTGAGCTCCTCTAGGGCGGGAATCTCGCCCCACCCCAGTCATTCCTTCCCCGCTCTCCCCGCACACTGATAAGAACAACTCCACCCCTAGCTGCAGGGGTGGGGGCACATGACCCAAATCTGGCCAATCAGAACACCCCATTCCCGGGCTTCATGATGGACATGTGACCTGCGCGGGGCCAATGAGGGCCCCCGGGTGGAATTACCGGAGGAGATCCTGGCTGGTCAGATCCCAGGGCATTGTGGGGCGGGTGGCAAGCGTTGTCTTTGTCCGGGGAAGCTCAGATGTTAAACTTGTCGAAACCTCCTTTGTGATAAAAAGTGGAGAAGGAGAAAATTTGCAATTACACACATCACAAGTCCTCTCGGGGAATAATAATTAGTACTATAATGATTGTATTTTATTGAGCATTTATTATGTGCCAAGCTCCCGTGTTTCCTCCGCTGTAACTCACACTTTGTAACATTTGAACAACTCTGAAGTCATCACACATCTTTCAACGGATGGCTTCTTACAATTGCTTCCAGCCAAGCAGTGGTCATGACCTGGTTGTGACTGCCTTAACCGACACATCCCACTTCCATGTTTTACGAATGCCAGCTATGGGCGATATACGGTGAACATCTACGTCTAAACAAAACTCCCAAAAACTTCTTCAACAGAAATTCCAAATGATAAGAAAGCTTTGGGATATGGTTTAAGCAATGTTGCATCTCAGAACTGAGAGCATCTCAATTTCTACAAAATCCTGGATTTCCTTATTTGCATTCAGGTGAGTACTATTTCACATTTAACAAACCAATGCTTGGGGAAGTTGGCTAATGACTCAGACCCACCACCACGTACCAAGGGCTGAACCAGTGTGTAGAAAGCACAGAACACAGGGCCAAATAAGATCGGTTCAAAACCTAAATCGTAATAAACAGACTTTGCTCTTTGGGCTAAAATGTCAAATTTGCAGGCACTGGCAGAGATCACCTTTTCTTATTCCTTTCTTGAAAAACAAATTCTTTTCTGTCCTTCCCCAAATCCAAACCTTTCCCCCCGCCCCCGGCGTTGCCATGTCAGATAATGCCATGTCAGTGCAGCAGTATTATGAAAAAGTTACTTGTAATCTACAGGATTAGACCAAATCTATGTTCCCAGTCTGCTGTCTCTCAACCAGAAAATTGATACCAGGGACTTCCAGAGCTGAAAAAGACGAGTGAGCTCCTTTAAAACAACCAAGGACGCAGTTGAAATGATGTGGCAACAATTAGACTACGCTTTCCTTTGGGAAAACGTCCCTCAGCCGGTTTCAGCCAAATGTCCAGGTCATTTCGGACAATTTTTCAGCACAACGCCCCCTTCCCAAATTTTTATAAATTAGAACCGTCCAATTTGGCTTCAGAGTTTGCTTGGTGGTGGGGAGGAGAGTTTCATTCTGGAATAAATTGTACCGAGGAAAGAAGGGTCTTAAGTGCAGACACAGCTTGCTGATGGAATATAGGCAAATGGGGGCACGGGGAGGCTTGCCTTCAGAGGCTGCTTTGAAAACTGGCTTTCATGTGAATATCAGACGCTTTATTGCCTTGACTCGGGTGACCTCATCTACCAGAATGAAGTCATCCATCCCGCCAGGGAAGACAAACCTTCGTTCCAGAGAATCAATCAGGTCCATCAAGGGCCCCGCTCACCCCCTTATCTGCAGCCAGGGAGCGAGTGCAGCTTTATAAACCTCACAGGCCCCAGAGAGCCCCCCACCCCCGTTCTGCACATTCCACTAAATCAAAAAGGAACCCAAAGACCCCCGAAGCGCCCACTTGCTACTGGGTAATCACGGCTTGACATCATTTCTGACTCTGGGGATTGTTTCAAATCGAAGTATTTCTTGAGAACAAAACCATGGCATTCCGGGGAACTTTGGGGGTTTCTCTTGCTTGTTATTAAACTATTAACTCCTGCCAGATAGGAATGCCAGGCACATAATTGCTTGCCTAGCCTTTTCATCCCGGGCTATTGCACAACCCATAAACAGTCCAATTAGGAAACCAATTAAAATGAGAAAGAAGCTTCCTGAATCACCCAGTAGTTGAGGCAACGCTGTCTTTTCGTTGTCGACCAGTGAAAGGTTTTTATTGCACGTGCTGAAGAGGCCAGCGGAGGAAGGGAAAGCAGGCTGCCCACGGGCTGAGCTTCATGGGGGAGGGGGGGTTGGACGCCCCGAAATGCTCTGCGGGACTACTAGCTGGGTGTCAGGGGAGAAGGAAGCTCTGCCTCACTCACTGGGAACAAGCCAGAAAGCACAAATAAAAACTCAGACCTGCACCGTGAAGCTTATTCTCAATTGGCCGCAAGAGATCTGGTGAATATGTACGTTTTCAGAAAGTAGATTCTTTCCCTAGGAAACGGGGCCGCCTGCCTTGTATTTCTGGAAGCCTCTCCCGGACATTTCAGTTACTAGATCCTTCCACAAGGCATCCCTCCGTGTGGTGGCAGGGTCCTCATGCTAACAAGGAAGAAGCTGACCTTGGCCAAGGTCACATACCTCTTCCTTTATCTGTGCAAGAGACATGTATTGTTGGCCGACGCTGTGCGGTGAACACTGCTAGGCCCTCAGGATCCAAAGGGTAAAGACAACAGAGTCCTGCCTCCACCGACCAGGCTACTCGGCCAAAAAACATCCTGTCATTTCTCCCTGGGCTCCCGTGGCACCTCGGACACACCTGTAGTTTAAGCCTCTGGCTTTAAAACTAATCCCAGTGCACGGCACACAGTAGGTGCTCAAACAGGGGGATGGTGGAAGGGTCCAGACTCGAGCCTCTGCTCTTCCCACCAGACCCTCAGGATTCAAGGGTCCTCGAGGCGACGGCCGTGCTTACTGATACCTTTCCCGACGTGCGCGTGAGCATATGCGTGTGTGCCTGCATTTGCAGGAGATAGAGTTAATAAATGGGACTTCCTTGTTCTCCAGGGCATCGGGGCCTCTATGAATTATTGAAGCCACTTGGAACTCCACTTGCAAAGTTGGCTTTGTTCCTTGCTGCTGATAGAATTAAAAGGAATGCAGATGGGGCGTGCAACAGGGCAGCAAGTTGCTGAAGTGCGGAGGGGTGGCCCTGCATTCCGTGATGGCACCAACTTCATCCCTCTCTTCTTTCCGAGAGACTTTGCCGTGCCTTCTTTCTCCCCGCCTGGATTCTGAGCTCCTTAAAAACCACGCACCGGGCCTCTTCACTGCTGAGGCCCTCACAACCCCTGGCTCAGGGTCGGCCCCGAGGTGGCCCCTCGCTGTGTCAGGGACAGGTGAGCCTCCCTTTCTTGAATGTCTCTGACTTTCTCCCCCAGGAGTCCCTTTTTTGAACCTATAACGTCTGGGCCCATTTCATTTCAATTCTAAACTAGGTGGTGGCTTCAGGACCAGGCTTTGAGTTTGTAACTTCAGCAAGATTGTATAAAAAGAACGGAGTCTCATCTCAGTTCCTCCAGTAAAGTCATGTGAGCAAGTCCCTTGATCTCCTGTAGCTTCTGCCTCCTCGTCTGTAAACCCTGTGATAAGAGTACCTGAGTCCGGGTTGTTGGAGGATTGAATGAGTTAATGCCTGGCCAGGGGCTCAGAAGGGGGCGTGGCGCGTGGCAGGTGCTACACTGTGTAAGCTGCTCGGGGTTTCTATGCTGCGGGTGTTCGTCCAAGCTGTTGGCTTTCTCCTGGCGAGACTAGCCCCGGAGGGCGCGGGGCTGCTCGTGCCTCTTTGGGGGATGCTGATAGCAACACTAGTTGTAAGGGGCCTCGGGAGACTTCCAGGGCTCCCAGCATCCATGCTGGAACCCCTTGAAAGGTTGGTTTCCAGGGATTGGGCACTTGGTATATGCGTAAGCGCCATACTTTGCGTTTTCACATGTCCTATCTCATTTAGTAAAAAGAACAGCCTTGGCAGAAATTTCTGGTGACCAGAAGCCCCCTATGTCATAAGGTCTCAGCTAAGAGGTAGCACTGCAGCGTGGTTCAGCATATGGACAAATCATGTTTGAATCCCAGCTCTATAGCTTAGATGTATTATGTGAACTCTCTCTCTGCCTTACTTTCTCCATCCATAAAATGGGGAATAACAATAGTGCTTCGCACACAGGGTTTTATGCAGATTAAGTGAGGGAATATTGTTAAGGCTCCTTGAAGAGTGTCTACCATATAAAACCCTATATAGGATGGTGGTGAAGCAACTCCACTTCTAGGACGACTCAGTGTCAGAAAGTTCTCCCTCCTACTCATCTCAAATCCATATTCACTCCTCACTGGAGTCAAGCAATGGCCCTGTGTTTGGAAAGCCTTCAGTCTTGTGCCTGTGATCACTGAGCTGGGTTCCCTAGCCAGGCTGCCTTGGGAAGTTACTTCTATTGTCCGAGCCTTATGATTCCTCATCTATTAAATGGGTGCAGTCACCCAAGTGCCGCTTAGCTTCCAGAAGTTCATCGCGAACTCAGTGGTGACAGACCCTGTTTGGGCCAGGCTCCTGTGAACCAGGACATGAATTCACACTAACCAGGAGGTGTGCAGCAAGCAGCAATCTGTGCATGTCACATCACAAGGATCGGGCTCGCTGGCAGGAGGCCTGGAAACTTTAGACTGATCCAGAGCAGCCAGGACGATCTTTCCAAAGCACAAATTTGATGACGTCTGTCCCCAGCCTTCATCACTTGTCATGAGTCGTTCCCTTTTCTTTTCCTGCCCTCATTTTCCTTCATTCCCTGCTCTCCCAGCCCCACCCTGACCCACCCGGATTTGCTTAATTTGCCATGTTCTGTCTGGAGCAGTGCTTGTCAAATGGGGGCGCGTGTGATCCCCCCAATCGGGGGACATGTAATAAATGTCTAGAAACATTTTTGATTGTCACTACTCAGGGAGGGAGTAGCACTGACACCTAATGGGTAGAAGAGGCCAGAGATACTGCTCAACATCCTACAGTGCACAGTCCGAAACAAAGTATTATGGAGGCCAAGGTCAATGGTGCCAGGGTTGAGACACTCTAGGCTAGATTCTACCTTTCCAGAGAATACTTGCCACCAGCCATCCACCCACATGTGCCTACTTGTATCAGTCAGGATAGACTCGGTTATAATGCAATAACACACACTCCCATATCTTAGTGGCTTAGCTCCACAATGTTCATTCCTTACTAATGCTCCATGTCCACCAGGTTGGACAGGGGACTCCGATCCATATCATCTTCACTCTGGGACCTGGGCGAAGGGAACAGCACCTTTGGAATGTTGCAGATTGCAGTGGCGGGGGAGAGCACATGACAAATTGCTCACTGGGGTCACTTTTGCTCACCTTTTATTGGCCAATGCAGACCACATGGCCATGCCTAACCTCAAAGAGGACAGGGGAAGAAAACATAGGGAAAAAGCTCCTTGACATTGGTCTTGGTAATGATTTTTTGCATATGACATCAAAAGCACAAGCAATACAAGCAAAAATAAACAAGTGGGACTACATCCAACTAAAAAGCTTCTGCACAGCAAAGAAAACCATCAAGAAAATGAAGAGGCAGCCCACAGAAAGGCAGAAGATATTTGCAAACCATATCTCTGATAAGAGGTTAGTAACTAAAATATATAAGGAACTCATACAACTTGGGGGCGCCTGAGTGACTCAGTAGGTTGGGTGTCTGTCTTCAGCTCGGATCATGATCTCAGGGTCCTGGGATTGAGCCCCACGTTGGGCTCCCTGCTCAGCGCAGTGGCGGGGGTGGGGGGGGTTCTGCCTCTTTCTCTCAAATAAATAAATAAATAAAATCTTTTAAAAAAATAAAGGAACTCATACAACTCAATAGCAAAAAAAAAAAACTGATTAAAAAATGGACAAAGGAACTGAATAGACATTTTTTTTTTTCCAAAAAGACATACAAATGGCCAACAGGTACATGAAAAGCTGTCCAACTCCACTCATAGTCAGGGACATGCAAATCAAAATCACAATGAGACGTCACTTCACACTCGTTAAAATGGCCATTATCAAAAAGACAAGAGGTGACCAGCATTGGGAAGGATGTAGAAAAGAGGGGATCCTGGTGCGCTCTCGGTAGGAATGTAATTGGTGCAACCACTATGGAAAACAGTATGGACATCCCCCCAAAATTAAAAATAGAATTACTGTATGGGCCAATAATTCCACTTCTAGGTATTTATCTAAGGACATGAAATCACTATCTTTTTTTTTTTTAAGATTTTATGTATTTGAGAGAGAGTGAGAGAGAGAGCACAAGCAGGGAGAGTGTCAGGAAGAGGGAGAAGCAGGCTCCCCGCTGAGCATGGAGCCCGACGTGGGACTCGATCCCAGGACCCTGGGATCATGACCCAAGATGAAGGCGGATGCTTAACCAACTGAGCCACCCAGGTGCCCTGACGTCATGATCTTGAAGAACTAGCTCCACCCCATGTTCATTGCAGCATTATTCACAGTAGCCAAGACATAAAAGCAACCTAAGTGTCCATTGCCGGGTGAATGGATACAGAAACCGTGAGGACAGTCCAGTGCCTCTGTACCCTCTGCAGGCTGGACCAGCAAGGGCATGTGAACTCTGTCATTGATGGGCCAGGCCATCTCCTCCTCTAGACTCACCCCATTCCGCCTCCTCTCAGTGCTTCCCAAGTTACAAGCTGACCTCCCTCCTTTGATGGACCAATTCCTTTGTTAGATAGGCTCATACCATCTACTGATATGCATCAAACCCCGTTCTTCCTATCCCCTACCCAGCCCTGGTGAGGACTGCTTTCTAAGGTAACATTTTCAAACTTCCATCACTTACTTACAACTGTCCCAATTTGGGACATATCTTTGTCCCACTTCCCCTATAATTTAATTGATATATTTTTTAACTAAACTCATATGTTCACCTAAATAAATTTATTAATAAATAAAGTCACTTTGGTCCTAAATAGATAGATAGATGTTAGATAGATAGTTATAGATCAGTCATTGAGTCATTGGTCCCTTTGGGGAATTCTAGGGAACCACTTAAATCTTTGGAAAACGGATAAATTAAACATTTATCCTGCCTTTTCTATCTGGCCTGTATCTCAGGGTATCCACATAGTTGATGAAGAACTTTTTCCGTATAGAAGTTTTCTAGCTAATAAATGAAGAAGGAATGTTGAAAGTGGAACATCACTATTCTGCGAGACTTCACGAATCAATGGATCTAGGCAATAAACATCAATGAGTAGTAATATCATGGAAAGAGAAACAACGGATATTCTGTACTTCCTAATGAAAGAACACAACACTATCAATGAAATGACTTTGCAAGAACATATTGAACTTGAATCTGTCGAGCTTCTAGACCTAACTACCAATTTACAGGATACACAAGGGACAGTGGACTTATCAAGTGACCCATAGGATGCAATCAGTAGATCTAAATTATGGAAGACTCTACAAAACAAATGACCTGGCTTCTTTAAAAAAAAAAAAAAATAGAAAGAAAGATTTTATTTATTTATTTGAGAGAGAGAGAGAACTAGCAGAGGTAGTGGGAGAGGGAGAAGCAGACTCCCCTCTGAGCACGGAGCCTGATGTGGGGCTCGATCCCAGGATCCTGAGATCATGACCTGAGCCAAAGTCAGAGGCTTAACCAACTGAGCCACCCAGATGCCCCTGGCCTCACTTCTTTAACACAACCATGTCCTCCCCCAAAAAACCTGCAAGTGAAAAAGAGAGAGAGATGGGAAAAAAAACCTAAAGGTTAAAAGAGACTGACATGACACAGAAAATGACAAGGAATGGGTCTCATTTGGATCTTGACTCAAACAAATTGGGTAAAGGTGAGCACTTGCCTGGTGATGTGATGATATTGATAGTAACCATTGTTAATTTTTTAGATGTGATAATGATGTTATGATTATATTTTTAAAAGTCCTTATATTTGGGGGAAACACACCAAAATACTTCCAGATGGAAGGACATGCCATTCTGCATGGGCTTTGAAGTAACGGGGCAGGAAGAGAGGAGGTGGCCAGGGGGCGGATGGAGGAGGAGGAGGAAGCTGGGGCCAAATGTCAGTGATGCCAAAGCTGAGATGCATTCTTTTATTCTCTTTACTTTTATTTATTTTTTATTTTTTTTAAAGATTTTATTTATTTGACAGAGAGAGACACAGCAAGAGAGGGAACGCAAGCAGGGGGAGTGGGAGAGGGAGAAGCAGGCTTCCCGCCGAGCAGGGAGCCCGATGCGGGGTTCGATCCCAGGACCCTGGGGTCACAACCTGAGCCGAAGGCAGACGCTTAACAACTGAGCCACCCAGGCACCCCTCTTTACTTTTAACTATGCTTAAAATTTTCTACAATAAATTTAGAAAAAACCCGGGATGATGTAAGAGAATGATGAGCAGGGTCAGTTGCAGGGAGGAAATCAGGGAAGGCTCTCTGAGAAAATGCATTCAAAACTGGATGACAAGGAGCCAGCGGCAGGAGGATTCAGCAGAGGAATATTCCAGGGCGGAGGGAACAGCATGAACCATGCCACCAAGATTACTCAACACTGTCCAAGCAATAACCTTGTAAAACTTTGTAAAATGCCACTTACCCATTTTCTAAATTATATGATCAGTCAAGAGAAGATGTCTAATTAGCAACTGAAAATACTGCTACTTTGAAAATGATGCTAATTTTCATGAGGGTTTCTTCCCTCCAAGTGGAGATGTGTGTATAAGCCTTATGCTTTGGATTAAAATTTCAAGTGTCTTTTATTTTTTTCAAAATTTTGATTTAAATTATTTTAATTAAAAAAAATTGTAATTGCTTTATTGTCGTTGCTTGCCATCTGATTCCACCACTGGGATCCTTCTGTGCACCTGCTGGAGTTTCACAAGCTGCCGGTTCAACAGCCGCATGTCAGTAAATAAAAGGAAAATACAGTTTTTTATATTTGTGAAATATTGCACCAATGCATGTAGTGTAAAATAGCCCAGTATGGTCCCAGCTGAATAGTAAGAGGGTGATTTATTCCCAAGGCTCTGTTTCCATTTTTGCTGTTTATGATAGCATATCAATGGAGCTTTTTGATTGAATTACCACCTTGTATTCAGGCTGGGACCATGCATTATTACATATGTAAGTATAAATGTTGATGCAAATGAGTTTTCCTAATGAAATGAGAGGCAGTTTATGTTTCCTTGCATAATGGGTGGTTCTGAGGAGCAGATTTATTTTCTAAAAGTGAGTACATGCTTATTTTTCAATTTGTCATCCATTCTTAGCATGAGCACCCCAATAATTCAGATCTACAGATCTTTAAACTTCCACATGTTAATGTGGATTTTTTTTTTCATTTTTAAAACCGAAATCAATTTCAGTGTGATTTATCATCAGAGAATTGCCTTATGTAAAATGCTTAAGTGAATGAAGTAATAACTTTAGGCCTATCGGTTAGAGAGAGCAATTTTCAGTTTCTCGGTTCTAAATAAATGGTGAGATCCTGGGTCACATTTTCATTTTATTCATTACACTGTGTGCTTCAGTTATTACTGAGGTTTGGAATGTCTAGCAGCTTCAAATGAGCCGAATTGCTTTTAAATATTGCTGAATTTTATTTTATACAATTTGAGTTCCTTGGCAGGGTGTTGCTTGCTATCCTATTAGCCTCTCACCTGAACCAGCTGGTCAAGTCTGGAGTTTATTTCACTCTTCATAAATTAGGATACTAATGTTGAGCCGTGGGCTCTCTCTTGGCATATGAAATTACCTGCAGCTTCCTTGCTTTGGAAGGGGATCAAGGATCGGCTTAGTAAATACTTGCCTGGTGAGTGCCCAGGGAGAACCAGGTTCAAGAAAGGACAGTGTGGGAGCATTTCTCTCCCACCTCTGAGGAGCTGAAGGCTCAGGTGAGCAGATCCCCGGGATGGAGTTTTCCTGCCAAGCCTTCTACACAAACTGTCAGTTTGGGGATGAATCAGGTGGAGCCCTCCGAGAGCATGATGGGAGTTCAGGGACAATATAATAATAAGAAGAAGAATAGTAATGATAATCCTGTTTGTTATACTTGTATGTAAATAATAGATAATAAATATATGTGTCATACTAATATATAGGACATAGATGCTACTACTAGTAGTAATAATAATAATCCCGTGCATTTATTGGTGTTGTTGTTATTTATTTTTGTTATTTTTTTATTTATTGTTATTGTTATACATTATATATTGTTGTTATTATATATTATATGATGTTATTATATACTATGTTATTGTTATTATATACTATTATGTATGTTACTGTTATTATTACTCATGTAAATAATATATAATAATATATATAATATATATTTTTTAATTTTTGGTATTGTTATTTTTTGTTTATTATTGTTACTCTATATTATTTACTCATGTAAATAATATATAATAACAAATATATGTATTATACTAATAAATAGAATATGTCTACTCATCATAATGGTGATGGTAATAATCCTGTTTATTATATTCAAACATAAATAAGATAATAATAAATTGTGCATTATACTAATATGTAGGATATATGTACTAATCATAGTAATAGTAATAATCCTGTTCATTTATTAGACTCATATGTAAATAATATATAATAATAAATGTATGTATTATACTAATATATAGAATACATACACTAATAATGGTAATAGTAATAATCCCGTTTGTTTATTATACTCATATGTAAATAAGATATAATACTAAATATTTGTATTATACTACTGTATAGGATATATACTACTAGAAATAGTAATAATTAACCCTATTTCTTTATACTTGTATATAAATAAGATATAATAATAAATATATTAATTACATTAATATATAGATTGCCCATCCTAATAATAATAATAATATGCAAGCATTTATTGAGCACATACCATGTCCAGGTACCCTGGTAGGTATCTAACAAGCATTATCTCATTTAATGTCCACAACAAACCCAAGGTAGGAACCACTATCATTTCCATTATACAAACAGAGAAACAGAAGGTCAGAGAAGTTAAGGAACTTGGCCAGGGTCACCCAGCTAATACATGGAGGAACAGAGATTTAAAACCAGTCTAGCAAGCATTCTACTCTAGCAAGATTTCCACCTGTAGAGGAGCTCTTCTTTGCACAGCGCTTGTGAAAACCCCGTAGTCTCCCGTTCAGCGGGAGGGAAAGGAGATTGTGTAGCCACAATGTGGTAGGTCAGAGGTAGAACTTTAAAAGCCAGACACCTCTGGTTAAGTTCCAACTCTGGGGCTGTCACTTAAGCTTCATGGCCTTGCCTAAGTTGCTGAACTGCTGTCTGCCTCAGTTTCCCCAGGCACTATGGAGATGCTCACGATAATATTACTATTATGAAGAATTAATGAAGCAATGCAATGTCCAATGGGTTAGAACCCCTTGGCACCAGCTATCCTTAAACTAAAATCTTACACCACATTTCCTCAGGTGGGAGATGCCTCTGGGAGCTATTTTAAAGAGGCTTATCAATTTGCATTTTTAATTACCCTCTAACTACCTGCCTGGCCAGTCCTCTGAGGACTTGCTTGGCGATTGATGTGATACCACTTAGAAATTTCTTTGAGTTCTTCAGAAGAAAGGTTTTCTGTACAATCCAGCAGGTGGTGTTACCATTTAGAGGAATCTGAAAACCGAACTGTGCTGCTGATATGCTCATAGGGAGTTGAAAGGGGGATTATCTTTTAAGACTTGAGAATGTTGATGTTTGCAAATATTTTCTTGCTGCCTCTGCGAACACTGCAAATTGACTGCTGAGATAATGGGCAAAAGATGACGTCACACAAAACAGCGGTCTTTTAAGTGTAAGAGCTAGAAGAGCCACTTAGAGTAATTAGGAAATCCTTAAACAAGTGTTCGCAAAGTACTGGCTAACCCGTGATGTTTGCCTTCTTTTTTTTTTTTTCCTGGCATCCAGCTCTAAAAATCTGACCTTGAATAATTATCTACCCACTGGCTTTCAGCACCAGGAGCAGAAAAGACTCTAGGCAACCATCTGCTTGCATGTGGACAATGCCCGTGAACCTGAGCGCTGTGAGGAAGCGAGTAGCTGCTTGGAGGAAGTGCTCCCAGGCTGCGCAGAGCGGAGCTGCGGGAGGCCCCTGCTAAGTGCTCCAGGTTTTCTGTTCTCTCGCTTCCATGTCCGAAATGGCTCTCCGGCTCTTTTGAAAGTCTGGTCATTCATCTTGTTCTGTTTAAACTGGCCCGGATCCCACTAGGCATGGTGGCCACCAGTGAAGGAGGAAAGCTGACTTTCTCAAGAGGCTTCTTTGGCCCATTTCGGAAGAGGCGGTAGAATGATTGGAACTCCCGTCTTTTGGGCCCAGGTCTGCAGGGGAACGGGTGAGCAGGGGGAAGCTAAGCCTGAGGCTCATGTTCAATCTTGTAGTAGCTAGATCAATGTATGGTGTCCTATGGAAACCAATTTTCCTACTTTAAAGAAGACCAGATAGAGATAGAGATAGAAATAGATAGATAGAAAATGCCTTTCTATTTATCAAAGCAATGCATTTCCCTCATAGAAAAGTCAGAAACTACAAAAATGTAAAATAAATCAAGGCGGGGGGGATGTCTATGATCTTACCTCCCAGTGAAAATCTTCAGTTGTTTTTTTTTTTTTTTCCTGTGCATTTTCACATAGTTGAGACGATGCCATGTGGATAATTTGGTCTTCAGCAATTTTCATAGCATTATTCCATAGGCATTTCCCCAAGCTTTGGCTAGTAGTGTCATTCTGTTCCCCCACAGGGCTAGACCATCCTGTGCATAACTTCACCCCTAGCTGTGGGCATTCAGGCTGTTTTCAGTGTTTGGTTATTATAAACCCTGCCAGGTTGATACCTTGCCACCAACCTCTCCAGTTCTTCACCAAGTTCAGCCCGTGTAGCAGACCAGCAGGTGCAAGAGACTTCCCTCAGTCCCTCATTTCCACCACGACTTGAGCAGGTGAGGATTATGACTGCCTGGATTATTTTAACTTCCAACACGGGGCTTTTCAGATACTCGGTAGGAAAGAGGAAATAAAAGCCACACGTTATCTTGTGACTCTGTAACCATCTCTTTGAGAGTCACTTGGTTTAAGAAAAAAGAGATTAAGTCAATGAGCCAAAGCAGAAGGTGATATTCTGAAAACCTGATATACCAGATTTCCTAGATCTGGTTTAAAATGATTGCTTGCTGTCCGCTGCAACTCTTCAGTAGGGAGTGGGGACGACATGTACATTATAAGCAGGTCTTTTCCTTAAGTAAAAAGAAGAGTGAGCCTTCCTATCATTGTCTCTGAGCGCTCTGTGCAGGCGAATGGAGACTTCAGCGGTGCCAAGTAGATCCTTATCATCATCATAAGGATGTAGTGTTGGAGGAAATGCAGGCCCAGGTGTAGAGATGTTTGCAGGACGCTTGATGCCCAGTGCTTCGCTCATGGAGGACCAGGCAGTCTTCCCGATGGAGCAATTTGATGCATGCAGATTGCTGAGGCCCTGGGAGGTAGTAGTCCCCATGGTAGGCTCCCAGGGCTCGTTCTGTTCTGTATCAGGGTCCTTTCCTGTCCTCGATACCTATCACGGAGGGCTTCGGGAAGCTAACAGAGAGAACAATGATCTGAGGCAGAACCCCTTATCTGAGCATGCCTACAGACAAGGTTCCCCTTGTCTGTGACCCCTCAAGCGTCACTCCTTCTCTGGACTTCTCTTCCCTTCCTTCCTTTTTACTCCCTCCCCCTCTTTTCTCTCCTGCCTGAGTATTAGGCATTGGTGTTGTAGGGTTGCTATACACCTGGCCTGTGTTTCCTCCAATGTTACATTCTGTTTCCTGGCCAGAAGCAGTTTTAACTCCATGGATGTTACTCCCTTGGCTGGAGACCTGCCTATCACAAGAGCTACTTTGGAACAGGGGTCCCCAGTCATGAATTCCCTGGGGGCAAGTCTTAATCCTCGAAAAGCAATAATGAGGTTTAATGGAGTTCAACGGAGAGGAGAGCCACCAAGTATCTTTTCAGATGCAAAACTATGTAAATCCCGAAAGAAACCAAATGCACACAAAGATGGGGGAGATCATTTCCAAAGAGATTAGAGCAGACAGATTCAGATTTTCTGCTGTCATTTTTTTAAAATGATGTTCAAGTTTCACATGGTAATTTCTTGATACTGTGTCTTCTATTTGTATTTAGTCCCCAAGCTCCTAGTAAAATGCTCTGTGCAGATAAGTGTATTCATTCAACTGTTCTTAACTGTTTATTGAGTTGTTCATGTGCCAAGTACTGTGTGAGGTGAAGGGGATACAAGAATGAACAGACTCAACCTTATCCTTCCTCCTTGGGAGTGCACAGTCCTAGTGGGAGACAAATGTTAGACAAATAACCACACATGCATGAATTATTATAGCTCTTGGTAAGTGTTCTGAAGGGAAAGTAAAGGATGTACATGGAGATTTGATTTCGACTGGAGAGAGGTGGGTTAGGGTGGTACAAGGAGGAATTATCAGAGGAGGTTTCCTTAAGAGATGGTGTTCTAGCTGGTGCCTGAAGGATACGTATAGAACTTAACCAGAAACGGAGCATGAGAAAAAGTTTTCCAGGCAAGCAAGAGCATATGCAAGGACACTTGGAAGGGAAGGCATTGACCAACGGGAGGAACTCTCCAACTTAAGTGGCAGGAGATGGCGTCACATTGATAGGCAGGAGCCAGATTAGCAAAAGTTTTGCCAGCCCACAGGAAGGCATTGGAACATGATCCCGAGGACAAAGAGAAACCATTGATTCTGCTTTATTTTTAATTTACTTTTTTTTTTTAAAGCAGCGAAGTGACATGATCAAATTTGTATTTCAAGACCTCTTGGGTTGCATTGTGAAGAAGGGGTGAAACGTGTTGGAGAGACCAGATCAGCTGGCGTCCACATGAAAGATGGCAGTGTCTCAGATGAAGGTGCCGGAAGTGGCTAATGGAGAGACAGATAGTGAAGGGAGAGTTTTTCAGGAAGAATTGACAAGTCTTAATAAGACTGGATGGAGGTGGGGGCTGGTGAGGAAGAGAAAGATATCAAGGATGAATTCTGGATATCTGCCTTCAAGCAGCCATTTAATACAGAAGGAAAACCCTGGAGACCAGCAAACTCAGAGGTGGAAAATAAACAAATATAAGTGAAGGAAACATCACAGTGATTACTTTAGTCTCTGACTTGCTAGGTGTTCTGGGAGAATAGGACCCCAAGTAGATGGTCAGTTCTTGCCCCCAGGAGTTTACAATGATGCTGAGCTCAGGTGTGATTACAAACAGTACTAGTTATGTGAATATCAGCCAAATTACATCCGATTTCTTAATACATGCTATCCTTCACATCTTTCCTTGTGGGGGCTCTAAATGTATTCCCTCCAAGCTTCTATACCATTCAATAAATTTGATAATTAATATAAATCGTCTGACCACTCACAAGCCAGAATGGAGACATTTATCCACACTGTTCTCTGGGTAACCACGGGGTATACGAGTCTTAAGAGATATTTTAACATGGTTTCTCCAGTTATTTCAATAAGTTCTTTAAAAGAGACGGGTGTATTTTTTTTTTTTTTCAGAAAGTAAATGATGGTGTTCGTGCCATTGTAAATCATGATGGATTTCCATATTCTCTACCATAAAGAACTTTTTTTTTCTCTTAGGAAGGAAAATTAAGGTTGCTGTACCATGGGATCACTTTCATTATCTTTAGCATACAAATGATCTCTTAAAAAGATTTTCTTCCTCTACATATGTACAGTATCAATGATATAATTTACATTGCATCTTTCATATTAACACTCTGATCCATCATCGCTAACAATGCAGGGTCTTTGTGTGAGGGCCTGTCGGACAAATGTTTTACCTTGTGAGAAGAAAATTGTTAGCATTTGAATAGAGAATGGTACAGGAAGGATTAATAGCCTACTTTGATGGATTAGAATGTAGGGAAATTGCTCAATATTAATATGAAAATGTTTGTGAATTGGTTGCAAGGTGCTGTCAATGGAAAATGATTATGTCTCCGGGCCTTATCAGTTGAGACTTGACTCTTAGCAAAGTCTTTCACACAAAAGACCGATGAGAGGTGTGGAGGATGCCGGGCTCTGGGAGCTCGGACAAAAACCCACCATTCAACCACTGGAGTCCTCCTGTCACTCTGGGTGTCCTTTCTGTGATATCGTGTGTCTTCACGTCAACATATCTGGCTATGGATTTATTACAGAAGAGAAAGGGACGTGTGTTATTTCTGTACCTTAGGCTTTCCGTCTTTGAAAACCCAATCAGGAACAAGGCAGGGCGTCTTTGTGTAAATTATCGTCGGAGATTTTTGTCTCTGTGCAATGGTGTTCAAGTTGGTCACAGTTGTGAGGACGGTCAACAGTTCCAAAACCATGACATGAAAGTCGTCGTTGAAGAGCGGGGTTGACAAACTCGGTCGGAGAGCAAGCCTAATTTTAGAACGATGTCTGAGAGGTTTTGGGGGTGTTAAAAAGTTACACTTGCAAAATTGCTTCCCGGTGCTTTGAACATATCTTAAGCCTCACTTAACCTTTGGAAATCGATTTCCTACTGAAAGTTTAAATTAAGAACACAGTGGAGACTCATAGAGCTTTGTTGTTTCTACAAAAGTCCCAGACAATAGCTCTGCCCTTCTGGTGGGGTACCCCCAGCGCCGGGCCACCTCATCTCGCTGCCCCGCGGTAACGCTGACTTTCATTCTCACTGACTTGTCAGAATAGAAATGACAAGCCGAGCAGCTGGAAATGCTGTTCTTAAAATCAAGCCATGGTCTCTTCCAAGAATGGACGGGTGCCCTCAGGAGGGTCCTTAGGTCTATTTTTTCCATTTAAGTTTCATATTTAATGCTAGAACAGGCTTTCTTGACCTTAGCACCATTAGCAAAATAATCCTTTGTTGTGGGGGCTGCCCTGTGCATGATAGATGCTTGGCAGCCTCTCTGGCCTCCACCCACTAGATGCCAGTAGCATCCCCCCAGTTGTGGCTACCAAAAATATCTCCAGACATTGCGATGTCCCCTGGGGGACAAACCTCCCTCCCAGCTGGGAACGACTGAGCTAAAGAAATGGAAGGTAATCGTGAGTTATGCAGGAATATTATCATTGGAATGAAAAACGGATACAAAGTTAAATTATTTTCACCTTAAATAGTGAGATTCCATGATGTTTACTTATATATTTTTTATAAAGTAATGATACTAACTACTATCTATTGAATGTTAGCCATTTCCCTGGCATCACATGCTTTGATATCATCTTACAGTCTTCGGGAAAATCTGAAGACTTGGGTAAAATGACTCCCATTTCACGGAGGAGGAAGCTGAGGTTTGCAGATGTGAACCACTTACCCCATATCAATCTGCAAATATGACACAAACGGGACCCAAGCCTGGGTGGCTCTGACAACTGTACCTTTCACCACTTCTGTGTGTTCCTGGTCGTGAGGTCTTCGCTACAAATACCTGTATTGTGCCCCTGTACAATCTCCTGTGTTTGATGAATCTCAGCCTCCACCTCTAGCCCCTAAAATGAGCTCTGAGACTCTGCCTCCTTCCCAGACTGTTGGAGGGTCACTAGGCAATACAGCCGTGGGGGTGGGTTTGGGGTTGTAGATTCCAGGGTCCTGTTCAAGAGTGCAGCGTCGATGAGCTCTCCATGATGTCTTGCGTCTTTCCTGCGGCATTAGGCAGACATCTCTGCCTCCACAAGTAGTTGCTGCATGGGTTGACTCCTGCAAGACACAGAAACCTGAAATAACGGTGCTGGGAATTATCTAGAAACCTGTGGACCCCAACTCTGTTTGTCCTTTCTTTATAGTCCCTGATAGGTGAGATGCCCTAAGATGGAGATATCATTCTATCTGGCTAGGTATCCGATGCTTTTAGTCTGGTGCTTTGGGTCACAAACCCCAGCCCCTTGCACAACGAAGTATTGAACCTTCACAAAATAAATGCACATCTGCATAAACATGCAAGCTTGCATAGATTTTCAGAGGAGCCAAAGAACCCACCAAGACCTCCTTCCCTAGATCCCAAATTAAGAATCCATTTCTAGACTACTTTTGTGTGCTCTTCAAGAATTTTGGTCTAAGTCAGAGCAGCACCATCTTTACAACAAAAGAAACCCATATTTGGACATACTGGGACCTAATTTATGGAAATGAGCAGGTACAGTCACCAGTGAGGGTACACCAGGGAGAGCAGGTGACATCTTCCCCTGGCCTGGCAATGTGCATTTAAGAAAGCTGACAGCTTGCAAGACCAGCCTGCAGCAGATGCATCCCTGGCGTGCCCCTGGGATTGGCAGCTTCATTATTGCTGTTGTCAGTGTTTGTGGAGTGCCGACCCTGCATGCCAGCCGGGCCTTTCCCAGGTAGAGATGTTCGTTGTAACCTATTAATTCCCAGGCAAAGACAAAGTCAAGATAGAGAGCTGGCGGCTCTTAATCCGGCTGCTGCACTTTCTGCTTTAACTCCTTATTTGTGGCTGAAGAGTGCAGACCTCTGTCCTGTCTATGGTCATCCTAGCCTGAATTCTCCCATTTCTTTTTGAATTAAAAACTTTCCCCTGAAGTTATACATGTTCCTGGTTCCAAAAGAATTCAATAAGGCTCCCCCTTGTCTCCCCAGTTCCCTATTCACTCACCCCAATCCTGCTCCCTAGAAGTGACATTCAGTTCTTTCTGATGTACATTTGGAGACTCATTTCCTTGTTTCTAAATAACATGTTTGTATGGCTTTTCTGTAGTTTTAAATCTAGGTATTGTCTGTTAACTTCCTACAGTAGAATATGAAGTGTTCTGGGTCTTAATGCATTTCCCACCACTGCCCCCAACACACATGCCTGGCAACATGCAGGCTCACTTCCTGTAACCTTCCTCCCGGTAGAGTTATGTTGCAATTTCATTTAGTTCAATATTCAGCCTTTACCTTGTTATGTTCATATCAATATTACCCTCAGCTGAGCCATTGATTATGATTACATTTCCTTCCTGTAGAACTTTTTGTTTTCCCTGGAGTTGCTAATAGCCTTGTTTTCTAGCTACCTCTCCGTAATTCACTTGCAGGCTCTCTATCAAAACTGTGACTCTTCTCTCACCGTTTAAAAATACATCTGCTATTTGGTCAGTTTGCGATTCTTCCAGGAGATATCCCTTTTGGACTCTAGCACCACCCCATTCTCCTACTCAGTCTGGACTGACTGTCCTCTAGATTGACTGCTTGGTATCTTTCCTCAGCATCATCCCAGGAATCTCTTTACTCTTTTGTTAGGTTGGATCTGTTTCCTGGAGCTATGTCCCTATCTTTTGGTGGGCATCATCTAGTAACTTCCGACTGTGGATTCATGGAATATATATATTCCTTGAGTCTGAAAATGCCTTTTTCCTAATCTCACCAACAAATGTTAAGGCTGCAAGTGATTCCTTTTCAAAAGGAATAAAAATCTCTTGTAGTTTTCCCAACTTATTGCTCCATGAGCATAACATGGAGCAACATGTTTTCAGAGTCACTGATGCTTTCAGACTTTGGGGAGTACTGTGTATACCTTTGCAATCTATCTCTCAATAACCACTCAGAATTAACAACAACCTACATTGTACAGCCCTTTATTATTTAGCAAGCATTGTCATAGTCATATCTCATTGTGGGAGGCAAGTAGACATCATGAATCCTGTAGCTGAGGAAGCTGAGGCTAACTCAGGACCACACTGTTCATAAATGTCTAGGACACAGGGTTTTGACTCCTGGTGAGTGCAAGATTGCTCAAGAAACCAACAAAGCATGTGATTATGGCACCAGATAAGATTTAAGTTTTGATGAGCTTAGCCAGAATTTTACGTTAAGGAATTCTTCCAAAAAGCTATTTTTATAGAAGCATATATGTTCGGTGTAAGTTTTATATTTTATAGCTTTATATGTTTTTGAACTCTATATGGTAAGTCAGGGGAGCACCATAATACTTTCAAGGTTTAGGAACTCTGAAAGTCTTAATCTGGTTTGTTTTAAGTTAGGTGATTTGCTCCCCCACCACGCTACCTTGATTAAATGAAGTTAATTTCTGTAATTATGCTCCAATTCAGTCCATCCCAGGAAATTAACTTTTAGGCATTGACCAAAAATTTCTGCATCATGAATGTTCTGTTGACTAAAGAGTTTCTCTCTTGGAAAAGAAGGAAAGGGTTTTATATCCGAATCACCAAGGGAGACTTTTCAGCCTATACTCTCTCTCTCTCTCTCTCTCTCTCTCTGATATTTTCCCCTGACCCCTATTCTACTTCTTTTTACCAATTTAGGGATCCAGTGGAGGGGAGGGTGGAGAAAGAAAAAATTAAAACAATAGGATTACATTGACCTTTATCAGAGCTTATGAACTATTTCTGGTTGCCAGGCAGAGGAAATAGCAAGTACAAAGATCCTGTGGCCCTTCTGAAGCTCCCATCCCCTCAGTGCTCTGGCTTTCCCAGGTAAGCACTAGCTAGTTTTTAAAAAATAATCTGATAAAGTATTCTGGATTAATGTAGCTTAAACATAGCTTGAAAACATGTTCTAGAGACAATACCTTAATCCAAAGAGGGAAGAGAAGTAGTAGAATTTCTGATATTGGCCGGCAGGGGACTTCTGTATTTTTCAATCTCGGTGAACAGCACACCTGGAGAAGCAACAAAATACAAAGGAAACAGGGCAGGATTTGAGATCAGGACACCCAGCTGGTTACCCCTGCTCTGATCTATCATGGTCGTGTGATTAGTCACTCCTCACTCTAAATGGAGATAATACAAAACATGCCATGACTTAACCTGTATCTCAAATGTAGAGGGTACGGCAAAGTGTTCTGTAATGAGATACCATAAGGAAGGAAAACCTTTGCATACCATAAACATTAAAGCCATGTTAGTTTCTTACCAAGTTAATTTCATTTCCCAATATTTTCATGTCAAGATAGGGTACTTTCACATAATTCCCTCACAGCAGGTACACTTCTGTAACTCATATTTCCATACTTATCAGAAATAAATTTTCTTTCCTTAAATACAGCCTGCATAAAATTAAATGTATATAAGTGCAGGTATCAGTCAGGGCTTTGTGTTGCAAACATAGAAATGGACTCTATTAGCTTAAGTAAAAAAGGGGGAATTTATTCAAAGTTTATCAGAGTGCATAGAATTGATATTCAAAATAGCAACTCACAGGATCTGGCACTGTCCAGTCGGAAGGGAGCTGGAGCAGGTTCCTGGTGGCCTCCTGCTGTTCTGAGAGTTAACCCTGAGGTTTCTGGATGACTGGCGGGGGGTGGGGGGGTGGGGGGTACCTGAGCAGTTTTCAAGGAAAAGGACTCACTCAGCCACAGCAGTACCAGCATGCGGATTGGGGAGCTTGGGGCTGTGGGTTCCTCACTGAAGGAACCAAAGCATTTTAACATTTTAACCACTGGCATGGGTTCACTAAAGCAGACCCACCGAACATCAGTCCTGGCTGGAGGAGAGACCAAGAGCACCAGGCTGGAGAAAGATTCAGAAACCCAGACAATGGGCAAGACATCTCCACCACCTTTTATGAGACCTGTGGAGGCCACTGTGGCCAATTCTGAACCCTACTCCTTTGCAAGGAAATTCCTAACTGTGCCCTCCTCTTTGTGCATCCAGGACACGAAGTCCTGCATGGGGACAACAGGCTGGCCAAGGCTAGGTGTGCACCCTGCCATGGAGTAAGTAGAGGGTGGTGTAAGACCAGTGCTGCTTCCTACTGCCGTACAGCGAAGGGGAATTTCTTCCAAGGAGAAACAGACTTTAGATGCTGGTGTAACCGATGTTTGCTAGAACGAGTATTGAATGTTGAGACAAAGATGCTTTCCGTAAGGTGGTCTCCCGGTCTGCTTCTCTTTCTCTCCCTCATCTAGAGAGTAACTCTGTAAACAAGCCATCATCATCACCATCATCAAAAAAAAAGACCTTAAAAAACCAGTAGGTGATCGACAATGTGTTGCTTAGCCCAAGGTCACCTTGGATTTTCATCATGACTGCCATGTTTTTCTTCTCATTAAAATATTTGACAAGAATTCTTTGCATGGATGAGCAGCTCCAAGCACCCCAACCCCACACTGTTCTCACAAAGATGTTGTACTGTCATTGTGAATAATTGTGCTGCCAAATGAAAATCAATAGCTGTGTTACACACACATTAACAACAAAATCTGCTGTTTGTATAGGTACAATGCCGAAGGTAATGCATGATTTCTTGATGAAATAACATGTATTTTCTCCCCTTTAGGTTACTTACAAGTGGCCTAAAAAGTAGGGTTTACATCTTTATTTATTTCTGGTTCCCTACTGCACCTGGCAAAGAGGTTTTGATCACAGCTGATGGTTGAAAATGTTCATTGGATTGGACAGTGGTGTTGGAATTGCAAGAATGCAAATCTACTAAGTCTAAGAAGTTGTATACAAGAGGAAGTCAAGTATAGTTGTGAGTGTTACAGGTAGGATGACCAATTGTCCAGGTTTGCTGGGGACTGGAGGGGTACCCAGGACACGGGACTAGCAGGGCCAAAACTGAAAAGTCATGAGCTCGGACACCAGACAACCTAGATTGGAATCCTGGTTCCACCACTTATCAACTGTATGACTCAGTTTTTAATTTGTAAAAGGTGAATAACAACACATTTATTCCAATGGGCTTTGGAAATAAGCATGTTAATATGTATAAAGTACTTTGGACCATCTTGGATCACGGCACATGCTCAGTCAATGTCGACAAATAGTAAATTATTATAACGATGGCTAACTATAGCGTCTCCTACCAGAGCCCAGAAGATGCTTCCATGAATATCTTTCTCAGCATTCGTAAATATTTTTAAAATATTACATGTTGTAAGGGAGCCTGGGTGGCTCCGTCGGTTAAGGGTCTGAGTCTTGGTATTGGCTCTGGTCATGATCTCGAGATCATGGGATCAAGCCCCAAGTGGGGCTCTGCGCTCAGTGTGGAGTCTGCTTCAGATTCCCTCTCTCTCTCTCTCTCTCCCCCTCTTTCTCTGTCCCTCCCCCCTGCTTGTGTGTGCACGCTCCCTCTCTCTCAGATAAAAAAAATCTTAAAAAAAATTGCATGTTGTAAAACATAAACAGTAGAGCGTTTGTTTCAAAACAATGTTATTTTGAAACAGAACAAACTGACTTTTGCAGATATTGGCAAATAACGAGTCAAACTGGAAATCCCTTTGTATAATCACAGGATGTTATAATGTGACACAGACTGAAAAATTTGCAGATATGGGAAAAAGTGTCTTGAGATGAACTATGTGATTCTACGTTTTAGACAGCTGTTGTCCTATCTGACTCTCCCCTTCCATACACACACACACACACACACACACACACACACACACACACACACACACACCCCAACAGGATAACACAATATTGGTTGTTTTTGTACCACACACTTAAGGATTCCCCAAAATCATCCAGGGGAAAAGAAAAGGAAGGGCAGAAAGTGCTGGAAAAGCCTCTTCTACCTAAATAAATGCCACGGTAGCTCTGAACTCTTTGTTTTACCCCCTCTCTTGATGGAAATGTTCCTCATCCCTAATTCCATGGACAAGCTTAAATCAACGTGTAAATACTTTGCCATCACTAGGACCCGATTTCTTCATCGAAGTAACCAGAAGTCTTCAGTCCGCATGTGAAAGAACACAGAGGCCTTATCATCTTTACACAGAAACCAGGGCAGGTGCTGAAATGAAGGCATAATCGGGGTCTGTAAAGCGAGGCTTACCAGCTCCTGGAGCTAGTGCTCCCATGAGCCTCTGTGGCCCACTGACTGTTAGCCTGGACTAGCTTTTAACTGGGTCTCAGCTATGTGAGCTCAGATCATTGGGATGAAAAGAAGACATGGTCAATAATCTGGGTGTTTTGTCACTGCTGTCAAGTATGTGGGTGTTGGGGAATGTCTGTGTGGCTGAGCTCTGACCTGTTATACAGGCTTGAATCCTTTTTCTTTCTCCTTAGACCCTAAGATCCACTCAGAATGAGTTACACTGAGAATTGTAAGGTAATGGTACTATTTCCACTCGAGGGCAAAAGATGAAGGGAAAGCAAAGACCAGTGCTGGATGCTTAGGGAGTTGTCTAAAGAGACGATGACCTAAACCTTTAAATTCTTTATCTATGCAAATAAAGGTGATCGCAATCTTGCTTATGGAATCCTGAGATGACTACAATAAAGGGATACCATCCAAGGTTGCGTGGCATAGACGAGAGTGTTGGTTCTCAAACCTGGCTGCACGTTAGAATAACCCGGGAGGCTTTAAAAAAGTCCCATTGTCTAGGCCACATCCCAGACCAACTAAATGAGAACCTCTGGAGATGGGGTCCAGGCCTCAGTAACAGTAAAGTTCCCCAGAAGACTCCCGAGTACAACCAAGTTTGAGAACCCACTGGCACAAAGTGATGCTTTTCAGACCGTTGAGAGCGCAAACACAGCACCTGGAGATCTTTCTGGAATGCCGATTCTAATTCGGGGGTAAAGTCTGTGGTTGGGTCTCAGATACTGCGTCTCTGACTGGCTCCCAAGTGGGGCTGATGCTGCTTGTCCAGGGACCTCACTTTGAGTAGTGAGAGCATAGCGTATAGAGAAGAAAACTTGAAGGGAGGAAATCTCTGAATATTTGCTCTGGCATTTTTTAGCTGTCTGATAATCAACTGTCCCACTTTTCTAGGACTCTCCCATTTTGGCATTTGAAAGTCCCATGTCCTGGCCAAACTGGGACCCTACGTGTGATCATGAGAAGTCAGATAAAGCCTCTGAGCCCGGTAAGGTCAGTGTGAGAAATAATGTGTGTGCAGATGTCTGCTAATGTAACCCTGTACAGAGGAGCGGTCCAAAAAGTATTTGATAGTTGAAAGATAAGACAATAGTTAGCAAATTAAAATGAAGGTGAGCTGAGCACCTGGGTGGCTCAGTCGTTAAGCGTCTGCCTTTAAGCTCAGGTCATGATCCCAGGGTCCTGGGATCGAGCTCCACATCGGGCTCCCTGCTCAGCAGGGAGCCTGCTTCTCCCTCTCCCACTCCCCCTGCTTGTGCTCCCTCTCTCGCTGTGTCTCTCTCTGTCACATAAATAAATAAAATATATTTTTGAAAAAATTAAATTAAATTAAAAACTGAAGGTGAGCTACCACTTCATACTCACCAGAATGGCTAATCTGAAAATGCCAATGGTATCCAGGATGTGGAGAAGTGTGACTCTCATGCACTGTGGATAGGGGTCAAATTGGTAGAACCTCATAGAAAAAAACTGTAGCAGTGTTAACTCACTCCAAGCCTATGTGCCCGCTATGGCCCAGACCTTTCCATCCTAGGTACATACCCAAGAGAAATGCATTAAATTTTGCCAAAAGATAAACATAGCAGCTTTACTTACAATAGTAAGAAGTTAGAAACAACTCAAAGGTCTGTCAGTTAACTGGCTACAGAAATTGTAGTATAGTCATAAAATGGAACATAGCAATAAAGGTCAATGAACTATTGTTATGCAGAGCAACGCTGATGAATCTCACAAACTTCATATGAGCAAAAGATGTTAGATACAGAAGAGGTCCCGTAGAATTTCATTTATATAAGTTAATAAGGAATTTCATATAACTATACAAAAATTTATAAGAATTTCATTTAAATAAAATTAAAAAAAAAAAAACCAGCCCAACGTACTCTATAATATAAGAAGTCATAATAGTGGTTTCTACTGGAAAGGTCTCTGAGGTTCTGGCAATGTCTTATGTGCTCCAGGTATTGGTTATACCAGGGTGTTCACGTTAGGAAAATTCATCTAACGGTATAATATGATCTGTGCACATTTCTGTATAAATAATATCCTGGAATACAAAGTTTTAAAAAGACCAAAAGGTAGAAAAACAAACATAGGGGATTTATTAGCCTTAACAGACGATACTAGCTGGAAGCTTCGATGGATCCCAAAAGATTTTCGACAAATTGCAAATGAGATGCCTTAATGGTTTCTAAGAGACGGGGAATACGAAGTATTTAAATAGACGTCTTTCTCCTCTGAATGGTCTCCACGGCTTTCCATCCCAAACATGCAGTGGACAGAACTATCTGCAAGTCTCACTGCTCTGTCCTGCACTTCTAACTAGGCGTTCCACACAGGGGGCCTTCTTTTCTGGTCTCTGCGAAGAAAGCCCAAACCTTAGCCAGCATGGGGTGAGCTTCCTAGGAGGCTGCATACACTTCTCTTTAAAGCACCTGTCATATAATCTGCTTCCCATCGGGCCCCCATCCCTCTGACGCTCCAATCCATTCGCTGCTGAGAATCACCATAGGCACTCTTAAGCTACTTCCTCGGACTTATCTTTTAGGCTCCATCGGCCAGTTCTTATGATCCAATGACATAAGATACGCTCAGCAAGCTGAGTGACAATACCTCCAGCTCACCATGTTAAAATGGAATTATCGGGCTGAAATCAGAAGCCATGTAAATCTTCAACAAGCTGTCATTATGGATGTTGATTCAGGAGACCATGCTTTTCCCAGAGATCCGGGGTATTCCTGACAGATGTTCTGTTGGAATGAAGGAGGCCTCTTCGGAGAGTCATTGACAATACCAAATAAGGCTGAAACATCAAGAATCTGCAGATCTCTTGGTCCTGTTTCTTTGGAAGCCCCGGGAGAGACTAGTAGACCAAAAGTGCATCGGAGGTGCATCTTATTTTTCAGAGAAGAGCAAGACAGCTCCCTTGGAGTGTCTTGTGAGCTTTAAAATGTATTTGCTTTCTACCTGCTGAACGGAAATGTAGTCATCGTCAGAGCAATAAGAACCAGAGAGATTCTGTGTTCAACATAGCAGCCACCGCAGCCCGGCAGAAAGTAAGACACATCCGTTCTCGAACCCACTCTCCAAACCTGTCAAAATGGCTCCCGCTTCCCTCAGAGTAAAATCCAAAGTCTTCCCTGCATTCCCAGGCCCTTCCTGATCTCCTCTCTTACCTTGCCCACGCCATATGTCACCATTCTTGCCCTCTCTCTCTCGCTGTCTCCAGCCACCTTCGTCTGGTTGCTGCTTCTGAGAAACTCCAGGCATACTCCTACCTTGGGGTTCTGCGCTGCCTGCCCCTCCTTCGTGGAATACCCCCACTCCACCATATCCTATTGGCTAACTCACTGAACACCTTCAAATCTGGGCTTACACGTCACCTCTTCAGTGAGTTCAACCCTAACTATCCAGTACCCGTCCCACACACACACACACCGCTGCTCTTCTAATTCCCTTCACCCTGATCTACGTTCTTTTCTCCACACTGTTTCTACCTAACTTCCATAGGACTATTTCGTTCTTCTGTTTATTGCCTCTTTCTGTGCTAGATTATCAGGTCCACAAGGTTAAGGATTTTGTTCTGTTTTGTTCACCGATACATCCCACCAAACTAATACAGTCTGGCGCACACAGGTGCTCAACGAATAATCATTGAATGGTGAATGGCTATAATTTATTGGGTGCTTAGTACGTGCTCTCCTTGTGCTGAACACTTTACGTGTATACAGGTGACAATCCACGAGAAAGGAATATTACTAGCCACATTTACAAGTGAAATTGAAGCAGAGAGAGGTGGATTAACCTGACTGGGGTCACACAGCGAGTAAATAATGAAGCCAAGATTCAAACCCAAGCACTCAGTCCTAGAACACTAGTTCTTAACCACACCAACTACGTGGGAACAAGCGATGCCAAGACGAGGATATGCTCTCAGCAAGCAAATCTTGCCTGTGGTAGCTATCAACCTGTCGCTCCTACATGCATTCTTTTCTGGGTAAGTGTACCCCAGTTTTCCCTTAGAGAATCAATCATTCCTTCTTCCACTTTGGGTCTGTGGGACGCCATTCCTGAGCAGCGGGGAAGCACGTGATGGGAGAAAGCCAATCAGCGCATGGCGTTCCTCGGGTCCCGGTGATTGGCTCAGGGATGGTCAGGTGACCCGATCGGCGCTTTGAATGCCGGGCCGCGGCGGCTTCAGTCCTGCAGGACAGGGAGGCGCACCGAGGAAGTGGAGTCAGTGAACACTGGGAGAGGCCCTGGGGCTGCCTAGGAGGTTTGTTCGAAGCCTTGAGATGCGCTTTTCCTCTATCCCAGTATCCTCTCTGGGTTATGGCCTCTGCCTGTGGTGGTTCAGTGGGCAGGAGAACACATCCCCTTCCTTTGATTTGCTCTTATTTTCCCTTTCTCCCTCTCTTTTTGCTCTTTCCTTCTCTCTTTCCTTTCTTCCAACCTCCCTCTCTCTTCTTTCTTTCTCTCCCTTCCTTCCCCCTTCCTTCCCTAATATTAACTGAGTGGTTACTATGTGCCAGAAACCATCCTGCATTTAAACACTTCAGCCCGTTTTATTTTCGCAACAGCCATCATAGTTAGGAGTGTTGAATATTCCCGTTCTGAAGACGAAAGTGCAGGCTAGGAAATTTGCACAGGGTCACCAGGTTGGTAAGTGACAGAGCCGGGTTCCAAACCCAGGCATTCTGACTCCAGCCAAGGCACTCTTCATTGCTAGGGTACTCTGCCTCCCTTGTGGAGCAGAGGGTTGTGTGTGGGGCAGGCCAGAGCTGATAGAAGGGTGGCTCTGAAGTCAGCCCAGCCTGAATGCCAGTAGCAGTGTAAGGGGCAGACCAGAGCAGTGATGAAGAACAAAGCTTTGATTGCAGGCCAGTTCTGGTTTGAGTTCTGCCTCTTCCGTAAATACTAGTCGTGTGAACTTGGCCCGTTGATTAACCTCTCTGAGCTCTTGGATTCTCACTGGTGATGAGCAGTGAAGAAGATCACACTATCACAATCATGTTGCCTGGTTTAACTGGAAAAAAAAATGGATACAAAGTGTTGCTCCATCATTTGGTACCTAAGCGAAAGCTACTATGATAATAACAGATTATAGATAATCACTAGTAATAGTCTTCTTATTGGTGACCCTTCACATCCTCAGTCGCAGCAGTGGTTGTCCTGAAGACAGAGAGCAAATGTGTTTTCGCCCTCGTGACTTGAGCTGACAGCCCCCTTTCTAGCTTCACTCTTGGAACTGAAGACTACTTACACGCTGCTGAAAAAAATACATTTAAACAATGCCAATTAAATTTTGTCAGCCTTCGGAAGGAAAACATGAGGTGCAACATTCAGGATGTGACTGTGTTTAAAAAGATGTCCTCCAAAATACAGACGTTCCCCAATGAGGGGCAAATTAGCCTGAGTCCTTCCCAGGTGATACCAAGCAGACAGTGCTTTCAGAATGAGTGATCTGGCCCCGAAAGCGCTGGGACGGTGCCACAGAGGGTGAACCTTCGCGAGCAGGGGCAGAGCCTACAAATAGGAAACATCACCCAGATCTTGGATCAACGCAGCTGTGGAAAATGACATTTTAAGAAACGTTTTCTCCAAATGGAGGCACTTTTAGCATAAAACCTTTTTCTGTCCTGAGAGAAACGGAATGTTTTGGCTAGGCACAAACCACACGGCAGTTATTTTCCAAACACGCATGTTTTCCGCGTGTCAGTTTCCCTGCACGTTGTAGATCATTTTCAAGACTCCTTGGGGAGAAGAGCTCTGAAAAACATGATCCTTTTCGACTTGAGCGAGCAGAAGTCATGATACCTGGTTCACATTTGGGGGTGCTCAGCTCCCCGCCATCTCTTTCCCCCCTTCCCATAACTCTTCCGGTGTATTTAGGCTTCCGAGAGAGCAGGACTTCGGTGCCTCAGCGCTGACCAGAAGAGACTGGACGTCAAAGCGCTTTGCCAGTTTCCGCTTTTCCTTATAGTGTTCCTTTCCCCTTCCACTTTTACTTAAAAAAGAAAAAAAGAAAATCCTGACTTAAGAAACCTTGATCTGTTTTGAACTGACTGGCCCCAGCTATTCCTTCCTGTGCTCCCCGAGACGGAGGGAGGCGTGGTGGCAAGAGGGCCTAGAAGATTCCAGGAGAAGGGAAGGGGGGGAGGTGCCAAGAGAGGGCAAGGGCGAATGGGGCCCGCTCTGCGGGGAACATTCAATAACTCTCTTACCTTTTATGCTGTAGGACAGGAGCTCATTTGCTCAATTTGGGGTGACAGCAGCTGGTTTTGTTACCGCATAGCTGGAGTCTTAAGTAAGTGCCCCTCTTGGAGGCTGAAGGCAGTGTTCGTTATCTTAGCCGTGGGAGGGCATGGAAATCGGAGGCGGTTTGGCAACGCAGCATAAATCCACTGTTTGTGAGCGGCCGACCCAGCCGGGGAGGAAGGAATGCACAGTTTCCCTTTGACGGTGTGATTTCCTGCTTCTCCTCCGAGAGGTTGTCTGGACTCCATGCAGAAGCAAAATCTGCATCAATTACTTGAAAGGAAACCAACCCAATTCCTGAAGGTTTGGCAGCAGAAATAGTCATTGTTGAGAAAGGGGAAGAAAGAAAAAAAAAAAAAGACTAATGAACTCCCCCCTCTTCGGTACTTTCAAAGGCCTCTTGTGATGGTGGCTGCCTCTTTTTTTTCTTTTTTTCTTTTTTTTACAGAGTTCTTAGGGACGCTCATTAGCCCCTCAATAAATGCTACTTTAAGGGCTTGTAACTTTGTCATTAAATCTGCACTCCAAGATGAATTAAGGTTGTCGCAAAGAAATGCCCTCCCCACCCCCGACGAGCCTCTTTACAATTACCAAAAAGGCAGGAAAATAGATTTGTGCAGGATTTTCAGTACTCGTTTATGGGCCTCCCTGTCAAATAGTGATTAATTCGGGGCCACTTAAGTTTTTCTAACTTTCATCCATAATGGGCACGTTGACATTTTTATTTGAATCTCTTTACGCCATCCAAAATAATCTCCTTCAGCAACAGAAACTGATGGTTAATTGCCACAGAGCAGCTGTTACCCCTTCTCAGCCGACAGCCTCTTTCAGGATGGTTCTGAGCTCGGTGCCTGTGGCACTCACGGGCCCTGGTGACAGTGGCACGTCAGGTGGATTGATTGAATGGCCCCCCTTGTTCCTGACTGGCTGTGTCTGTCTACACTGGTAGCCGGGCCAAACAAAGCCCTTCGCATCTAAATATAGCATTTTTTTTTGGCCCCGGGCCCTCACTGTCTTGTTTTCCTATTCTTCCACGCTCTAAAACAAATACAAGCGAGTCCTACTTTAGCATGACTTATTTTTTTTTTTTTTACCCAGATCTGCATATTCCATGGGTCAGACTCTGTCCTGGAAATAGAACTTCATGCACAATTAATTTGATTTTCTGGTTAATTGAAGGCTCACCAGAAAAAAACTGCTTTGGAAATTCACTGCTTACTGCAGAGTCCTCTGAAAGTGTGTCCAGATGCTCTCAAAGCAGCAGAATCTCGGAACTGAAAGAGAAGTGGGCGTCTGTGTGCCCAGACCCCTGGGCGGGTGGAAGGCAGGACCGATGGATCCTGGAATTTATGTCTTTGGCACAGCCCTTCCATTTTTGAACACATTTCCAAAAATTGTTCTTTAGGTATTTCCTTCTTGTGTTGCCTACCCTGCTTATTAGTGAATTTTTAAAATTGTTTTCTTGATTAGAGGGGAGTCAGCAGGCCTTCAGGACCCCACATTGGCCATGGTCCTATGGATATGGAGTTGCTGGGACATAGGTGTGAGCGGGTGACTGCCAGAGGCATGAATCTTCTGTAGACGTCACAGATTCTCCAAGCTGTTTTCTTATTTCTGTTCCCCTCCAAGCGTGGCCTGAGCGAAACAGTTCCAGATATTTGGGAATTCGGCTAGATGAGGTTCTGTTCATCAATTTGGTGTTTTATTTTTTTTTTTAAAGATTTTATTTATTTATTTGACAGAGCACAAGTCGGGGGGGGGTGGCAGGCAGAGAGAGAGGGGGAGAAGCAGGCTCCCTGCTGAGCAGAGAGCTCGAAGTGGGGCTCCATCCCAGGACCCTGGGATCATGACCTGAGCCGAAGGCAGCCGCTTAACCGACTGAGCCACCCAGGTGCCCCAGTCAATTCGGTGTTTTAGTGCACTGTGAGACTAGCCTTTGCAGAATGTTGGTATAACTTGAGGCATAAAGAAGAAAGAAAAATGACTAATTTAAGATGATTTACCTACCGTGTTTTGATCATAAAAGTAATATGTGTTATAATAAGTTCAAACAATACAGAAAAGTAAAGTTGAAGTCCCCCAAAGTCCTGCAGAAATAAGTATTTTACAATAAAAAAAAAAAAAAGCATGTGGCTGAGGCCCATGTAGAGGTGGTATGGCTCTGAATGGAGTTGTTTAGGCTGTCCGCCCTGCCACCTGCTTCTTCTGACTTCCAAGCCTTGATAGAAACGCCAATCAGCCCTCCAGTTCCTCTGGAAGACCCCACCAAGAACAGTGTTATTCAGGGACATCTAAGGAGAACGATGGCCATATGCTCTTCAGGTCCCAGAGTTCTATCTTTGGATCCAGTCAGTGGGACCCCAGAAATTCTGCTCCTTTGTGCTGTATGAATTTAGCCCAAGGTGAGGAGATACATAGCACACGTGGTTGATCCTCTGCCGTCTTCTTTGTCCAGCCTAGATATGACCTTGAATCCTTCTCACAATGGGGTCCTTCGAACCTGCCACCAAGCAACTGGAATGCGCACTAGATAGGCACCCATTTGCCCTGCTTTTTTGCTCTAGTGCTGGGAATTTTGTAACCGCATTTGCTCTCATGTTGACATTGAACTTCTTTCTGTTCTCATTGACCCCTTTTGAAGAGCTCTGAGTGTTCAGGTTTATTTTATTTAAAGATTTTATTTATTTATTTGAGAAGGAGAGTGCGAGTGGTGGTGGTGGGAGGGGAGAATAGAAGGGGAAGGAGAGGAAGCAGGGGAGAACCTGGCAGATTTGAGCTGAGTGTGGAGCCCGATATGGGGCTGGATCTCACGATCCTGAGATCGTGACCTGAGCCAAAGCCCAGAGTCGGACGCTTAACTGACTGAGCCACCCAGGCACCCCATAAAGTTTATTTTTAAACGAAGCTTCCGGAAATTTTTTTCTCCCTTCCGAAGAACTGGGTGCTCCAGTGAAGTGAGGCTTTGTCATTGGTCACCATTCCCTTTTCAGTCTTGCTGCCGGGAGGCTCTGAGTCAAATCTCAAAGTTCAGTGACAGCAAACATAATGAGCCTTATAATTGCCCTACTGCAACCTTCTTTTTCCTTGTCCAGAGTTGTTGTTTCTACCACATGTGTGTTTGGTTAGGAATTGCCTCATATCAAAGAGGCAAAGGGATAAATAAATAAATACACCAATTAAAAAATCATGCAGCCAGTCCAGTGTCTTATAAACCCAAGCCTCAGCCCCAGAGCTCCTTCTGTTTTCCTTCATGCTTAAACACTTACGTCCATGCTTTTGCACTCTGTTTAAGAAGAAAAATGGCCACCAGAACAATGTGACTGGAACCCAACAGGAGAAATAAAATGGGGCGGATGGCCTCTGGAGAACGTTGTCATGGCCCATTTTACAGATAAGCCAGGGCAGACATGAAGGAGGACTCAGCTTCTAGGGGCAGCCAGAGTATGTGTGAGTTGGCAGGTCACTCCAGAGTCCTGCCTCCAGGCCACCGTGGCTTGTCATCTTGGGCAACCTTTTCTGTTTTGAAAGCACTTCGGCGCTCCGCGATCATTCCAAATGCTGCTGGGGAGCACCCTTCCTTTCTACTGTGTTTACCCATCAGAGTCTCTCTGACTTTGGAAAAGCACAAAATATCTCAAGGAAGGAAGGAACGTAGGTACTTGGCTTCCAACCCCCCAATACGGAGAAACAATTTGAATACACAAAACTAGAAAAGCATACCACAGAAGGGTTGCTTAAAATTCACAGCTGTCAACATCAAGTATTTTGTGTGAGAGAAAGAACGTAGGAAACATCGGGTTAACAAAGTAGCTGCAGATGGATGGGTTCGCGCCTGGGACGGGGCTGGCATTGTCCGAGCTGTTTGCAGAGGCTCATTTGCATTCAGGGACAAAGATTCCCTGTGGGAGACCCTTTCTCTCCAGCCTCCTCCCCAAAAAGGCCCCTCACCATCCACAGTGAAGATAGTCTGCCTCAGTCCCCTCATCCGAAACCTACAGGAACGAACACAAATCTGTTATTTTAACACAACGTGGGCACAAAGTGATGTTTTCACTCTGAAGAAAGCCCGGGGAAGCCAAAGAATGGGGCCTTTTATTTGCAGGAGATACTCAAAGGAAGTGGGATTGAACTGCGGGCCAGGGTAGATGAATAAAGTTGTTAGAAACTTTGCAGCCTGTGGTCTGGGAGCTCCACTGTAAGTTGCTCGACTGTCAGCTTGAAGCACTTTGCATCAGAATGCATAATTGTGTCTGTTAATGACATTTTTAGCTTAGCTCTCCAACATAGAATAAATTCATCCCCCCCCCGCCCCCACTTTTCATACTGCCTGGGAGAGGACTTTTTTTTTTTTAATTTAATAAACATGATTGACAACAGAGAATGTAGATTTGCTCTCTTTCGGCTCCGACTGTATTTTTGAGTCTAGGAGGCACACATGGATTTTGCTGATGATGCGGTGGCAGCCCGTTAACAATTGCGTTCATTCCACAAATTCTAAAGTCCCCAGCTTATGACTCTCGGAAGAAGTAGCTGGAAAGTGGCACAGAGAAAGGTTTAAAAATACACTGAAACTAAGGACATTGGAAGCACCGTGTCTAAAGCGAAATGGCAGAGTAGAAATGTCATGTCGATGGTAAAGGCCAGCCTGCAAGGGGGCCAGGGTGGCCTCTGAGAGCAGGGCCCTGAGCTCCGGGGCTCCCATCCCTGGGCCACATCTCAAGGGCCTTGCCCTTGAAAGGCCTCCACCTTTTACCACTGCCTTTGAACCAGGAGCACTTGGAGCTTCGAATCTGGCCCTGCCGGCTGGACAACTGTTTTACTTGCAGAGATTGCGAGAGAGAGGATTGGAACCAGTGCTCTGACCTACTGGAACTGTGGGAGGGAGCCTGGGGCACCCATATCCCCTTCCCATCTCTCCCTCCCTCCCTGTGTTCCCGAGCTGCCCAGAATAAGGGGTAAGAGTCCCCCTTTCCCGTCTGGATGGGGAAACGGCACCGGAAAGATGACTTTTACCAAGGCCAAGAAGCCCAGGGGACATTGTGATTTCTGAGGCCCTGGCATGAGGCGCCAGGAGTCTGGGGGTGGCGACTGCCCGGCCCTGCTCCCAAGAGTGGCCCCATGATGTAACTGAGGGCCTTGACCCCAGCTCTTTAAATCAGGGACTCCTTTAGGGGTTCCCCACTGCCATTGTTTGTAATGGCCTTAATCCCAGGCCTGTGGGGCAAGTTAAATAATTTTTCTTTTTTAACCACCAAGAAAACCTCCCTCGGGTTTGAGTAGGGGAGAGAGAGAGAGAGAGAGAGAGAGAAAGGAAATCCCCCAGAGCATACATAATCTCCTCTTGAGCTGGTCTCCCTGGGCCCTTGGTTTGCAAAGCTAAGCCTTCAGGATAGGTTCAGGAAGAGGAGCAGGAGGATCTCGCTGCCTGGGTTTGGGGGAGCATGCTAAGGGGTGGGGGGGGTGCCGCTGTGACGCCTTCAGGGGCTCCCAGCCCGTACTGGCCCCTGACCACTGTTTCGGACAGCTGTGTGCAGCCCAGCATAGACCGCTCTGAGCCGTGCGCGGGCCTTGGTGTCTGTGGTCATAGGTCTGTGTCCAAGCAAGAGGTCAGATGAGATCATCGGGGTGGAAGAGCTTGGTAAACTCTAAAGCACTGGACAAATGTCAGTCTGTTTTAGCTCGTAGCCAGTAGAACCGTCTCCCTCCTGCCAAGGAGACCATTTTTTTTTTCCCTTTGGTCTGAGTATTTTTGTACTTGTTAACTAATATTTACTGAGAGCCTACCACTGACCAGGCACTTTAAAGACATGAATCAGATCCTGTCACTCCCCTACTTCAAACACTCTGTGGCTGCTCATCCCACGTAGAACAGCATTCAGAGTCCTCCCGTGGTCTGCAAGGCCACCTCTGAGCAGGCTGTGCAGCCTCATTCTCATCTTTACCTTGAGCCACGCCCTCTCCCCTTCTGCCCGCCCCCCCCCCACCAGGTACCCTCCTTGCTGCTCTTCGAACGCGTCAGCTTTATGCTCATCGTAAGGCCTTTGCACGTGCTGTTGAATCTGCCCAGAAAGCTCTCTTTCATCTACTCGGATCTCCATTCGAATGTCACTTCCTCAAAGAGGCTGTCCTTGACCACACTCTATAATCCACCCCCCATACCTGATACTCTAGCCTCTTACCTCGCTTGAAGTCTCTTCTTGGCTCCCCATCATAACCTGAAATTGTTGAAGATCTGTATAACAGCGTGTAAGAGTGCGTGTGTGTGTTTACTGCTTGTCTCCTCCACTAGAACCCACGCTCCCCCAAGGGCATTTGGCCTGTGGCTGTATGCCCACGGTACCCAGCACATAGTAGGTGCTCAATAAATGTTTATGGCATGAACACACAGCCCCGAGGATGCCTGGATGAGAAGTTGGGGGCTCATAGTCCTGTGCTTTATCTGATGGGATTTAGCTTAGAAGGGAAACAAGAATAATTAATAACTCACTCTTTACTTTGTGACTTAGTATGAAGGACTCAGACGCTCAGGTTACTTTTCATAAGACTTGTCCAAAATTGAGGATCTGGTGTCTAAGGTCCTCTTTGAGCCTGGAGGTGAGAACCACACACTAAAAGGACCACCCACCTCCCAGGGACTAGATGGACCTTCTCTACCTCTCTCTTAGCTGCCTCTTTGCAGAGAAGGTGAGAACCACCTCCTCTCTGCCTTGCCGATCCGTTTGAAGAGTCGGCGCCTCACCCAAGCTGAGCCAATTACACTCCCTCGCCCCCAGGCCAAGGGTGACCAGGAGCCTGTAGCTGGGCCAGCTGGGACCCTCCCCTAGGGATTTTCCAACAGGAACTAGAGAGAAAAACTTTTCTTTTTCTGTCCAGTCACAAAGCTGTTGAGGCTGTGAGGCCAGGAACCACCGTTCATGGAACTTGCAACTTCAACTGCCCCAGGAAGAGATTCAGGGACAAGAGGCAACGGTGGAGATGGAGACATAGAGAATGGCTGGCTGGTTGGTTCCACTCTTGCTCCCTCCCTTACCTACAGTCCTGAGCACTAAATCCCCCCTTTCTGCATGAGCCGACCTCAAGCTGTTTGGTGGTGGTGGTGTGTGTGTTGTTGTTGTTTTTTTAAGTCAACCCACAGTGCCCTGATGAGTATATTTTTATTTAAACTACTTATTTCATTACTCTAAAATAAACACATGTCATTGAAAAATTCAGACTCTCCAGGAGACTGCATGATGAAAAGGGGTCTTCTTCCCTGTCCCCCACTGCCTCCTGGTGCCACAGCATCCGCCTCCCCACTTCATTCCCTAGAGGTAAAGGCAACCACTTGTTAAACTGATTATCCTTCTTACTGTCATCTGATAACTTCTGGCAAGCATTTTGAAAGGCAGCAGAAAAATCCTTTGTAATTTTGATTTATCTGATTGTAATATATATTCCTCTTGTAGACTTTCAAACAATGGGTTATTCAACCATTTATTTCAGTCAGCTTTGTCTGCATTAGTAAATGTTTTGACATTAGCCATTTATTTCAGAGATGAATGATTCATTTGGGTATTTCTCAACAACATAAAATAATACTCTGGGTGAGGGCATTGCTGACTTTTTGGCAGGGACTGAGTTACTCCTTTTCACATTCTTTATACGGATCGCGGTGCTTTGTGCCGAGTAGGCGCACGGTATGTGTCGGAATGGATGAGGAATTTGGTGAAAAGAAGCCCAGGATGGAAGGGGGAAAGAATGAAATTTTATTGAGTGCTTTCAACGTTCTGTGGACTTGGCATGCTTTCTCTCTTTAGTTGTAGCTGTAACTCTGAGAAGCTCTGCTTTCTTCTTCCTTCCCCGGCTGATTGGTTTTTTTTCTTTCCATTCCATGTGTCTCCTGCAAATTCATTTTGCTTAGGTTAGCAGGAGCTGGTTTCTGTTGCTTGCAACTCCAGAACCCTGACAGAGAAATCAGTGCCTGGAACATAGAGTAGAATGGACTGGGCAGGAAGAGACAGATAAGACTCCATTCGCAAATGAGGAGAATGAAGGTACAGACCCATTAAGTGCTTTGCTTCAGGCTACAGAGCTAGGGAGTGGCCAAACAGGAATTAACTCGGGCCTGTCAGGGTACAAAAGTTTTAATTTTTCCAACCACTCTGCCGCCAGGTGCCAAGGAACAAATTATTTCTAGAGGCCAAAGAAAGCATGACTGAACTTGCGTGGTTCTCGCCAAGAAGTTGGTCTGCATTTGTTTTGCAGAAGATGGCTTCTTTTAGAAGTCTGTAGGTTTTGTCCTCAGAGAAGTTTCTAGATTTTTGTTGGCCCAGTGGCATTTCTTGGACACTTAGAAAAAATGTTTAGATGAGACAAATCATAAAAGAAGACCTCAGACGCTATCCTCCTCTTGGTCTCTTATATCACTAAATGGTTCATATGTTGTTGGGGCGCCTGGGTGGCTCAGTCATTAAGTGTCTGCCTTTGGCTCAGGTCACGGTCCCAGGGTCCTGGGATCGAGCCCTGCATCGGGCTCCCTGCTCGGCGGGAAGCCTGCTTCTCCCTCTCCCTCTCCCCCTGCTTGTGTTCCCTCTCTCGCTGTCTCTCTCTCTGTCAAATAAATAAATAAAATCTTTTAAAAAAATACAGACCTGTACCTCTGAAACAAATAATACATCATATGTTAAAAAAAAAAGAAGAAGAAGAAGAAGAAGATAGCAGAAGGGGAAGAATGAAGGGGGGAAATCGGAGGGGGAGACCAACCATGAGAGACGATGGACTCTGAAAAACAAACTGAGGGTTCTAGAGGGGAGGGGGGTGGGGGACAGGTTAGCCTTGTGATGGGTATTAAAGAGGGCACGTACTGCGTGGAGCACTGGGTGTTACATGCAAACAATGAATCATGGAGCACTACATCAAAAACTAATGATGTAATGTATGGTGATTAACATAACATAATAAAATAATAATAATAATAATAAAATAAAAAATAAAAAAATAAATGGTTCATATGTGTCCCAATCCTCTTCTGCTGCTGTTGCTACATGGCTAAAAAGAAAACAAGAGGCATCCACCATCTATGGTGAATATTGATCATTTCTTTGCTTAAGGTATGATTCTTTACCTCACATAATACTGCAAAGTGGTCAAAAGCAGAGGCTCTAGAGCCAGGTTTCCTGGGCTTGAATTCCAGGTCTGCTTGTCTTGAAGCTTTGTTGTATCTGATCTATTACTGTCACTGTGCCTCTGTTTTCTCATCTGTGCAATGGGTATAATCATAAAGCCTCATGTTTCTTGGGACTGTTGTAAGGATTAAAAAGTTAACCGACGTAAAACATTTAGAACAGGGCCCAGCATAGAGTAGGTGTTGTGTTTGCTATTAATATTCTTCCTGAACTTATTACTTAAATTTTTAATTACATTTTTAATTTTAAGGTCCTGCGGAACCGGAACAGACGAAACGTTTTGAATTCTGCCAGTACACTTGTGTAAATTTCCCAGTTCAGAACAGTGGCTCAAATTCTGTGATTAAGGCATTGGTCTCCATGTAACAAACGACGGGCAGCAATAGGAGTATAAATAGAATCCTCCTTCATGGATATCCTAATTATTCTTCCCTCTTTGACACGATTCCATGTTTAGCTGCATAACATTAAGCAATACTCATACAGTTCGAGAAAGGGCAATTTAGAAAGATCAGACCCAATGATCTTAAAGCTGTGATGTATGGTTCAGTGAAAGTATAAGTAGGTCAAATACCGCTAACAGAATTAGCTGAAATTATGCAAGCTATTATATTGGATATTACTGTTTGAACATTTTGTATAAACTGCCGTAATACACATTCGTCTTTATAGGATGAATCAAGACTTAAAACTAATTCTGGCGAATTAAGAATTGTATTTTCCAGGAATTAACTACCACCATTTGACTGCAGCTGTAAAAATTTTATTAGGCAATACATCTGACCTCAAATTGGAAATTGGTGTTGGAACCAGTTTAGGAAATAATTATTGCTGTGTTGTTAATTTTATATTTGCCTAATAAAACACAGCAGGAGCAACAGGGTTGGGTGAATGTTACAAAAGAAAGCCCTTGGACGTGGTCTAAACCAGTGTTTTCAACCTCACTGGAATGCCGATTAGGAATGCGTCCGTCTGATGAACGCTGTTGATGCTGAGGTTGTGGAATTAATAGTCCCTGGCTGTGTGAAAGAGAAACATGTTGATGTGTCTGTACCATCTGAGCCAGCCACTAAGAAGTGTCACCGTGTGCATGCCTCCCCCTGTTTGCTTTGGTAAAGTTTAACTTCTTCACATACCTACAACTACACACACCTATGCACACCTGCCTGTTGACATTGACGCTTGACCTACCCACTTGTTCCTGTTTGTTGAGTTGGCGTTGTGAAGAGTAGTGGCAGAGAAAGACCAATGTCTCTTGGAAGCAAAAAGCATGTGTTTTTGTTACTGCTGTCAGGGTGGTTGCTGTTGGTGTTGAGAGAGGGCTAATTATTTCAGCAATTCTGTGAGTGGCTATTAGGCTTCCTTATGCTAGTATCATCTTCTAGTATCTTCTAGTAGCATCTAGTACCTTCTATTATCTTCTAGTTTCATCTCAAAGACATAATTTGAGGCTATAAACTGAGTCAGTAGCCACTTGCTACTGGTTGCTGTGGGGCAGTGTTATCCAAAAGTTGGGATACAAATTGCCTTTTGGATGGAGTATCAAATAACAGATCCCACGATGAAAAAATTACTACCTTAGCAGTCATCTCAAGATCCTTCTGGTTGTGTCAATCAAAGTGGCTCAGTTTGCTCGTAAGATGTCCTTAACACCTTTTAAACACTTGTTCATCTCCATTTTTTACCAAAGAGGGGGGAGGACTCAGGCTCAGAGCCTTGGCAGGCATGGCAGCTGCCAGAGTTAATGATATCAAATTTTCTGCTCTGCTGTTTTTTAATGGTTATATTTGATTTAGAGTAAGTGAACACGGTTTTTCATTTGTTTTTAAGATTTTATTTATTTATTTACTTTAGAAAGAGAGAATGCAGGAGTGGGGAGATGGGCAGAGAGAAAGGCAGAAGGAAAGGAAGAGAATTCCAAATAGACTCTGTGCGGAGTGTGGAGCCCGACTCGGGGCTTGATCTAATGACCCCGAGATCATGACCTGAGCCCAAACCAAAGAGTCAGATGGTTAACCAACTGAGCCACCCAGGAGTCCCTGGTTTTTCATTTAGATGATATGGACTGAATATCTACTTTAAAAAGAATTTAACATAAAATGAATTAATTGATTTTAAGAAAAAAAATACTAGGTGAATACTAATATGAGTAGTCCTCAGATAAGGCAAAATCAAGAAGGTCGTTGTAAAGGCATAGGGGCCGTGCTCAAAGAATTTCAGCTGGAAAGAGGTTAATGAAATGTCTACTTAAGGGGACATGGGCTGGATTGGGGGAACCAAGGAGGAATGGGGTGTATCCAGGACCAGCAACTGTGGGAAGCCATTAGCCTCCCAGGGCCGAATGGTGAGGGAAAGGAAGGGTTTCCCCAGAGCCAAGTAAGACAGCTGCCCCAATGGGAAGCAGGGAAATCTTTCCCCATCCTGATGGTGCCTTCGAGCAGCCCAACCCAACGGGAAGCTAAGGTCAAGGGAGAGGCTGGGAGATGATGCAGTCCTCAGAGGTCAGGCTCCCAGGGCAAGGGGCAGGTTGGAGAAGGGTTGAAAGTGCATCAGGAGTGGGGCTTGGCAGATGGAGAAGAGCCAGAAGGGCAGTGCTTTGATGGCTGAATTCAGGAGATACTGCCAGGGGTATAAAGAGGGGAAATGGGGATTTGGGGAAAAGAAATGGACTTTTGAGATCCTACCCTGCATTTGCCATGGGTCAAATATCCTTGACCTGCTTTGTTTCAGTATTTATTTCACTGGTGGACAGACAAGATAAAGAAAACCACCTCTAAAATTCTTACGCTGCAAGAGTACAAAGCACAGTGATCAGTTATGAGCGGACAAAGGTTTGGCTTAAAAGCCCTGCAGTAGGGCAGCCCAGCTCACCCAAGTGCTCTGTGAAGTAAAGCACAACAGTTGAGAAAAACAGTTTAGGAAGCCAGGCAGCTGGAGTTCAAATCCCAGCTCCATCATGTACTAGCTCTGCGATAGGGCAAGTCATGTAGTCTTTCTGTGCTTCATTTTACTCCATGTACAAAAGACCAGCTCCTACTTCTCAGGGATGCTGTGAGGACTGAATGGGTTCATGCAGATAAAGCTTTTTGAACAACCACCAACACACACAAAGCGTTCAATAAACATTTTTTTTTTTTTGGTAGCACGTTACTGCAATTCTGGTTTTTGTTTTGCTTTGTTTTGTTTTAAGATTTTTATTTATTTGAGAGAGAGAGAGAGCACAAAGGGAGAGTGAGAGGAAGAAGACACTCCCCGCTGAGCAGAGAGCCCACTGCAGGGCTCGATCCCAGGACCCTGAGATCACGATCTGAGCCAAAAACAGATGCTCAACTATCTGAGCTACCCAGGTGCCCCACTGCAATTCTGTTTTGTTTTTATTTTATTTTACAGAGAAGATACCCATTCTCTCATTGGGGCATTAGTAATGGTAAGTACTAATGCTGAGGCATAAAAAAAATAATAAATAGGGTAAGATCTTTCCTCCCCAGTGTTTCTTAAGTTCAGTAACACTTCAGTAGAAGAGAAGGCACAATAATTCAGTAAGTAAGACCCTGGTGAATCAAGTAAATCAGAATAATATCTGTTGAAATATGTTCTATGTTGGCCCAGTCCACTGAGATGACCTAGTGAGTCGAACAGTGGCTGTAGTTGAGCCACTTTTAGAGAATGGAGGCTGAGTGACCTGAGACGTATCATCCTTCGAGCCTGTGGATCAACATGGGGCTGAACATCCCAAGCGTTAATTTTGGAGGATTTTTCCTTAATCTGCAATATGTTATTTTATTGTCAATTCCTTCTTTCTGATAAGAAGAATAAGGTACCCCGAAAAGTTAAGATTCTCCAAGCCTAAGGATGCTATAGGCGGTAAAAATCCTTCATTTGGTTTGTGTGTATGTTGGGGCAAGAGTGCCCCGGATAAGGTATGGCTCTTGCTCTTGAGGAGAGTATGATTTTAATGGGGGGCATGAGACAAGATCCAGGTCAGACGATTCTGACCACCATTAAGACTGCTGGTCAGAAGGCCCAGAGGGATTCCTGGAGACACACTTTCCCTTTCTGTGGAAGCTAGAAGGTCAGCTGGGTGGACCAGAGAGCACTTTGAGAAGGAACTTATTTCTAAATTGGATTCAAGGGGAAACTGTTGAGAATTTTGGGAACTGGAGATGGATGAGAAGAGACATTTATTAGAGAAATAATTCTCCAAGTGAAGTCTTTTGAAGTGAGGAAATGACTTAGAGGATCCAAAAACAGCAAACGTCAAGTTTGGCAACCACGTGTTTTGCACATCCAAGTAGGCTCTTGATGTCTTTGTTTATGGAATAGAGCAGCATATGGGGCTCGGTAGTGAGAAAGAGGTCAGAGACTGCGGTGGGGGGTCAGATTATAAAGAGTCTTGAAGGCCAAGCCAAAGAATGTGAATGCAAGATTATGAGGTGAGTTTTAGACTTTTAATCTTGCAATGAAAAGGTATAGAGCCTTTTCAGTGTCCCAGCTCTTGAAATGAAGAGGTGGGTGTTAAGGCCTTGCCTATCCAGGGCTCGTGGTGGGACAGGCAAGATGCTGATTGCTGCACAGTGTGGTGAAAGCCAAGGCAGAGGGACTGGGGAACCGAGGAGAAGGCACCTAGCTCATGGTAGGTTGGGCAGGCTTCTGGAGGACAGGGTCCCTCGCTGAGACCTAAGGGAAGGGCAGTTGTTGATTCAGCAAAGGAAGGCAGGGGAAAAGGTGCTGCAGGCAGACAGCGGTGTGTGCAAACATCCAGAAGAAAGAGGACGTGACCATCAGGAAATGGTCAATGTGCTTCCTCCAAAATGCGCTAGTTCATGGCAATGCAGGGAGCAAGGGACAGAAAGCCACTCAAGCTGGTGGAAATACGCGGTTATTAGAAGGATACTAAGGTGTCCTGCAATCCGAGGACAATACAACCAGGTTTCAGGGGATTTGTTGACTATCAAGAGCGAAAGAGTCAATACTCTTCACCTCTCCCCCATGAGCACACAACTTCTTCTCTCTACTTTTTCCTTGCCTTACCTATTTCTGTCTCTCCCCCCCTCCTCCTTGACTTCCACTGACTCAACATGGCTACCAGCCACAACACTACACAACCTATCTGCACAACCCTAGCTAACTCAGCCTCTCGGCCCCTATACCCGGGAGAGGACTCTGATTGACCCCCTCACCTCGATTCAGGCAGAATTCTGGGTACCAGACTATGCCAGAGAACTGTCTAGAGATTTATTGCTTTAGGGTCAGAACCTCTGGTCCAGTCAGCTCTGGCTGGGAGGGAGGAGAACGAGGTCACATAGTCCATGCCTACTCATCTGGAGCGATGGGTCTTAACCCCCAAACCTGAAAAGTTCCAGGGTGCCACAAAAGCAAAAAGCATAAGCTGTAGAGAAATCCAGGGATGAGTTGGTTGGTACTTTGAATGAAGAACCAGCCCTGGAGCTGACAGCATGGTGCCCTGGAAAAGCCCGCCCCTTCCCCCCTCCTCCACCACCACCCCAATCTGATCTAAGTGTAATGACCTGAGAGCCACTTGCTTGATTGACATTCTTGGCAAGATCCACTCATTCTGGGCCCACACTGTTAATTTCATTTGGAACAGCAAAGAAATAAATAATTCAATTAGGCATTTTTCTGCTATACCTATAGAGAGAGCTAAGTGATAGGAATCTCTCCATCAAATTGTCAGTTTTATCTTAAGCACTCAGGGACAGAAAATGGTGGCAAATAACAATTTCTGATTGAGAGAAAGTATAAAGTGCAACCCTCCAGTCAGAATGCTAATTCTTAGGATTTTGCGTTTATCTTGATGGCTCTGCTTCCTTTATTTTATTAAAAGTTTAAGACTTGCTCTGATTAAAAATATACCAGGACACTAAGAAAAAAATCCTTCCCCCCCAATATTAAAATTTATTTCCCAGGAGAGAAAATAAATCTCCATGAAAGGAAAGAAAGAACTAATAGACAGTCATTTTCTGAATAACCATGTCTTTTTCTTGCAAAGAATGTGCTTTCAGGCAAATACATTTGTGTGTCTCTTGAGGTAGTTGATTTCTGCTGCTGTAAGACAATAGCAATTAAAAAATTAAACAATTAAAAAAGGAAAAAGTTTGTCATCAATTTTAATGTTATGTTATGTGAATTAATATTTCTTCTTATAATGCAATATTCTGCAATTTACCATGCAGGCACAGTCCTTGCTTCTGCGTTGTAGATAATTAGTTTACATTACTCTACAGAAATGAATTGTCGCTGGTGATCTCAAGTGCCTGTTAACAAATCACTCCTGTTGGAGGGTTCATTAAGATTCCACTCAGGTCTTAACTACAGCAATGTATGATATTGTTCTTAAATGTTAAATATCAGGCTAATTTAAAACAAAACAAAACAAAACAAAAACAAAAACTAGATTCCTAGTCCAAGAAGGGAAGGATCCTACTCTTGTAACAAATCAGCACCCGGTCCACTAACTTCCCAAAAAAGGATTCATGTTCTCAAGTATAGTTTTGGGATTTGGAGATGAGCACCCAGAGTCTTATATTTAGCATCTCAGTGGGCCCTTGGGAGACACTACAATAGGAAGAGGCCCTTCTTTTGTTTGTTCCCATCTTACCAGTTTTTCCTATTTGCAAGAAGCAAAACCCTTTTAAGACCCAAGAAGGATGTGGATATATGCTTGCTGTAAGGGGAGAAGGGTAGGAAAGAAGCTCTTTCCCCATAGGTTCCCTCAGTCTCATTAACTCACCTCCTTCAAGCCTCTCCTTAAACTTCGCCTTCTCAGAGAGGCTCCCCGGGACCCCTTTTCTAGAACACTCCCTATCTCCCTATCTTTATTTTCTCCCTAGTACTTATCATCTTCGAACATTCCATACATTAAACTCTTGGTCTCATTTAACTACCGGCTGCCCCACTAGAACATCTGCTCCACAAAAGCAAAGATTTTAGTCTGTTTTGTTCACTTCTGTCTCCCTAACATCTCCCTCTAAGTGATCAATAAATCTCTGTTATTGAAAGACTCGTGTCATCTGGGCTGAGGGACCAGAACCCCAGTTGGATAATATAGGTATTAACTCTAAGATGGGAAACAGCCAGTTGCCCCTGGGTCCTTACAAAGTTCTGCAATGACCAGATATTCAGGCCCGGACAAAGGATTATCACTGGGGCTTGAATCCCTGCAGCTCACAACCCCGTTGTTCCCTGGAACCCAACCCCAGTTGTTAATTGCGCCTTTTGGAAATCCCATGTCTCACCCTGGGGCCTAGGAAAGTGGCTGATTCTGGGTGAGACCTCACTTCCTGACTGGGGAGAGAGTCTGGCTCAGGCCTTGCATACTCATCATATCCCATAGCATAGTTAAGGGGGTTATTGGTTAAATTGGCCTTTGGGGATTTGCTTGGGATGCTCACCACAGGACTCTCTGTGGGAAGTGGATGTGGCTTACCCTCAGCTTCCCAGCCGTGCATTTGTGGGGTGGTATAATGGGGCTGCCATCGCCAGGATGCACCCGCTGGAAAGGGTTTCACCCACGCTGGCTGCTTCAAACCTAATCGTTTTGCCTCACATGGGTTAAGAGTGCAAAGTTGAATCCAGAAAGGACTCAATTTAATCTCATTTCCTCCTCCCTTTGATCTTTTCATTTCCTATTTCACTTCCTCTGACAATTTCCTCCTTCCATTCCCAGAACAAACAACTCTCACCGTGGCACGTGGCCATTTCAATCATTTCCCAGACACCAAGCTCCTCATTTGGCTGCCGTTCACCATGGCATGGCGGGTGATCCGATAAATATCAGGGGCAGGCTGTGAGGAGGCAGGGGTGGGGATACCCCACTTGGTGCCCTGTGCACCCTCATGCCTGAAACTTGGGTGTAGCCAGGGATATCCATCTGTGAAGTCCTGGGGTCCCCCAAAAGGAAGGTAGCACAATTAACAACCACGAAGGAGGACATTTCACAGTGAGCGGTAGAATTTCTACCGAGGATGCATCAGAGGCACTGAAGTCATGATTTTGGCTATTTGTGTTTTCCTCTCCCAACTGAGCTCATAGGTGGGAACCAAATATTCCATTCAAAAAAAAAAAAAAAAAAATCAAGGTGGAAAATGTTCTAGAAACTTCTGTGTTTCTCTTTTGATATCTGAGTCTCAATGTGAAATGGTTCCTGAACTAATCATATTAGTAAAACTGGCAAGATTAAAAGAGCCATAAACACACACGCTTAGTGTTTCAACATCCATTAAAATGTATACTGCAGCCTCCTCGAATATTTAATAGGCTTATATGATGACTGAATGTGAATTCATTCATCTCAGTCAAGTCGGGTTATTAAGATACACATGCTAAGTGATTTGTCCTGTGTTTACCCTGTGCTGGGAAAATGGTATCTGATTTTGCAAAAAAAAAAAAAAAATCAGAGCTGTTCTTTGTTGGAAGAAATGGGAGTCAGGACCCTACCCCACCCCCAGTTTCCATGCCAGCTTTATCACAAGCAAACTGCTCAGTCCCTGTGGGACTCAGTTGTCCATCTGAGAAATTAGGAAGAATGCCTAAATGATCTTTGTTATTTTTTCCAGCCCTAACCTCTTTAAATGTGTCAGGTGGGGTAGAGGTTATGAGTGTGGGCTCTGGCATCCAACCACCATTTTTCAAACCCTGTCTCTAGTACTCAGTTTTCCCATCTGTAAAATGGGGATAATAATAGAAGGTTAAAATGAGGTAATCAATGCAAATCACAGCACTTACTGAGTGCTCAATAGATGTGAGTGAACCTTAGAACTTAATGTCAACTATCTACTGGGCACTTTGATGCATGGCTTTCATTCTTGAAGTTAAGAATATGGAACTTTAGATGCATTAACTTAATCCCCCTGCAATCTGGCAAGGTGGATGGAGTTAACCTTGTTTTGCAGATAAGAAACTGAGACTGAGAGGGATTAACTAACTTGCCCAAGGTGACACAATTATTAAGAGACAAGCTAGGACTTAAACTCGGATCCAGACTGATGCTATTCTGGACGCCCCTCCCACCCAGTCTATCGACCTACCCATCTCTGGTGAATTTCTGGAGTATTCAGCCTCCCCCAGAGAGACTAAGGACAGCAATGAGTATTCAGTCTCTGGCCATTAGCTTCTCCACCTTGGGAACGTAAGAAGAGCTGGACAATCTCCTGATCGTGCTGGTCTCTCTGGAGTTCAGGACTGAAAAATCAAAGTCATGTTCTCCGTACCTGTGTTGTTCTCCTTTCTGATGGAAGTTCGGTCGGCCAGGAGCCACTTTTGTTCATTATTATTTTCTGTTTTGATTTGCTGAGACTCAGACTCAGTAACATCACATCTCCATCATGACTGTGTGCCGCGGCCAGGCGGAGCCAACAGGAAGACCAGTGTCACGTCTGTGTCTGCTTTAGGGTTTCTCGACTTCGGCACTATTGATATTTGGGGCCTGACAATTCTGTGTTGTGGAGGCCTGTCCTAAACATACTGTAGAAGGTTTAGCAGCATCTCTGCCCTCGGCCTACCAGGTGCCAATAACAACCCCTCTCTCTCTCCCTGGTGTGACAATCAAAAATGCCTCCAGACCTTGCCAAATATTCCCTGGGAAGCAAAATCACCATTGATTGAGAACGACTGGGCTAGCTGAAGGATGAAAGGCTTGAGGTTAAGGATGATTTTCCTTCTGCATTCTTCATGCTTTCTTCATCACGTGGCTTTTGGAGTTATTTTGGTCTTAGTAAGCAGTTGTTTTATCTGGCAACACCGTAGCAGCCAAAACCATTGACCATCTTGAGATGCTTTTGGTCTAAAGGCAAATTTGCCTGGACGGGAATAGATGTTTTTGTCTCAGTGGCTACTAGAAGTGTTTTCTTTGGGACAGTTAAGGCAGCCATTTTCAAAATGGTCTCCCCAATTTTCAATGGGGCCAGTGCCCTCTGCTGGAAAGTTTGTTGGCATTGCCTCAGAGTCGGTTGGGGCAAATGGTTTGAAAATTTGGAAAATAACAGAAGCACAAAAGAAGGCCAATGACACAATCCAATTAGCAGGAAACTTTTGCAGTGGCTTCCTTTATAATTGTCTCCACAAGCTTTCTGATTTCTCTGCAGAGTTGTTTGTTGTTGTTGTTTTTTGGTTTTTGGGTTTTTTTTGATAGGTTAACCAAAACTTTCTTTCCATCCTTCCATGTATACACCACTCTGTACACTGTCAGTGATCATTATAATAACCACATTAACAAAATGTTACCCAATATTTACTGAACACTTACCATGGGTTAGGTCAATGTGTCTTACACTTCCCACCTACGCCTGCTTTCTCAATAGCTCTGGGACACAGGGGCTATTATTACTGTTATTACTCCCCTAAGACTTGAGGAAGCCACGTGAGCTGACCAAGCTCACACAACTCAAAATGGTGGAGAAAAGCCTCCAATCCACAGCCTGTGGTTTTAACCCTATGCTATGCTGCTGCATGCACTTACTCCTCTTTTCTTTTTCATCCCAAAATTCCCTTGATAAATGTGACTCTGTTGATCCAAGAAAGCAGTGTGTGGATGTCTGGTGTCATTTTGAATTTGCTCCCATTTATTTAAAGCATATTTTTCACCTAATTATCCCTTTTAGCTTTTGAAACCCCAGGAAGATAAGTTGCTTCCCTCCAAATGGGGACTCCAGACGCAGAATTCTAATAGAGAACTAGATTCTTAAGCATTCAAGTGCTCATAGATCTCTCAAAAAATATTATATACGAATAGCATTCATGTGCATCAGAATATATCAGAATATACCGAAGACATTGTAATTTATGGCCTTGCTTATTACTTTAAAAGCCTGAGATTCTTGTAGAATATGGCTTAGTGGGTCAAACATTCCCTTTCCTCTCATTTATCAGGCTTTTGATCTCACGTCAGTCCTGAATGTTGGCACGTCTGGCCTGGAGCCGTGTGCTAGGAGATCACACACACAACAGACCCCCTTCTATTTTGAAAACTTTCTGGGGATGCCGGTGCTACAGCCCCGCCTGGGTAAGCAGAGGAGGTATTGAGTTCAAACCCCCCACCCCCCCCACCACCTCCCCGTCCTCACTGCCCCTTTGTCTATTATTATTTTATAGTTTTGTTCTGCATTCCTTCCATTCAACCTCCAGTCCATAGAAGCCTGTTTCTTTATTAGTTACATATGTCTGCACCCTTTTACCCCAGCAGGGAAAGACAAAATATTCTGGAGGGCTTGGAGGCCTGGGATGGACAGCTAATCCATCCCCACCTTGAACTAATCGACGGGCTGATGTGCTATTGTACCGGGCCCTGTTCTGCGCAGCTGAGCGGCGGGGTTTCAATTTGTAGGAGCATAAACAGATACTAAAGTTGGAAGAACGGCTCGGTCATTTGTTAGCAGAGTTCAGATCAAATTATCACAGCGGTCCCCTGCTGACAGCCTGAACAATTACCTCCTTTTTTCTTTCTTGATCTTTAAATGTTTTCTGTTTCACTCAAGCCTCAGTAAATAGTTTACTTCTCATGGGCTTCATTTATTGACACAGAGAGGCTTGATTTATTTAATTTTGTTTCTCTGCTGCCTTCCCAGAAAGCAGTGGTAATGTTTTGTTGAAATCTCCCCCCACCCCCGAATGATAAGTTTATTGTGGTAGGCTGAGGAAGCGGTTTAATGATGTGACTATAAATTATCTGGCTTTTTAATGAGAAGTGTAGATGCCCAAATGCGAAAGCCTATTTTTAAACGCCTTAAACCAGAACCCAGCATCTGTTGCTCGGAAAGGTTGAACTCCCGAGTCAGAAACCAGGATGAGGAGAGAGGGCCAAGGCTCTGGGATCGGAATCCATAATTGGATTATTCAAAACCCAGGAATTTGATTATTCTCTGAAAGAAAACGGAGTACATTGTGTCTGTTGTCTCGGTCCTCTCTCCGCACAGATTCATTGATGTTCTGCGTGAGTTCCCCAGAATTAGTTTCAACATTTGTTTTCACTCTTTCCCCTCCCCCCGTTTCAACCCTTGACTTTCGCTCTTCCATAGTTACATTTGTCTGCTTCTTACAGTCCTACTGGGACGGATTTATCATCATTTGCTAACATATCTGTCTCAAAATCTCAGCTTTGATCAGCTTGTATTTTATAACTTACATCTGTTCTACATTTAACCTTTTGTAATGCTGTTTTTCAAAAATATTACCTGATCTAACAAAAGAATTGTACCAGAGCAGGAACTCCGGAGTGTAGATTTAAACACACAGACACGCACACCAAACATACCTGCCTACATGACCATAGTCTTTCTTATTGTTCTCCCACAGTTTCCTTTCCATGAAATATATAAATGCATCATTTCCCTCCAACTCACAACAGGACCTCTGTGGATCCAGGGACTTCATGCTCCCCATCTGTTCTTGGCCCATCATCTTGACCTTTCCTGTGCCTAGAGTTCATGCCAGGGTGGGGGCCGTGAGCAGGATGCTTCTGCTGAGGCCCACGGCGGGGAATGGAGCTGGTCCTCCTCACTCATTGGTCTGGCCCTGGAGGGTAGCCAGGGAGCCCTGGCTGACATCAGGGGGGTCGTCTTTGCGGCAGGTTCTGCCTTCTAAGAGGTTGAATTCAATTTTATTTGCTTATTGTATTTTAACAAATTTATGTTTACCAATGAATTATGAAATATTTAAGACATCCCCCAAAATATTAAAAAAATCATATAATGAGCACTCATATACCCACCACCCAGCTTAAGAAATATAATATTCCAGGAACACCTAGGTGGCTCAGTCAGTTCTAACAGCATCTGCCTCTTGATTTCAGCTGAGGTCATGATCTCAGGGTCATGAGATTGAGCCCCACGGCATGGATCCCAGCGTGGAGCCTGCTTAAGATTCTCTCTCTGCCCCCCTCCACCCCCACACCCCGGCTCACTTGTTCTCTCTCTCTCTAAATATATATATTTATATATATTAATATATATCTTTAAATATATATACACATATATAATATACACACATATGTATACATATATGTGTAATATTACAAATACAGTAGACCTCCTCCGTGTCTCTCCTCTCTCTTGCATTACATCCTCCCCACCCTTCCCCAGAGAGAACGGCAGCTCTGAATTGAGGTTGTTCATTTCCAAGTATCTCTTTATAGTCGAACTACTTATACATGTTCCTCTGCATAAGGTTTTTCATATTCTTCTGCCATATGCTTTCTTCATCCATGTTGATAGGTATAGTGCTAAGCCATCATTTTCATTGCCACAGAATGTTCCCCTTGGGGATGAACATTTACATTATTTTCAACTTTCTTGCTATCAAGAGCAATGTTTTATGAAAATTCTTTTTTTTTTTTTTCCTTTTACAGAGGGAGAGAGAGGAGGTGGGGAGAGGGGCAGAGGCAGAGGGAGAGAGAGAATCTTAAGCAGGCTCCACGCCCAGCACAGAGCCCCATGTGGGACTGGATCTCACACCCCCGAGATCATGACCTGAGCTGAAACCAAGAGGTGCTCGCTTAACTGACTGAGCCACCCAGGTGCCCCGCCCTGAAAATTCTTATGTGTGTCTCCCAGAGCACGTGTGTGAGACTTTCGCTAGGGGGCATGCCTGAGGGGGTAGGGTAACTCATAGGATATGCACTACTCTAGTTTATTGATTATTGCCGACTATTTCCCGACAAAGTAGTGCAATTTTATACTCTCGCCAATGCTTGGTACTGTCAGACATTTTGCATTGTTGCCAGCTGATGGGGAACACAATGGTATCGCATAGCTTGTAGAAACTTGTAGAAAACAATATTGCTTATCACAGTGCCTACCTAGCACATATGAATTATTCTATTAATGGTAGGTATTATTCTTATGACTAATCTTGTGCTTATCCCCATTTTATAGATGAGGAATCAGGCTCTGGAAACATGGTAGCTCTAACAAGATAGATCCAAAGGAGCATAAGCAGTGGAGGTGATTGTGGTGGGGAATAACCTGTGATCCAAAACTGACCTGTTGGAATCACTACCGTGTGGAAAGACTGTGGCAGGTAGGTTGGGGCTGCCATCTTGAACAATGCTTGCCATCTTCTTAATTACTTTTACGCCTGCTCTGGTTCTAGACTAACACAGGAATGTGAAGATCAAAGATTGGACTCTCTTTTTTGGCTCACGGACTGGGGAGAGGACAGCCGACCATTGGTTCATCTCTGTGATGGACGACATACCACCCAGGCAGCCGGGGTCTCCGCACAACATTACAAAGTACCCCTTTCCACCGTCAAGCTAGAAGAAGGCATATTTTGGGGGACACAGAGGAGTCATCCTGAGGGTTGATGATGAAGATGAGGAGGAGGAAGAAGAGAAAGACAGAAGAAGTTACATTTTTGTTTGTTTGTTTTCGCTACCACACATTTTGCTCCTTTGATATGCCAAGCACCATGTGGACAACTTACCCATACTCCGTATCTTTAGAGCTCCTGCTAGCTCTGTTAAGGTGACAGTATCATCTCCATTTTACAGTCCCAGGAAGATTGTAAGGAACACAGAAATAAGCAGACTCAGGGACAGCCTGGTTTGGGGGCAAGAGAGTCAAGACATTCCAGTGTTTACCTAAGTGTTTCTGTGCCCTAATCCCTCTTCTTTTGTTCAATTGCTAGATTAATTTTCTTCTAAAGAGTTAATCCATGCACTCTGTAAACTAATCCTGTTTGGTTTCAAACACCCAGGTTCTAGGACAAAAGTTCACCATAAACTTGCAGCCTCATTTCTGGGTTCCCTGTCTTCTTTAAGGGCTGGTCCTTGGGGAGGCAGGTGGCGGCCTCAGCTCCGTATCTCGGCGCTTTGGGTTGAAGAAAGGAGGCTGGAGGTACGCTGCTACCACTCTGAGGTTGAGATAGGGCCATACACCTTTTTCTCTTTTGATTTCCAGAAGGCATGGGAATGGCTAAGGTCACCAAGCATACCTCTCTTGATGGGGGAGAAATATCTTTTTTTTTTTTTTTGGTTTGGCTTGGTTTTGTTGTGCCAAATTCTACCCTTTCAAAAACGCAGAAACCCATTAAAGATTAAGACTACAAACAAGCTTGAAACACATCTTAACAGCATTCAGAAAGGTCCCAGGTGTAGGCGGGTCAAAGTGATATCTTGTTCTCCTAAATATTTCAACAGATAGACAAACTTTTGATTGTGCTATCTGTTCAAAAAATGACTTTGAACTTTCCGCCAAGCCACCCACTTGGGCTTTCTCAAACCCACAGAGGGCCAGGGGCAAGATAAGGGGCCTGAGTGGTCCCGGACGGCTGGGGCCTTTTATCTCGCCTGGGCTGTGTACATGAGCCGTTTGCTTAGCTTGGCTTTGCTATCCTGAGGACCTTTTAAAAATCCTCCCACTTATTGGGATCTAACACCCAGTCTGTAAATAAGCCGGGAGAAAATGTAGATTTCAACAGCCGTGGGAGTGTGGTTTACTTTCAGGCAAGCTAGTTTCTCCCTCTTGCTCATTATTTCTCTGGATTTCCTCTTCCCTCTCTCTTCATTTCTCCTCCCCTTCCTGCCCTGCCCTTCCCTGCCTCCCCTCCTTTCCTTCCGCCACTTGCGGATGACAAAAGAAAAACCGAATCCATGGGCCGTATTTTTGATGGACACTTCTCAAGTTCAGGTACCAAGAAAAAATAGTAAAGCACGGTCAGAACACAGACTCGGAACCAGACTGTTTGGGTTGTGTGGGTCTGAGCTGTGTGACCTCAGGCAATCTACGGAACCCCTCTGTGCCTGTTTTCTCATCAGGACAGCGGGGACAATAACAGCACTGTCCCAACGAGTCGCTGTGGGGTTTAAATGAGTTTTACATACACAAAGGACTTAGGATGTCATGTGGCATGAAGTCTTGGCCAGCACTCTGATTATTATTGTTTTATTATTATGAACATGCAGGAGGCTTTGAGGTTGTTTTCGTGGAGTTATCAATGACTCTGATCAGTGGCCCCAGACGAATGCCTCCGTGACAAGTATGTGAGCCCCTTCCCAGACTGCATTTCCCACAGTTGTGCCTGGCGCCCCTCGTCCCCTCAAGGTTGGATGGAGGGCAAGTGCGGTGGGTATTACCGCCCTACACTCGCAAAGGCCAACAGTGTGGACTGACCAAGCCTCTCCTTCCATACCTCCATCCCCCCAGCATTCCAAGGACGGCAGGGCCTCTGTGGTGGCAACATTTCAGATGTCGGGATCGAGCTGGTCAAAGCCCGTCAGGAGCCTTTGGTGATCAGGGGCTCGTAGCAATGGGAGGGAATGCGGTCGCCTCCTGGCCATGCCCTGTCCTCAGGAGAGAATGCCCGAACACACCCAGCGCGCCCAGACCTCCAGCAGGAAATAGGGTCCGGAGACTCTCCTCTCTCCGTTCTGCACACCCTGGGCCTCCAGAGCCTCCACCAGGCCCAGGGCAGTTTGCACGGATGCTGTGGTCTCTCCCACTTGAAGGCCTGCGCGACTCTGCTTCCCATTCCTCACCTATGGGGCTGTGACAGGAAAGCCCGTTCTGATTTCTCAGCCAGGAGAGGCGGCTGACCCGAGATGCCAGGGCACCCAACAGAAAGCATCTCCTGCAGACTCTTTGGAGCTCATTCTGCAGAGCCGAGAGCAGCCCTAGAGCTCAAACTGAATCTGAAAAAAAGCGGAGTGCGTCCCTCTCTGGTTGTGTACAAGCAGAAATTTTGGATATCGTTTTTTTTCCCTAGAGGCTTAAGGAGAGTTGCCTTTTTGAAAGGACCTATAGTGAAATGAGAATCTTTTGGAAGGTGATTCACAGTGCAGATGATCAGAATCATAAGGCTATCTTAAATGAGACCTGCCTTGCTGTGCGCAACACTCGCCTGCAGCCTCTAAACGGGCTTCATGAGCTGCAGGCAGAACATGGGGACCCGAGGGCCCGCAGAGGACACCCGTCACTGAGGGAAGACAATTGCTGTCCGCGCAGTCTCCCTCCCTCTGGTTATGGCTTGTGGTGGGGACTGCACTCTGTCCACACAAAGTCCATTCTCTCCTTTGGTCATTTGGCCCAGCTAGCCTATATTACCCAGACTCCTTTGGAAGACTATATTACCCAGACTCCCTTGCAGCTGACTATGGCCACGTACTTAGTTTTTCCCAATGAAACACGAGCCATGCGATGTGTGCCGCTTCCAGTCCTGGGCTTTCACACCTCTGGTGTGCCTCCTTCTCATGCTCTCTTTCCCCTTGGACTGGCTGGGATCTGGACCAGGCAGAGACCCAGCAGACAGTGACAATGCCCTGGGGCAGGGTCAGCAAACACCACTCCACATCCAGTCCACAGAGGGCCAAATCTGGCCATGCCCACTGTTAGAGTACTGCCTCGGCCTGCTCTTGTTCCAATGTGGCAGAGTCCAGTAGTTGTAACAGAGACCCTATAACTGGCAAAGCCCGAGACATTTACTGTCTGCCGACCCCTTCCTTAGGGGATGATGAGGCAACTAGAGAGGAAGCTGGACGGTGCACTAGCACATGGAGCAGAGCAGGGGTGCTCACGTCAGAACTTCTGTGACGTCTTTGTATCTGTATATGCTCTGTTCACTCTGCCTCTACATTGGTGAGTCTCTGTTACGGCAGCAGAGCCTCCGTGCAAGCTGTGATCATCTCTAGGAATCACCTCAGAGAGAACCATAAGCACTGGTTCCCATCTTCTCTTCCCCAGGGCCCCACACGCCACTGGTCACCGTAGGTGGAAATCCTACCCGGACGCCCCGAGGAAGAGACTGGCCCACAGTAGGCACTCCATAAATATTTGTTGAATGGATGATTGAATGAGCAGGACAGTAAAAGAAAGAAGTCGAGAAAGGAGAAAGAGAACTCACCGGAGTGTTCTTCCCAAAGGAGAGGAGCAGCTATAACCTGAGTTTTGAAGGCAGCAAGACCTAGATCCTGTGCACACTAGCTGTGTGTCCTTCAGCAAGAGATTTTACCTCTCTGAACCTTAGAGTTTCTTGATCCATAAAAAGGGGATGGAAATATTTAACCATGCAGTGTTGTTGTCAGGATTAGAAATAACACAAGTAGAAGGTGTGATGTGGAAGCCATGGCCATGATCGTCTGCCATCATGTGGTTGTTTCTCTGCCATCAGACATGGAGGAAGTGAAAGAAGCCTGTGTCACTGAGACCTTTGGCATCCAAAGTCCACTAGGTAAACACCACATATAAAAAATTATCTTCCTCTGAGTCACCACATTGCCCTCCAAATTAACTTGTGCCCCTAGGCCTCAAATGGTGAGCAAGACAATGCAACCAACAGGGCGGCCATATTAACTAGGGACGGATGGCGACAGTTATGTTGCCTACATACGAATGTGCTTGCTTTGAGCCGTGGAACTGCAGGCTGAAATTCTGTGATTCTGACAACTTGGTGGGTTCTTGCTTTGCCTTCCAGCTGGAAGGAAATTATTGGGTGTCAGAATCAGAATATCCCCCAAGCGAGGGGACAACAAGTTCATGTAAGTGCTAAGGAGGCAGGGCATCTGTAGCCGGCATGGAGTCAGGTGTGTTGGAGGCACTTTGAGTAACTCAGGGGGTTGATCCAGTGAACCTCTGCCCTTGCTCGAACACCTATGTGTGCCGGCACTGTGGGGGGAGGGGAGGGGTGGGATGACTCGGCATTTTTAACCAGCTTATAAGGTTGGTACTGATTATTGTCCACTTTCTACAGATGGGGAAGTTGAGATAATAAGAAAGAAGTTGCTTGATTTGGAGCTCATGCCTGATAATGGCGGGGCCAGGATTCAAACCCTGGTCTGTAGGACCCAAAGCCTGATATGAAACACAGCGTCTTCTGAGGGCCTTCGCTTGTCTGTAGACCAAAGCCACAAACGGTAGGTGATGATGGATACACTCACACGTTTTTAAAAATTTCATTAGTTGCCTATATTAAAAAACCAGGAGACTTTATGTTAAATGCTAGACTTGGAGCTCATCGTGGCCAATCAGAAGATTTGGCAACATGGTATATGAACTGTCCCTCAACAATGACAACTTGGAGTCAAGGAAAGGCTATTCCCTTTGGGAAAGACAAACAAGCTCCAACTGGCCCCAGTCCCCACCACTCCCTATTGCTCATCCTCTGCCAGCTTCACCCATTTCCTTTCTGTCCTGGTCTCTGTGGACACTTGAATTCAAGATCCCTGCCCTAGCCTCATAGAGCCCCATCACTTCCAGGAGTACCTGGCAGGAGCCATAAAAATATTACCTTGCCCTTTGGATTATGGTGAGGCCAGGATTGGTAGCGGTGGTGGAGTGGGGGAACTGGACTATCGTGTAAGCAGCATTAAGTTGTTCCAACAGGAAGATGTCTTCCTTTGAGGGGGTGCCATCTTCCCCATCCCCTCAGGGCTCAAGAGTCTCCGAAAGCAGCTTGCTATCAACCTCTTCCCTCTGCCTGAAGCCCTCAGTGGCTTCTACTGGACCCATTTTATTTGTTTTACTTGATCTCCAAAGAGCCTAGACTCATTATAGATGGTGGTAAACGCTTCCCTCCCCACAGCTCTAGGGGGAGATCAGCTAACTTGATCAATAGAACCAAACTTTAATTTTTCTTACCTAGCTAAGGCTATATGGTGAGGGTGGAGGGGAAAAGGAATGCAGGGGGTGGGGGTTGGGGTGGAGTCTTAAAACAGTATAGTTATGATTTCCCTTTGCCTTGAGGAGTAAACGATGATGCTTCAATTTTGGCTTGAGTTAAACGTGATGCAAACATCGCCATAAATAGGTCAGGCAGTCAAGAAAGCCAACAGTTGGCCACATTTGTGCTAACTCTAGTCTTTTTGTTTTCGCCAGAGGAAAAAAAATTCTAATTTCTATCAGTCTAAATTGAGTTGGGGAGCATTATCAGCTGGAAGGGCCCTTCTGATTTGACAGGCCCCACTGTATGATGATTAATTACTTCTCAGCTTCATTGGACTTTTCTAATTTCCTTTTGCCACTGGCTGGAGGCACCAAACGATAAGTACTGCTCTTATTATTTTGTGCAAAGGAAAATGTCTATTACGCGCTGTCGTACAAGCGAGCAGAATAAAAAGACAGCTGATCGGGAAACTTGCAAGCTCCTCTATCTTTATTTGGTCTCCCCTGGCCTCCCTTCCTCCCTTGTTCTAAGACAGAGGTGGCCACACACGGTTTCCTGTCAAAATAAGAAGATAAAATCATAATCTCTATCAGAGCACTTGACATTTTGAAATTTGTATAATGATTTCATGGGATTTAATCCTCTGGCTCGCCACAAATCCTCCTCCAAATGCAAATGCAACTAAAATATACTGAAAAAATGCAAGGCTATTCTTCTTTGTCAGCTGATTTATTTGGCCATAAATTCAACTTGGGGGACTGCCTTATTATGTATAGTACTGCAATGAGAATAATAAAACCAGTTATCATTGTAATAATAATTATTATTAAAGAACCATAATTGAATTTGGAGAGAGAACATTTTTTCTAAGCGGACCCCACACCTCTAAATGATCATGTGTGGGTTTCCAGAAGCATCTTTGTCTTAGCACATGACAGCTTACGTGGTTGATGGGCTGGCTGTCTTCTTAGGATGATCACAGACGCTGCCAGAAAGGACAATTGAGACTCGGCAGAGGCTGTTTGTTTTCCTGGAGAGGAGAGATATGAAAACGTATAAAGGATCCCACTTCTGCAGCCCCTTCTGCCTGCTAATCCTTGGGCCCGGGCTTGATATTGAGTTCAGGTACTCTCGGGGACGTGTTTACCGAGGCTTACGTGGGAAAAGCCCCGATGAGCAGTCACGGCTGCGTTTATGTCTCAGGCTGCTGAAGAGGCTGCTGATTGTGCCAGGGGTCTTACTTCAAAGCAGGGGTGGAGGAGGAGGGCTGTGTGGGGGCCCAGAGCCATGGGTTCCTGTCCCAGCATGGCACTGTCTTCTGAATTCTGCGTCTCTGAGGCTGTGGTCTTCTTTATCCTTGGAGGGGAGGGATGAGCGGCAGGCCGGGCACCGCTGAAGGAGAAAGAGCATTTAGCTTCTCTTCTTGGGAATGTTAACTAGTATTTAGTGAGCACCTACTACATGCAGGGTCCTGTGCTTTATGTACACTATCCCAGGCAGTCCACGCAGGCCCTTTGAGGTTGGTGCCATTATGAGCCCATTTTGCAGCCAAGAACACCTGGGCCTTGCCGTTCAATGTCTCGCCGGGGATCCTGCAGCTGGTAAATGACAGAGGCAGCCTTTGACCCCAAGACTGTCCCTCTCTCAACCTCTCCGTTCTACCGCCTCCTATGTGTACGTTCACTTTTCTTCTCTTCTAAGAGCCCCGATGATAGTGTGTATGGTGAAGAATACTGGCTGGGTGAACAGGGTTTGTTTTTTTCAGTCACATACCCCATTCGTTATTTTCTCATTTCCGTCTTTATTTGTTCCATAAACATTTATTGAGCCCTTATTATGTGCCAGGTGTTGGACTAGGCTCTAGGGATCCCCAGATGAAGTCCCCCCGGGCAATTGCTCAGACTAACGTCAACAAAGAAATGGCTACACTTGAGAACCCAGAGTAAGAAATGCTATAATACAGTATGAGTGATGAATTTTGTCTGAAGGGAATGAGGAGGTTTGCAAGAGGGGCTGACATTTGATTTGGGCCTGGAAGAAGTTGCCAGGCAGACAGAACAGTCTGGTGAGGCCAATTTGAGGGATACTTGGATGATGGGAAAACAGAACCTCTGGAAACTAAGGCTGGGAAGGTATCAAAGGCCAGACCCTGAGGCAACCCAAGGAGTTTGACACTTAGTTTAAATCTCTGAAATGGACTATTTGAGACCTCAGGCAAAACCCTTCCCATCTCTGCGCCTCAGTTTCCCTGTCAATGCATGAAGCCCTTAGCCTAGACCAGTGATCCATGGGCTGGATGTGGTCCACAGGTGAGTTTCCTTTGGTCTGCGTGCTCCTTTCATTAACAGAGAGAGAGCCGCCATCCAAAAGTTCATATCAAAATCCAGATTTCTAGCTTCTTTTGAAAATAAAGCCACGACAGATGGCACCCCCGTTCTGCCCCCCGGCCAGAGGCGGCTAGAATGAAGAAGCAGATGAATTGTTCAGACGAACTGAGTGCTTGCCAATTTGTCACAGTCTCCGCCACTCCCTATCGTGCCCAACACTAAGACCAGCTAATAATGGTCATTTATCCTCGTGTTTGCATTGCTGACTTGTGGGGGGTTTTCTGAGAAGAGAGAAAATACACCTCTTACAACCATGATACTGACAAAAGTGGGAAGCAAAATTTAGACCAACGAGAGACAGCATTTTAAGGAAAATCAGAAAGGGCGTACTTCCATGTTGAATTAAGGAATATTGCTATGCATTTTATATATGAAGAGGAGTGTGCTCGCATTCAAAGAATTCACTTTCATTTATTCAGTGTTCCTGGGGGCATTGGAGTTTAAGCCCTGGGCTTTGTATGTCTCCAAAGCCTCGCTCTGGCTCCTGAGTAGGCCGTTGTGGAGCCCTGGAGAACCCTGACTCCGCCAGTGACGCAGTCCCAACAGAGGGCCGGGGTGAGAAGCAGCCTGCTGGCCACTGATTTCCCCTCCAAAGGGTATGTATGACTTACTCTGAGAGAGGTTAAGTCATTCGGATAAGGAGAGCACCCAAGTACTGACTGATCTTTCTGGAAGAAGGGGTACATCATTCATGGATGTAAGGCACCCTCCCCCACAGCAGCCCCGGGAGAAAGACAGGTTCGGGCCATGCTTGGTATGGCGCAGATGACGCAGCCTGTGTCACCGATGGTCACCGATGGTGAGATGAGTTCTGGTAAATTGTAGCCTTGATTTGATGATCAGGACACTTCTCCTCTGTGAACCTCCATCTTCCCTGGATCCATACTCTTCGTTGTGTTATTTTGTGGGTGCCCCTTGGCTCTGGGCTTGGTCGTGTGACTTGCTTCGGTCAAGAAGATGTTAGCAGACACAAAGCAAGCGAAGGCTTGAAATGTGCTTGCGCATCTCCTCTTCTTCTGGCTCCTCCACGAGAACACGCCCAGGCCAGCCTGTGGGAAGATGTGGCTCACGGAGTGGAGCCTGGTTGCCCAGTTGCATAAGCCAAGGCCATCCTAGACCAACCACAGCCAGCTAGCACTGAATCAAGGGAGAGAACCAGCCCACGTTAGCAGAGCCCCCTAGCCAGCCCACAGCTGACCACATACTTAGACCAGTCGAGACCAGAAGAATCTCCCAGTCAGCCCGCAGACAGGGGAGCTGATTGCTGGGGGCTCGGGGTTTGGGGGTGGTTTGTGACATGGGTTGTGACACAGGTTCTGGAGATACCCACCCCCGCAAGGAGGTTTCTTCTGCAGAAGCAACAATCCCTCTCCCCCAGGTCAGCGGCCCCATCTCCTGTCGTCACGCTTACGCTTAGAAGATGAAGTGGTTCAGAGCCCGAAGTGCGGGGTGTCCTTCAGACATGGGCTGGGGTTTAACTCTGCCAATTCCCAGCTCCAGCGCCCTTCACAAGCACTCTATTCTTGGAAGCCTCAGTTCCCTCATCCGTATTATGGGGAGAGTAATAACCAAAAAGGGAGTTACACTCACTTCACAGAGTTGCTGTGGTCATTCAATGCCAAGAGGATTGAAGGCAGCACATGAAGCCCAGTGTTCAATAAACATCAGCTAGTCTCACTCCCTCCCCTCCCCCTTTCCTCTCCCTATTACTTTCTCAACTCCTGGTGGAGCCTCGCCCTTCCTTCCCACGGCAGCGGGCACCCAGGCAACTCTTTCAACCTGCACGATGCTCCCTGATGCCAGAACACACACACGTGTGGAATTTCCCTCCGGCCAGAACCACAGCCAACACCCAGGATCGTCCACTGCCTGCCTCATTCTCAGCAGGTCACTAGAGATGTCCAGAAGCAAACTCAGACAGGCGAGACATCACTTTGCACGCAGAAAACATAATCAGGGGGCGCCTGAGTGGCTCAGTCTGTTAAGCGTCTGACTCTCGGGTTTGGCTCCGGTCATGACCTCAGGGTTCTGGGATCGACCCCCAGGTCAGGCTCGACACTCAGCAAGGAGTCTGCTTGAGATTCTCTCTCCCTTCCTCTCTCTCCCCTCTGCTTGCGTGCTCTCTCTCTAAAATAAATAAATAAAAATCTTTTTAAAGAAAAGAAAACATAATCAGCAACACATCTAAAAGACAACATTTGTCTCCCAGAGAGGCATATGGTGCAGAAAATGAGATTTTTTGGGAGTAGTGTAAAAAAACCCAGCATTTCCCAAAGTCTATACTGAGAGAATGTGCCATTGTACCCATAAATATATAAATGATTGATTGATGATAGATAGGTAGATAATAGATAGAACAATCTAAGGAAAAATAAATTTGATAAATTCTGAGCCAGAAAGGCTTCTTTGTTGCAGGACTTCTCAGAGACTTTCTAGGATAACATGTAGTTTTTTTCCTCTCAAGCAAGGAGGTAGAGAATGTTGTGTTCCTTTGAAAGTGATTTGACCGCAAAGCCCTCATTTTTGGAACAACACTTTATGGGACCAATAGCCCTGGGAATCTCCTCCTGGGAAATGATGGCTTGGATGCTAAGTTGGTAGTATGGCAGAAATCAGAGGTGAGATATTCACACAGGCAAGAACTTCTCTCCCTCACGGGTGGAGGCATGGGTGAAATCACTGTTCTCTTTCTTATTGTCCTTGGCTCTTTTGTTCCGATCTGTCCTTACTCCCCTGTTTGTCTTGCCACCAACAAGAGCCCAAAGTTTGACCAGCCTTAGTTATGGCTTTTTTTTTTTTTTTCCTATTCTTCGAGGGAATTGTGCCGTCGGATGTGGGCATTTCACTATTCCTGCCTTATAGTGTGAACACACAAGGAGACAGAAGTACCTTCTTTGTGCCGGAATAAAGCAGGGATGCTAGAAGGATTATTACTTCTTCATCGTCGCTCCAATCAGCTGAGGTTTAAATGGAATTCTGTCAGGGTCACCGACATGATTTTTTTTTTAAGCAGGCACACAAGATACCATTACATTTCATCTTGGGACAATTGTTCTCTGAGCAAAGTGTGTTATTTTCCTGGAGGTAATCCCTTACCAGATTGTGGATTTTCCATGTTCAACATCAGCCACTACAACCCAAAAGCAACGAACTGTGTTATTGACAATGTTTTAATTACAATACATAAAAGATACAAGACAGCAAAAACAAGAAAATTATCTGCCTGGAGTGGCATTTGTATGTTTAAGAAAACTCACAGCGGTGGTGGTTCCAGTATGAAACGTATATATTTTTTTCTGTTAGTGCTAAGAATTCTAATGCAAATATGAGATTGCTTTAAAAGAAATAATAACATTAATAGAAACGATTGTCCTTGGCAGCACAATTAATGAAATTAGAAGCTCTTAAAACTGTGTGCTTGCAACAATGTTAGTGGGAAATATAATCATTGAATTGCTTTGTTCCTTTTTCCAATAAAAGGTGGAAGCCATTGAGTGTTGTTATTAGGCTGGCTAAGCTGGGCTTCTGTACAGCATAGTTTTGTGTGTCTGAAGCTTTTGAAGTCCCACGATTCCTTCTGCTTGCTAATTCTTCCATTTGTTTGATTTTTGGTACAAAGAAAATGAAAGAATATGATGAGATTATGGCATTTTAAGTCAATATTTATTAAAAAATCAATCTAGATGAAAATCTGCCCATCCCTCTAATTAGATGAGGCAACTTGAGGTTGATTTTTAATTGCAAAAGTAATTACACGGAGCAGATAGCCAGTGACATTTGATTATCTAGGTGATTGATTAAAAAGCCGAGCTCACCGAGCAGATTGCCAGCCAGGGAATCCAGACAAAAGAGCAAATTAAAAAAGTTGTCCTGTTAGTAATCACAAAATTCAAGGATGAAATTACAGAGCCAAACACCTCCATTGCCCCTCATCTTCATCACTGACTCCACAGCATTCACTGCAGCATCTGATAAAGAAATGGATTAGTGTGAAATTAATTGAAGAGGAGAAAAAAAAATGGGAACCAAATTCATGGCTGAGAATAAGGCTTTTAACAAGTTGAAACAAATTTCTCCAGTTTTATAATAAAGTTTTTTTTTTTCTGGCAAGAGAGCTGTTTTCATAAAGGATCTTTCCAGAATGTTTGATGATATTAATTTATCTATTAAGAGAGAAGGAGGGGGGGGAATCTCACTTTCTCCCAGAATAGGATATTAAGATGTCTTGCTCGTTCTTCATTTCATTATAACATGAAAGCCTGGGCAGCAGGCTGTACATTTGGCAAGAGAATCCTTGGATCTGTAAACAGCCCTGGCTGACATATTGAGCAGAATAATGAAGGGGCTTCTCGGTCACTCAGAGGGACCCCGATGGGGTCCACTTGAGGAGATTGTGGAGGATAAAGGTGGAATGGGTGTGTACCAGAGCGGTCCCCAAGAGGACATTGGCGCTGGCTTGCGGCAATAATTCTAGGTCCTCAGGAGTCCCAGAGAAGCAAAAGGGAAACTGAGGCAGGGCCACCCAGTGCAGCTGTGGCAGCGTTGTGAGTTCTGAGCCGCCTCCCTGGGACTGCTCCTCAGTGCCACTGTGGGTAGGATGTAATGAAGCAGTCAGGAGATAAAGTCCAAATCACTGGTAACATCTATCCTTCTGCTTTGTCAGCAGACGCCATCCAGGCAGAGAGTTGGATGGGTGTGTGATGTGCTCCTTACAACCCTCCAGGGCACCTGATATCAGCTATTTCCAGGGTCCTGAGCCTGCATGTGCCACAGGGAGACACAAACTTCAGTAGACAGACGCTTGGATTCTAGTTAATGCCATCGCTCCTTTGTACTCATGATTGCGCTTTTTCCAATACCCACCAATACCTTCAACGCATGCTTTTGGTAAGGCAGTTTGATATCATGGTTAGGAGTTCAAGCTCTTAGAAGACAATTTGGTGTCATGCAATGCAACTGGATTTACACACACCCTCTGACCTAGCAGTTCTTCCATGAGGCCTCCGTCCTAGGAAAATGTGCAATGTACATGAGGAGACGCATGCAAGAACCTTCCTAGCAACGTGGTTCTTACAGTTTCCACAAAATGGGAACAGACTAAATTCCCATCATCTGAGAAACGGATACAGAAATTGAGGTCTATCATTCAATAGCATACTATAGAGGAAACAACATTTTACTTGCCCAAGCAGCAAGACACAAAAGAATATTTCATGAATAATTCCGTTTATACAAAGTTCAAAAATCAGGAAAAGCTAAATTATACTAAGAATCTGTAGGTGGTATAAGGCGAGGATGGCAATGAGGAAGGACATGCAGTGAGCCTGAGGTATTTGCAATATTCTATTTATTGTCATTGGTGGTAGTGACCAATTTTTTGTCCAACCGCACGTCTATGTTTTATGTTTTTTTTTCTGAATGTAAGCTGGAGTTCACATGCACACATATTAGTAAATACATATATATGAGTTTAAAAATAAATCCGTAGAAGTACCTGGGTGTCTCAGTCGGTCAAGAGTCCGACTCTTGATTTTGGCTCAGGTCATGATCTCAGGGTCATGGGATTGAGCCCCGCATTGGGCTCTGTGCTGGGCGTGGAACCTGCTTCAGATTTTTCTTTCTCCCTCTGCTCCTCCCTCCCATGCACAGGCGTGCGCTCTTGCTCTCTCAAAAAATAAATAGATAGATAGATAGATAGATGATAGATAGATTAGATAGATAGATAGATAGATAGATAGATAGATAGATAGATAGATAGATGATAGATAGATAGATAAAAAAATAAAAATAAATCCTTAGGACACTCAACAGATACACGCCAGTGGAGAGGGAGGGAAAGGCGACTGCAGATGTGGTCCTTCACCTTCACTAGTCATGTTTCATCCCTTGTATTAAAAATAATAATAATAACACCTCAATTTTATTTGTTGTGTTTGAGTGCTTTTATTTAAGAAGATATACTGATTATTGCAGAACATTAACAAACATAAATTCTAGTTCATGGGAACATGAAAACTTAAAAATCTTTGTTTCTGTAATTTTCCTTTTAAAAACTTCTGAAAAAAATAAAAGGAAAACCCTTCATATGAAAAACACTCTCGGGCGCCTGGGTGGCTTAGTTGGTTAAGCGACTGCCTTCGGCTCAGATCATGATCCTGGGGTCCTGGGATCGGGTCCCGCATCAGGCTCCCCCTGCTCTGCAGGGAGTCCGCATCTCCCTCTGCCTCTGCCTGCCACTCCCCCTGCTTGTGTGCTCTCTCTCTCTGTCAAATAAATAAATAAAATCTTTAAAAAAAAAAAAACAACACCACTCTCATAAGGGCACATGCTAGACTGTTTGTGGGAGTCAAAAGAGGAAGAACCTGATTGGCCCGAGGTGAGCGTGGAAGGTTCCTAAAGGAGGCGGCATTTGAGACCCGTGGCAGGTCAGCAGAAGCTCAGCAGCCAGACAAAGAGGATGAGGCGCTCAGGTGGAAAAGCACCCCGCACTTTGAGGACCCTGCAGACACTTGGTGTTACTGGAAGCCCTCTCTGGGGCTCGGTTTCCCCATCTGTCAAATGAGCCATGTTTCCGTCTCTCACGGAGCAGGCTCCAGAAAGTCAGGAGACTCGGGTATGGCAAGAGCGGGTAAAATCTGGTCTTTGGACACAGCCTACCCAAGTTCAAGTGCAGCTCTGTTACTGATTAGCTGTGAGAGTTTGGGCAAGGCAATTAATCTCCCTGGACTCCTCTTGCCTTGTCTGTAAGACTAGTGACAAAAACATGTCAGTATTTACCTCTTAGGACTTTTATAAGAGCACGACGAGTTCATACACTTTAAAAAATGTAGATCAGTGCCCTGCGGATATTAAGAGCTCGAGTTATTATTATTATGGGAGGATTGATTTCTTTATTTTCAAGTATCTGTGACATCCATTTGTCGCTCTTTCAAAGGTTCTGGCGGATTCATCTCCTCCATCCACCACAATTTGACAGGATTAAGGATTCTGCCATGTTTGCTTGGGGAATTCTCCCGGCCAGGTGCTCATTTCATCCAGGTCATCTGATGGATGTGTTTCCAGATTTGCCAACTATTCCCTCTCCGCAGGTACCCCTCCTCCTTTAATAGATATTTTTTTTTGCTGGGATTTCATTAATTCTTATTTGTCTGAGTTTTCCCTTCTTATTGTTACTGTCAGCCAAATTCTCCAAAGGCCACCGGCAAAGCTCCCCCAAATCCATACTCATTACATTGCCCTCCCGAGGGGAAGGGGACTAGTCCGGGAAAGATACCATTGTTGCTTTTTCCTTGATACAGGGCTTTTGAGCAGAGCTTCTCTCTGTTAGGCGTGGGAGGTAAACATTTCCTGGCAGGTGTGCTCTGTCTGTGAAGCTGGAAGTGGTTATTGGTGAGGCTGAAGTCCTTGGAGAGGGGTGCCCAATGGACCAGGGGAAGAGTGTCTTTTCCTCATTCACACTTTGGAGCTGGACAGCAGAGAGGTGAACAGGAACTCTGGGACCTGAGCCTCAGCTGTCAGACCTGGGTATGGGGCGGGGGGGGCGGATCATTGCAACACCTGGGTGAGCCTTCTCATGGCACAGATAAGAACTAGAAGCACAATCAGGCTTCCTGATTTCCAACCAATCACTCTGCCATATTGATGAGCTCAGCGACTCACTGCCATCTCTAAGTGCACTAAGGTGATGGCAAAAAAGCCCCCATTTTTTCACGCCTCCCTCCTGGAAACACATTGTTTGCAATATTACTGCCGTTTCTCCTATCAAGAGGTGGAAGATTCTACCGAAATCTGTGCTGGTCTGCTCAGGCTGCAGCCTGAGTGTCTTCAACAACAGAAATGTATTCTTTCACCATTCTGGAGGCCAGAAGTCCAAGATCAAGATCAAGTCCAAGATTGTGTCAGCAGGGTTGGTTTCTTCTGAGGCTTCTCTTCTTGGCTTGCAGATGCTTGTCTTTTCCTTGTGTCCTCACATGGTCTTCCCTCTGGACATGTCTGTGTCCTAAGGACATGAGTCATATTGGGTTGGGGCCTCACCCACATGACCTCATTTTACCTAAATCACCTACTTAAAGACCCTTTCTTCAAATACAGTCCCATGCTGAGGTACCGGGAGTTAGGATCTCAATATATGGAATCTGGGCTGAAGTCATAACACATTTTGGCCAATGGAATATGGCAGAAGTGATGGCACCAGCTCCAAGCCTAGGCCTCACAAGGCTTCACGTGCTTCTGCTCTAGAACCTTGCCAGGGCCACCAGCGGTGAATAAGCCTGGACTAGCCTATTGGCTACATGGAGCAGAGGGGAGACCATCCTCGATTGACCAATAGCCAGCCAACTCCCAAAAGGGAAGCCAAGAGCTGCAAAATCAGCCTGCAAGTGACTTGTCACCTGACAAAGACACCTGAGTGAGCTCAGCCCAGCCCCGCAGAACCACCCCTCCAACTAGCAGATCCATGAGCTAACTAAAAGCCTTTCATTTTTAAGCCACTGGGTTTAGTGTTTACTTGCTACGTGGCATATTATGGATGATAACCGATACATTTGCCCACATCCATGTGTAGCTGCTCAGAGCCCATTCCCCTTCTTACTATTAATGACCTTCATTCATTGAGCAATTTCCTCTGGCCAGATATGCTTTCAAGCACTTGGCATGTATTAGCTCATTTAACTACTTTATTCCTATTTTTTAGATCTGGAACCTGAGGCAGAGAGAGTGGGACTTGCCCCAGGTTGTGTAGTATGTTTGCTACAAGAATCAAGATCTGAACTCAGGCAATCTGGCTCTAGAACCCATGTTCTGTGATCATTCCTCTATGGTGTTTTTCTGGTATTGCTTATGGGGAATTATTTCTCTTCTACTCAAACTAGATCTGGCAGGAGAACAATTCCCAGGTTGACATCCCAGATCCCAAAGTGACCTCTTCCTAGGGAAGGGAAGGATTGGGGGAAGGGTTGGAGTAAAGGGGAGGGGTCCTCCTAACTATTCCTAGTGTGTGACATGAGGCCACCAAATTAGTTTCCCCCGCCCTGTATCTAGCACAGCAGTGATGTGTGGAGGCTGTTTTCATAAGCAAAATGGTGGTGACAGAGGCAATAGGGATCCCCCTAGCAGCCAGGTCCAGACTGGGCTGCTCTTGGAATGAGAAGTTTCTGAGTCCCTTCTTCCAGTTTTGTAGACCCCCAGAGCTACCGTGGTTCCTGCCATCCCTAAGGCCTGTCCCTCCTTCCATCTCCCATCAATTTTGCAACCTGTATCCCCTTCCATTAAGCCACTGTTTCATCAGCCAAACTGATTAACACCAAGAACAAACATTATGTCAGCAATTATATTCCATGCATTCAACAGATATTTATTGAGCACCTGCTCCATGCTAGGTGCTATTCTGGATGCTGCAGACTCATCAGCGAATAAAGCACACAAATCCCAGGCTCTCACGGCACACACATTCTAGCAAATACAGGCCCTGTCCTGTTAAATGCATTTGTGGGATATGCAAGTACATCTCATAAGGCAGCCAGATGATCAAGGCCTTCAGAATCAGTCAGGTGTGGATTTGAACTGTAGAAATGTCTTTGAAGCTTCATGTTTGAACTCCAAAATGCATTTGAATTTTGTACTCTCTTCCATTATATCTGGTTTCTCCTAGCACAAAGACATTCCTAGCTATGTGACAAACCCATCAGCTTCTCAAAGCCTCACTTTGCCCCTTGTCTCTGTACATGGGGTGTTGTGGTTCCTATGACTCAATAATAGCAGCTGTCCCTTAGGTAAGTAAGTTCCAAGCATTCTCCTGAACTACTCATGTAGTTCTTGTACCCATTCCATGAGATGGGTACTGTGGTCAGTCTCCAGGCTGGTCATTTGCCCTGTCTGCTTGAAGATTCACCTTCCCATCCCCGCCCCCCACCTTTCTCCCCCTGCACTGTTCTGTATCACATATCACAGAGAACTGACCTCTATAAACTGTTCCCCAGGCTGCCTCGTCTCCTTCGAGGTTCTGGCTCCCACATGACAGCCCTGAGCCCTGGACTCTGAAATACCATCTACTCTCTTGGTCCCTTAGCCCCGGGGCCAACCACAAGTCCTTATTGCTAAGTAGTGTGTGTTCTCACTGTCCCAGCCTGGTGTCTTCACTCTCCCATGGCTGGTTACATATATTAACTATATGTAAATATGTGAAAGGGTGTCTTTTTCTTTTACTTTTTATAAGGATTTACTGTGCCGCTTAGTTGGGGCCAGGAATTAGGAGGGGGAGCTGGAGCCCCTGGGGGCAAGTAGCTTGGCACGTGACTACAGTTGGGACGAGGTGTGTGTCCTAGCATCATCAGACACCCATGAGCCAGGTGAGGCTGGTCTTTTACAACATCACAGCTTATTATTTCAATTACTTCTGGTGTCACTTCCTTATCTCCCTCCACCTGATACCTAAAAGGATTTGAGATCGCTTACCACGATTGAAAATATAAGAATTTCCCAGTTATCCACAACATGTAACACACTGCCCCAGATCTTAAAACACCCATGACCATTTCATGATCACTTCCAGAGGTGGAGGGGACTCAGCCAGGGGGGTCCTTGCTCAGGGTTCTCATACGGTTGTAGTCAGACAGCTGAGGCTGGAGTCATCTGAAGGCCGGCTCGTTCCCTTAGCTGGTGCTAAGCTAAAAAGACAGAACATGTGGGAGCTAGACCAGGGAGGACATGTTAGGCATCTCTCTCTACCCCCACGGGCTCTCCTTGTGTTCTCTCCAGCAGGTGGCTTAATGGCGTCTCATGACTCCAAAGGTGCATATCCCAAAACAGATGGCCAGGCAGAAACTGTATCACCTTTTTAAAATTATTATTATTAATCCAAATGTTCCCTTGGAAAAAAAAATCTTTTTTTAGTTTACTTTTGACTTTGTTTAGTGTACAATTCTTTGAAAGTTAACACATATAGATTCCTGTAACCACCAGCGCCTTCAGGACACAGGACAGCTTTATCATCCCCCAAATTCACTCCTGCTATCTCTTTCATGCCTCTCTCCACTCAGAGCCCCTAGTGTCTACTGATTCGTTCTCTATCACTACAGCTTTCTTTTTTAGAATGTTATATGAATGGGATTATCCACTATGTGATCGTTTAAGACTGGTTTCTTGGGGCGCCTGGGTGGCTCAGTTGGTTAAGCATCTTACTCTTGATTTTGGCTCAGGTCAGGATCTCAGGGTCGTGAGATGGAGCGCCCCTCCACCCTGCTGTGCATGGAGCCTGCTTAAGATTCTCTCTCTCTCCCTCTGCCCCCCACCCTTGCACACTCTCTCTCCCTCTCAAAAAAAAAAAAAAAAAACTGCCTTCTTTCACTCAGCATAATGCCTTTGAGATCCATTCAAGTGACAGTGTGTATCAATAGTTCATTCCTTTATATTGTTGAGTAATATTTCATTGTATGGCCATACTATAGAGTTTGTTGATCCTTTCATTGAATGAAATTTGGATTGTTTTTAGCTTCTGATGATAATGTATAGAATTTCTACAAGTGTTTGTGAGTGGATTTTCATGGAAACATAAGTTTTCATTTCCCTAAGACAAATGCCCAAAAGTGAGTTTGCTGGGTCATAGGATAAGTATATGTTTAAGTTGATGAGGAACTGCCAAACTGTTTTCCAGAGGGTCTGTAGCATTTTGCATTCCCACCAGCAATAGAGAAGTGATTCAGTTATTCTGCCCCCTCGTCAGCACTTGGTATGATCAATATTGTCTATTGCAGCCATTTCGAAGGAATGTAGAGGTATCTTATCATGATTTTAACTTGCATTTCCCCTAATAGCTAGAAATGTTGAACATCTTTTCAAGGACTTATTTGCCATCTGTATATCTTCTTCCGTCTGTTCAAATCTTGTGGCCATTTTTTGGTTTCAGGTGCTTTTTCTCTTTCTTTTTTTTAAATGTATCTTAAGTTTCTGTTTTAATTCCAGTTAGTTAACATATGGTGTTGTATTAGTTTCAGGTGTGCAATATAGTGATTCAACAGTTCCATACATCACTCTGTGCTCATCACAACAAGTAATTTGTCTTCTATAGTTTTATTTTCGTCAGCCCCGGAATAGGTTTAACATTTTTTCTCTATCTCTTCAAAGAAACTGCTTTTGGTTTCATTGATTTTCTCTGTTGTTCCTCTGTTTTCTATATCACTGAGCTCTGCTTTTCCCTTTTTTATTTCCTTTTGATACATGCTTTGGTTTTATTTTGCTCTTCCTTCTTTCTTAAAGTAGAAGCTTAGACTTTTGATTTGAGACCTTTTTCCCTTTCTTAATAGAAGCATTTTTTAATGCTATGAATTTCCCTCTAAGCACTGCTTTGTCTGCATCCTATGCATTGTGTTATACTGTGTTTTCATTTCTATTCAGTTCAACATATTTTCTAATTTCCCTTGAGACTCCCTCTTTGAGCTATGGATTACTTAAGACTATGTTGTTTCATTTTCAAGTGTTTGGAGATTTTTCTGTTATCTTTCTGTTATTAATTTTTAGTTTAATCCCATTATGATCTGAAAACATATTTTGTATGATTTAAATTCTTTTAGATTTGTTAAAATTCACTCTATGAACCACCATATGGTTTATCTGGATGGATGTGCCACGTGCACTTGAGAAGAACATACTATTGATAGAGGAGTAACTTGTGTTACTCCATCAGACAATGTTATCATTTTTGCTTTGAAACATCAAACACATGTTAAAGATCATAAGAGGAGAAGACTGGTATATATTTCTTCTTGTTTTCCTTCGTCTGAAAATACGTTTATTTCATTTTCATTTCTGAGGGATATTTTTGCTGATTATAGAATTCTGGATTGGTATTTTCCTTTCAGCACTTCAAAAATGCCATTCGACTTCTTTCTGGCCTCCTTGGTTTCTGCTGGAAAATTGACAGTCGTTCTCATCATTGTCCCCTGCAGATGATGTATCATTTTAATCAGGCTCATTTAAAGATTTTTTTCTTTGATCTAGTTTTCAGCAGTTTGATTATGATTCCTTTAGGTTTACCTGTTTCAGGATCACTGAGCTTCTTGAATCTGTAGGTTTTTGTTCTCATTCTTGCTCATTTCTCTGTCCTCTGCCATCTTATTTGACTACTGAGCCCATCTGAGTTTTCATCCGTATTATATTTTTCAATTCTAAAATTTTCATTTTATTCTTTGTATTCTTTTTTGGGGGGTGGGGCGGGGCTGAGCTTTTTATTGTTTCATCTATTCCAAGAGTGTTCATAATTGCTTATTGGAGTTTTTTCACAATGGCTGCTCCGTCAGATAATTCCAGATAATTCCTTTGTTATCTCAGTGTTGGCATCTGTTGATTGTCTTTTCCCATAAAAGTTGAGATTCTCCTAGTTCTTTACATGCCAAGTAATTCTGAATGCTATTACCGACATTTTGGCTATTATGTTATGAAACAGAGGGTTTATATAAATCCTATGGAGAAGGTTGACACTTTTGTTTTAGCAGACAATTGACTTGTCTTGCTAGGGCTGCAAGTTCCTGACCTGTCTTCTGTGGGACAGGGTTCTAAGGCCAGTTCTGGGTTTCTAAAGTCTTTGTAGCACTCTTCGACTTTGGTCTGCGTGCACACCACCCAGCGACCAGTCTGGCACTTGGGCAGTGGTCTATGTGTCAGTTTAGTTTCAAAGTCTTTGATATGCTAATCTGGATCAGACCCACATGTGTGCATCCCAGAGGTGAGCCCATGCATTCATAAACAACTTTATAGAGTTGCTTTCTTTTTAAAAAAAAAAAGATTTTATTTATTTATTTGGCAGACAGATAGAGCCAGAGAGCACAAGTGGAGGGAATGGCAGAGGGAGAAGGAGAAGCAGGCTCCCGGCCGAGCAGGGAGCCCAATGCGGGGCTCGATCCCAGGACCTTGGGATCACGACTTGAGCCAAAGGCAGATGCTCAACCAACTGAGCCACTCGGGGGCCCCGTGGAGTTGCTTTCCTAACCTCTACTCTCTTTATTATCTCCCTGGCACTTTTCAATACACTAAGGAACCCTTTCTCTGTTCTCTATCCTGGAAGCTGGAGCTTTAGTTATCCCAGTCTGCTATATATTTCCACAACTTTACTTATATCTAGAGCCAGGTGGGGAAAGGACCAGGGGAAAAATGATAAACTCACTCCCAGTTCAGTGATACTTCAAGTTCTGGTCTTCTTCGTGAATTTGCCTGCTAGTCTTACTCTTTAGAGCCCTCACATATCTGCTCCAAGTATTGTGTCTACATTTTGTAGCCACATTCAGTATTCACTGAATGAGCGGAAGTGTGCTCACTCCATCTTAGCGAGAACCAGACCCAATCCATTTCATCTTTTATGAGTTAGCCTTGCAAGTCACATGGCGTCACTTCTGCCAGCCTCGGTTAGTCAAGACACCTGCCAAAGCCCATCCTGGTTCAAGGGGAGGGTGTGGCAAGGTTTTGAAAGTGCATGTGAGACCAGAAAGATTGTGGTGGTCAGTTTCGGAAAACATAATTTGCCACACATGGTAATAAGGAAGAAAGAAATTAGGTCAAATGAGAAATAAGGAAAAACTCAGGGTAAGACTGTTATACACAAAATGTATACCCCAAGATCCTGCATCCCTTCCACTCTGCTACTCATGCTTCCAGAGCAGCCCAGCAACTAAGGTAAAATGGGAAGATCGAAAACACAATTCTTTCGCACAGTGCTTCTCATTGGTATCCAGTAGCATACCCCTGGGGAGTCCGGGAGCACATCCTGAGTGGCTTTTCCTTTTCAAAATGGCACAGTGGGAGGATGTGACAATGTAACTCCAAAAGGTAGACCCTTACAAGCCTCAGATGGACCTGCATATCCCTTCAGGGAACTTGTCTCCTGGTGTGAGGCATTGCTTTGATAAGTTTCACGGTGTCCATAAAGTAAAAGCGATCAGATCTCTCCAGAGATGATTCGCTTTTCCCTGGTCTTGAAGCCCACAAAAAGCTTCTTCCATGGACCTGCTCAGATTGGACACTGTGACCAGAGAGATGATCAAGGACCAAAAAAACAAAAATAGAATCCCTGCAGGGTGCTGCTACACGTCAGGGCTTCTTCTCAGAGTGGCAGGACAGTGTGGCCCAGAGATGGCAGCCCGGTCTCTGTCCCCGCTCAGCACATCCCTAGCTTTGTGACTTGAACAAGTGACTCAGTCTTCCCGATCTCAGTTTCAAATTCCAAGATAATGATAGTATCCACCCCACGCAGCTACTGGGAGGCTTAAGTCAGTGAGGTCAAGCCTGGCAGGCACAGTGCCTGGGACTCAGCAAGCCCTCCCTGAGTGCCAGTCATTACTAACAGCGCCCAAGCCAGCCTGCGGCCAGAACCTAACCTGAAGCCAGCTCAACCTGTCTGTGCCTTAGTTTCCCCATCTGTAAAATGGAAATGAAAAGAGTATCCCTCTCTTAGGGTTATTTAAAGGATAAAATGAGGTGAGGGGGAAATGGGGAGATGTTTGTCAAAGGGTACAGACTGTTATAAGATGAATAATTTCTGGGGGTCTAATACGCAGCATGGTGACTATAGTTAACAATACTATACTGTGTTCTTGAAACCTGCTAATAGAATAGATCTTAAGGGGCGTCCTGGGTGGCTCAGTCGGTTACGAGTCCAACTCTTGATTTCAGCCCAGGTCATGATCTCAGGGTCGTATCAGGCTCTGTGCTCAGTGGGGAGTCGGCTTAAAATTCTCTCCACCCCCAACTCCCTTGGCCTATGCCCCTCCCCCCAGTTGTGCATGCTCTCTCTCTCTTTCAAATAAATAAATAAATCTTTAATAAAAAAAGAATAGATCTTAAGTGTTCTAAACGCACACACACAAATGTTAACCATGTGAGGTGGTGCATGTGTTAATTAATGTGATTGTGATGATCACTTCACAATGTACACATCCATGACATCATCACATTGTATACCTTTAAAAAAAATCACACTGTACACTTAAATATATACAACTTTTGTTCGTCGATCGTAACTCACAAAGCTAGAAAAAATAACATTAAAAAAAATCTAAAGTAGTCTGGGAAGAGGATTAAATGGGCTAATCAGGGTAAAGTGCTTCATGCAAGACGTAGACAAAGCTAGTCTACATGAGCCTAAGCAAGTGTGATTGCAAATTTATAAATTGTGGGACTGGGCTATGTGTATTTCAAGGTTAAAGAGCATTGTGCAAAAGGATGCAGGAAGTCACAGGTTAAACATGGTCAATTTTCCTGGAGTGTCAGTCTGATGATTTAAGAAGAAAAACCTAACCAGTAAAAGGGACTGGAACTATTTTCTAATGGCCTGCGGTTGATACCTGAGGACCTCCAGAATTCCTTTCCCTCTCCCAGAAGTGATGGCTGGGTTCCTGGGCAAAGAGAGCAGAGGCCCCTGCATGACGTGGAGGCACCTGGCCACCAGGAGAGTGTGCAGGCACTGTCTCATAGCCCTGCCTGGCATCCTCCTCTGTCCCGGCTGCTTCAAGCACGGCCGTTTTCCACATTCCCCTTCATTAAACAAGAAACTCAGATGTTGGTAATTAGACAGCCGTCCCCAGCTGCCAAGTCACATTCGGTTCCAAAAAGCCCTGTATACTCCTACTTGTGTGTTTGTTAACAATGTCCCCACAACAGGTCTGCAATTAGAGCCCATCTGTTGGCTTTCTCAGAGAGCAGTGCCAAGCGGGCTGGTGAACTTGGAGTCCTCATTGTTGTGAATTCCTGACCATGAAACCCTGCAGCAGAAGGCCACTTGTCCCTGACTGAGAGAGGCTGGGGGTGCTGGGGGCCCCAGACACAAGTCATGATGGGGGAACCTAGAATAGATGTGAAGAAAGGTGGTGGGGGGGTGGGGTACATATGCACCATGGGGTGTCCGTTCTGGCCTCCTCAACAAAGCAGACTGCCTCCTTCCTCCAGCTGACCCGTCCATCACCCCGGCCACACCCTCTGGGTCTATCTGGTCCCGGGGGTCATTTCTCAGCAAGTACTGTTCGGTTGAAATCAGGTCTCATTGCTTTCCTTTGCAGGGGCCCCTAGCTCCACCCCCGGAGGAGATGCCCTAGAGCCAATGTCAGCTCCCTTCCTCCATAAGCCCAGTCTTGCAGAGGAGTCAGGGATAAATAGGCCTTCCCTCTGGGAACTGACTGGAAGATATGGAAAAGGTGAGGACATAAAATAAATTAAAATTAAAAATGTATTTTCCAAGAAGGGAGCTGTGCCTACATGTATCTGAAAAGACTTACTGACCAGTGACTCAGTGTGAGGGTGCTTGCCAGGCACTACAGGGAACAGGGAAACTAGGCAGACATGGCCTTCCATCCACCTTAGGGAGCTTTGACTGAGACGGTGTTTTTTAACCCCCACTGCACATGAGCATCTCTTGGGGAGCTTTTAAAAAATATTAATGCAATAAGGTGGGGGCACCTGCGTGGCTCAATGGGTTGAGAGTCTGCCTTTGGCTCAGGTCATGATCCCAGGGTCCTGGGATCGAGTCCCGCATTGGGCTCCCTGCTCAGCGGGGAGCCTGCTTCTCCCTCTGCCTCTGCTACTCCCCCTGCTTGTGCTCTCTCTCTCTCTTTCAAATAAATAAATAAAATCTTTTAAAATATATATTAATGCAATTAAGAAAACAATTCCATTTATATTACTGCCTAAAAGGAACTAAATACTTAGAAATAAATCTAACCAAGCAGGTGAAGGACTTGTATGCTGAAAGCTACCAAAAAAAAAAAAAAAAAAAGCCAAAAGAAATTAAAGAAGATCTAAATAAATGGAAAGATATCCCTTGTTCATGGATAGGAAAATGTAACATTGTTATGACGCCAGTACTACACAAAATTATCTACAAATGCAACACAGTCCAATCAAAATCCCAACAACCTTTTTTTTTTTTTTTTGCATAAATGGAAAAGCTGATCTTCCAATTCATATGGGATTGCAAGGGACCCTGAATAGCCAAGACAATTTTAAAAAAGAAGAAAGTTGGAGATCTCACGCTGCCCAACTTTAAAACTTGCTACAAAGCTATAGTTATAAAAGTGATATCGTACTGGCATCAGGACAAGCAAATAGATCAGTGGAATATAATAGAGAATCCAGAAATAAACCCTCACATTTATGGTGCTATGGACTGAACATTTGTGTTAAAATTCCTATGTTAAAGGTGTAATCGCCAATGTGTTGGTATTTGGAGGTAAGGCCTTGGGGAGGTGATTAGGTCATGAAGGTGGAGTCCTCATGATGCCATCAGTGCTTTTAGAAGAAGGGACATGAGCGAGATGATGTCTTTCTTTGCCATGGGAGGACACAGCAAGAAAGTATCCATCTGCCAACGAGGAAGAGAGCCCTCACCAAGAACCCAACCACACTGGCACCCTGATCTTGGACTTCTAGCCTCCAGAACCGTGAAAAATAAACATTTGTTGTTTCAGCCACCCAGTCTATGGGTATAGCAGCCTAAACGAAGACATATGGTCAGTTGATTTTTTACTAGGGGGCCCAGACCATTCAATGAGGATAGGGCAGTCTTTTCAACCAATGGTGCTGGAAAAACTGGATATTCACAACGCAAAACAATCAAGTTGGACCCTTACCCTAAACCATACACAAAAACAAACTCAAAATAAATTGAAGATCTAAGCTGGATTGCTGAAACTATAAAACTCTTAGAGGAAAACATTGGGGGAAATCATCATGACATTGGATTTAGCAAGGATTTCACAGATGTGACACCAAAAGTACAGACAACAAAATACAAAATAGGTAAATTGGACTTCACCAAAATGAAGGACTTCTGTGCACCAAACGAGACTATCGAGAAAGCAAAAAGATAACCTACTGCATGGGAAAAAATTATAAATCATATACCCAATAAAAGTCCTGCAACGCGACAACAAGATGACAAACAACTCAATTAAAAAATAGGCAGAGTATTTGAATAGACGCTTCTCTGCAGAAGGCATGCAGATGGCAAATAAGCACATAGAAAGAGGCTCAATATCATCAGTCATTAGGGAAATGCACATGAAAACCACGAACCTACTGGGATGGCTACATGATTGTTTCTCAAACGGTTACATATGTAACTACCACATGACCCAGGAATTGCCTTCCTAGGCGTACATCTAAAAGAAGTGGCATGGGCGCCTGGGTGGCTCAGTCGGTTAAGCGACTGCCTTCGGCTCAGGTCATGATCCTGGAGCCCCGGGATCGAGTCCCGCATCGGGCTCCCTGCTCGGCGGGGGGTCCGCTTCTCCCTCTGACCCTCTTCCCTCTCGTGCTCTCTATCTCTCATTCTCTCTCTCTCAAATAAATAAATAAAATCTTAAAAAAAAAATAAAATAAAATAAAAGAAGTGGCAGATATCTGTACCCATGTTCACAGCAGCATCATTCACAACAGCCAAGAGGTGGAAACAATCCAAGTGTCCACCCACAAATGAGTGGATCAATGAAATATGGGATACACATACAATGGAATATTATTCAGCCATAAAAAAGAATGAAAATCTGATAGAGTCTTCATCATGGATAGACTTCGAAAACATTATGCTAAATGAAATAAGCCAGTTGTAGAAGGATAAAGGTTGTCTGATTCCATTTATATGAGGACCCTAAAATACACAGATTCATAGACACAGAGAATAGAACAGGGGTCACCAGGGACTGGGGTGAGGGGCAGAAGGAGTGATTATTTAATGGGTATGGCTTTCGTCGGAGGCGATGAAAAGGTTTTTGGTATAGGTGGTGGTGACAGTTGCACAATGGTGTTCATGTGTTTAATGCCAATGAATCGCACACTTGCAAATGGTTAAAATGATCAATATTATGTTATATATGTTTTGCCGTAATAGACAAAAGGAATAAATAAGAAGTATTAATTCGAGGACCCCAGCCCAGACCGATTAAGTCAAAATCCCTGGGGATCCATCCTGGGTTTCTGGGTTTTAAAGAGCTCCCCTGGAGATTCTCAGGTCGAAGTTGAGAACCACCGGTCTAATAGAAGAGAGAAGACGAGATGTCCCGGTGGACATAATCGTTAATAATTGATTAATTGCTATTCATTAAGGCCCCAGCACAGTGCTAAGCCCTGCAAGAGCATCATCTCTCTCAAATTACCAAGTTAACCTATGCGTCTTATCTCCATTTTTCTGCCCTTCCATTTCTTCAGTGGCTTGACCACTGTCACGAAGCCAGAAGGGACAAGAGCCAGAACTTACACCCAAGACTCTGACACCAGAGCTAGGCCCTTAATTACTGTACCACAGAGGAGGATGCCAGCATGCTGGGGGTTTGGATGGGGAGATCAGAGGATGCTGCCATAAGGAGGCAGCATTTGAGGATCGTAGGGGCTTTCCTGCAGGGGTGAGGGTGAGCAGGGCAAAACTTCCAGCCGGAAGGAACAGCTCGGCCAAGATGGGGAAGGAGGGGAGGTATGCAGCCTCCTAGCAAAATGGCTCCCAGTGGAACCTGGATTTGAATAGGAGTAGGGTGAACGCTGAGATTCAGGATGGACTCCCGGGGCATGAAATGCCAGAGGGAAGGACATGGATTTCATTCTATGGGTCAACACAGAGCCACCAAAGGGGTCTGAGCAGAGGAGACACACTCACCACCGTCTTGGGGAGAATTCATTAGGCAGAAGCACGTAAAGTGGAGGGGCCAGCAGGGTGCATCTAACTGAGGGACATGTAGTGCCCTCTGATATGTATCAGCCACTGTCCCAGGACCTGGGGATCCGATCTGAACCCGGCAGGCCACTGGTCAGCTGGGTGGGCAGCGTGGACATGGGATGGAGGCTGGTCATCAAAGGAGTGACAAATAAAGACACAAAGGACACCAGGGTTTTAACGTGAGTTTGAGAGGAGCTGAGGATGCCCCTCAAGGAACCATTTCATGCACAAGAGCTGTGTCGGAGGCATGATCGATCAGGGCAAGGTTTAGACACACTGCCCTTGAGCCGCTAAATGCCCTTCACTGTTAAGTAATGATTAATTTCTGTGATGCCGCTTACCACCTATGGGCCTTGGATGTGACCCAGCTTCCCTCAGTGATCCTCAGTCTCCTGGTCAGTAAAATAGAGGGATAATGATCGAACAGTCCTCACAGGGTGGTTGGGAATCCAGTGGCCCTGCCTGTTTACCACCCTGCACAGGATCTGACCCCCGGCAAGTCCTCAGCAATGTGACCTTGCAGAGAGAGTAGTGGGAACAGAGCCCTACTCCAAAGAAGCTGAGGAAGACCAGGTCAACTAGAGTGTGGAGGCTTCGAGAAGTTTCCAAATAGACTTAGGGTTGGAAAAGATCACTGGTCATTTGGTGGACCATCAGATGAAACTGTTGCTTTGTGTTTAGAGGCCAAGTTATATCAAAAATGTTTTAGATCTAGAATGTTCCTATTCTTGAACACAGGCAAGAGAAAGATCTACAGTGTGAAAGACAGATTCCTCTGTCCCATGTCACACCCAGTCGTGGACAAGCATTCTTTGAGAGGGCAGAATCTCTACCACCATTTAAATGGCTGCCATCTCTCTCTGTGTGGAGACCACCAGGCTTGGCTGCCAGGAAGCCATGGCCAGTGGCAGAACCCAGAACAGACAGCTACTGATAAAAATGGATCAGAGGCCTCTCCTGGATGCCCTTGGCAACCCCCCATCCTACTCCCGGCTTCTAGGACTTAAATCAACATAAGCAAGGAAGGGAGAAGAGGAGGGAGGGGAGTCCCTGCATTTGCTTGGATTATTTATCCAAAAGGGAGTAAGGGGGAAAATCTGGACCGGGCTTACCCCTGTTTACTAAATCAGGTTTTCTGCCCCTGGGTAGAATCCAGGATGGAGACCAAAGTGTAGTTCGGTCATCAAGGAATCAAGGCCTGTTTTCATACACCTGAGTTTGAAGTTGTGAAGGGTGTAATTGCTATGTTGGCTGCTTGCTACGGAGAAGCTAGACAGGCCAGCCCTCTGGCTCTCTTGGTCCACAGACATGTTGGAAACCCTCCCCAGGAACCTGGCACTGCAGCAATAAGAGAAAGAAGACTGGAAGCTACTGTTTTTTAAAGATTTTATTTATTTAAGAGAGAGAGCGCGATCAAGCACAAGCCGGGGGAGTGGCAGGCAGTGGGAGAAGCAGGCTCCCCACCGAGCAAGGAGCCCGATGTGGGGCTCGATCCCAGGACCCCGGAATCATGACCTGAGCCAAAGGCAGATGCTTAACTGACTGAGCCACGCAGGCGCCCGGAGACACTGGTTTGAACCAAAACAGTCCCTACCATCAGGAAGTGGGGAGTTTACCTTTTATCATCAGGTAGAGTAGAAGCTTAGAGAAGTCTCTGAGAGACAGCCTTGCCCTGGGGGAGCCCCGGACCATTTCTTGGAAGAGGTACCATCAGAGTCCGGATTTGGAAGAGAGGCGGCAGCGAAAACTTGAAGACATTGTTGGGTTTTATTTTTACCCTGAAACACCAAGAACCGAGGGTCTCTGTGATTAGAAGACAAGACTTTGCATTTAATCCAAAGTCTTCTAGCTCAGTCATGAGGGGAGGCCAATTCCATCAGGACCATACTCCATCATGAGTATCAATAGAGTGTATGGTGTTTGAGATCACAGCCCCCACCATCAGAAAAACCTGGTTCAAGTTCCAACTCTGCTGTGTGACTCTGGACAAGTCACTTAGCCTCTCGGAGCCCTTTCAATTTATCTGTAAAGAAGAAATAATAATAATACCTACCTTGCAAAATCCCTCTGAGGATAAGTGAGAATCCTCTACAGATGGAGCACACAGACAATTGCCCAGTACACACAGGACACCCTGAGGGTGCAGAGGTTAGTACTTATAGAGCTACCGGTGCGTGTCCTGGGTTGGATCCTAATGCGGCAAACGCTTCTGCAGCCTTTCATTACAGAGCCCTCTCCCCCTCCTAGAGCCCCGCTCCTCTGGAGATGATGAAGTGTCACGACTTCCCAAGAGACTCTCCTGAGGCCACCTGTTGTCAGCCCACAATGATCTTTAGCACAGATTTAGCCAAGTCCGCAGAAGGTGGCTCTGGGCTCTGGGAGGGGAGCGAGTTGCTTTTCCTCTGGGGGCAGGGAAGAATCTGTCCTCATTTCAGCATCAATCAGGGCTGATGATGGGAAAGCCAAGGGAGCTTTAAGGTCTCTTCTCTAACTGGGGGAAGACGCAAGGCACGGAGGAGGGAACAGCACGTGCAAAGACTCTGAGGCAGGAAGAGCAGAAAGAAAGACAGTGTGGCTGAAGAATAGAAAGCCAGCAGGTGGGTGGCCGGAGAAGACACCAGGAACCGTAGTGGCCGCAGATTTGCTGTGAGCCAGGCTGTCTTCCGAGCCTCTATTGCCCTTCCCAGGCTTCACAACAGGATCCTGTGGTCAGGGCTAGCGTCTTCCTCCCTTGTAGACATCAGACCAGAGATCATGCCTCAGGTCCCTGTGACCTGTCCAGCCAGTCAGCAGCAAAGCCAAGATTTAAAGCCAGCCCCCCTGGCTTCCAGAGGCACCCATGGAAATGTTCTGCCGCATTGCCCCAGGCACGGGGCAGTGCTTAAAGCTATCTGTGTTATCCTCAAAGCAGCAGGAACTAAGGAGGAGCACATAACCTCATCTGCATCCTCTGACGAGATCCTTCGGGCTGCTGGTAAGGAATAGATTTGAGGAGGCTAAGGGTGAAGGTGTTGGGACGAGAGCAGTTAGGAGCGGGCTGGGCTGGTGTTGCAGAAGGTGGGGAGAAGCGGTCAATTTTAGGGACGATTTTAGGTGTTCTCACCTTTGTGCTTACGCTAATTTTATTTATGGAATAACAGAATTAGCTCTTGACTGGCTCGGCACTTGGGAAGGGGGAGAGGGGAGGGAGGTGTCAACTCACCAGAGAACCTCCGCAGCCCCTCCAGGGACCTTGCTGTCACTTTCCACAGCCCCTCCTGTCAGGGTGAGGGGCTCCCAGCCCCCTTCCCTCTATGGTGGGGGTGTCGTAGGAGCAGGCAGATCCCAGGGGACCAGCATTCAGCTTGCTTCCCCAAGAACTGTGCAAACAGGGAGACAGCCCTCCCAGGGGGGGCAGGAAGCCCTCTCCAGACCCCAGAGCCCTCATCGGCCACCTCCCTCCCCCCACCTCCCACCCTCGGGGCTGATCCCCAGGAAGGCTGGGAGCTCTGCTCAGATACAATTGGGGCTGATCCCCAGGAAGGCTGGGAGCTCTGTTCAGATACAATTGTTCCCACCCCCGATGCGGCCTGCCTGCCTTGGCAAAGGGAATTAAAGCCTGAAAGGATGTGTTCTTAAAGTCGGGCTGCTTACCCACTGTCAGAGTGGCTTTGAACCAAATCCTCACCTCCAGGTAGCGTACGCTGGTCGCCAGCACGCGCGCACACATCCTGAGCTCCCTGCTGCTGGCAAAGGTCCAGCTCCCCGGGACAGCTGTCCTGCCCCTTCAGAAAAGCCAAGAAAGCATCCCACCGGGGCCTTGGCCTCCAAGGACCCCGGGGCTGATCTCCCCTGATCAGGCGAGTGGGCCCTGCCCCATTTCCCAAATGTAAGAAGAGTATGGTGGAGGGAGCCCCGCACTGGGGCACGGGAGGGGAGATGCTGAATGGCCTCCAGCACCTGGAGATCTCCGCTGTTTGCATTCGGCCTCACCTCGGCTCCTGCAGCCACTGAGAGTTAATCTCCACAGCCAAGATTAGTTTATTCGATTAACTCCACTCCCTATAGACCATCCTGGGAGCTCTCGGCCATGCATCCAGAACAAACCTTACCAACCTTTTACCAGCCCGAAGAAGATTCAATAGAATAATCTTTCTCTCTCTTCCTTTCATATGATTGGAAAATAAATTGAAAATGAATTTCAGTCATTGCTTGTGTTTTAAATGTGAGATAAAGGGCGGCCCCTGAGCCAGCTAGTTCAATAGATGGGGGGGGGGAGGGCTTCCCATTATGCGCAACACAAACACGCTCTGTGGGGGGAAGCAGGAGGCTCTCGAGCAAATGCGTCTGGTTACTGAACAATATTTGCGTAATTAGGCTCTTATGTATCCACATCTTTAATTGATCACTATTATTTTGTTTGTTTCTGCAGAACTACAGCATAGCCATCAAGACTTGAGGTTCTAAAATAAAAATATTCCCTACAGCATCCTGTTTCAAAATGTCTCTTAAGCCAGGGCACTCCGACGGGGCCACATGTTGAACCACCTGGGGAGTTTTTAAAAACTCTGATGCTTGGGTCCTACCTCCAGGAATTCTGATTTAATGGGTCAGGTGTATGGCCTGGGCATGAAGATAAATTTTAAAGCTTGGATGATGATGATGATGATGATGATGATGATGATGATTTCAGTTAATTTTTTTTTAATTTATAACGATTCTCTTTAACGACCGTTCCAGTAAGTAGCCAAGTTTGAGAACTTTGGTCACCAACTATTCTCTGCTAATAGCAATGTCAGGAAAATTCAAAGTTGTCACAACTTCATTAACCACCCCGATAAGCAGGGCCCTCTCTCGCTCTTACACATGTTGTTAGAAACTTAAAGTCAACATGCGGATCCTTTTTACCTTCTTTCTTCCAGTGGGGTAGGTGCCTGTGGAACAGTAGATGCCTTGGTGGGAGTGCCCTGGGCCGATGATGCCCCTGAGGGTTCGGAATGCAACATTCATAGATGTATTTATACAGGCCCTGTGTTCAGCTTTTGTCATCACAGTCACCAAAACTGATTTCCTGGGTCATAAAAATGACTATAAAGCTTGACCCTGAAGATTCGACTTGCCTATTTGCTTATTCAGGTTCAAGATGTGATGTCAGCGTTCTTTCAGTGGTGGCTTTTCACATTGACTCTGCTCCGTTGATAACAATGGTGATGCGCAAAGGAGTCACATCTTGATGTTGGCCCAGATAGGAGGGCAGTCAGATGCTGGGAGTGTGGTGTTGACAAGGGAGAGGAATCTGGGAGATGGTGCACAGATGCGGAGGCTCCCTTTTGTGGGCAGCACCCTTTCTGGAACCCGTAAGTCACCACTGAGTCATAATGACAGTAGGACTCCTGGTCCGAGTATCTTCTGCTGCCCAAATAAGAGATATCTGGTTGTCACACACAGTCCTCCACATACATATTTTAAAATGTGTGGAGATCTAATTAAAGTGGGTGGCAACACTTCTCTTAATTATTCATGATGCCTCCAGGACCCCGAGACTCTTTCTAAAGTTAAAATAATTGTCAAATAATGATGATGCCGCACCCCCTCCCTCATAAAACCAGGCACATGCTAGCTCACCTCCTGATTATATTAGCCGAACATTACCAGAGGTTGCAGGAAGTGTGGGGGTCCAACTCAGATATTCTCAAAGAAGAGTCCTATTTTCAAATTAGATTATTAAAACACTTGGACAAGAAGACACGCCTGGCTAAATGTCAGATCAATAGCTGGGCGACGGTGCAGTTTTTGAAAGATGGAATGTACTCACTTTCATTACATTATATGATTGTGTACAATAGGCTACCATTTGGCCATGAACCTTTAGCCAAAATTAGGGTGGTGGATTCCTTTGAAAAAAAGAACAACAAATACAAATTTAAAACACAATAAAAAAGAATCTGAATGTGTGATTTCTGTCCCACCCCCCAAAAACCCAAAAATTATCCCTTAATTGAATGCTCGCAATTCATTCATTAACCAAAATCACGACGGATGGATTTCAAATTGTTTGAAGATATTTATTGCAAGGCACTTTTTAAATATATGTATTTGCAGGTTCTGCACAACTGAAGACATAAGAAGGTGCTCTGTCCTGGGCGCCTGGGTGGCTCAGATGGTTGAGCGTCTGCCTTCGGCTCAGGTCATGATCCCAGGGTCCTGGGATCGAGTCCCACATCGGGCTCCCTGCTCCTTGGGAGCCTGCTTCTCCCTCTGCTTCTCCCTCTCTCTCTCTCCCTCTCTCTCTCTCCTCCTCTGTCTCTCATGAATAAATAAAAAAAAAAAAAATCTAAAAAAAAAAAAAAAAAAAAAAAAGAAGGGGCTCTGTCCTTCATTTACACTTCAGCCATTCAGAACTCTGAACACTTCCTTCCTGCTCCTTGGAATATTTTAGGCGAAGCCAAACATCATTCATTGGGAATCTATGGTAGCTCACCTTCGGAATGTGGGACTCCTTTTGTTGGAATGGTTTTCAATAATCCCCTCTCTTACACATTTCTACTATTTTAAGGAGGAACCCAGTCCAAAATGGGTAACAATGTAGGACCAAAGACTCACAACATTTTAAGAGCATAACAGGCCTTTACCTGCTGAGTCCTACAATTAAATCTTGACGTTAACAGGACAAACAACTGCATGTCTTCAGTGGAATTCCCTGATTCCAACTTTTCCTGCCATTCTCACCCATGGCAGAGCTTGATGCTGGGTCTTACACCCAGATGATCTGCATTCTGCCTTTACGAATCTCTCCCGATGGGTGATGCTCCATTTAGTAGATTACTCTGCACACAGTAGGCACTCAGTAATTGTTCCCGGGCTTTATAATTTGGTCACGAGTTTCCCACCCGCTGTACTCAGAGTAGAAAAACTCACCACGTGTGGGCTAACAGTCCTTGAGCAAAACAGCACGGGGTCCCCTAGATCCTGCCTTCAGACGGGGCTCCCTGCCTGTGAGTTTGGTGAGCCCCCGGATCTGTGAGTAGCTGCCACGCTGGCTCCGCCCTCCCATAGGGCACCTTGCTGGCCCCACCCCCACCTCCTTTCTTAGGCCAAAGTACAGAATATCAATAGCGTTTTCGGCTTAGAAAGTTCAAGGGTCAATCTTCAAGGTGCTTAGGGCCGGAGCAACTCACCAGAGACCTGAAGCCACACTTGGCCCTCAATAGCCAGGCCGGTGTCCTTGGGGTGCATGACAGTGGTGGCATCTCCAAGTAAATAGAGGCGTCCCCTGTCCCAAAGCACCAGTATTCCTCATGCTAATTAAACAAACCAATTATGGTAATTAACTGGCACAAATGTCTGAATGGCTGTGAATCAGACTGGAGGGGGTTACCACGTAGCTTCCACACAATTATCCTGTAAAAAGGGATTTCTAAACCAGATCTGACTCACATTTTCTGATCACTTTCAAAATGTAACAATATTGAAGTTCTTGCAGCAGGCCTGCCATTCTGCTGCAACCTCAGGCTCTCAAAAGTGCGAAATATGAGAACGAAAGAAACCAATAAACCAACAAGAGAAAAAGAAAACCCGAGCCCAACGTTTAAAATCGCACTACGCTGACAAGATGCTGTGGGATGTTACTTTTCACATCACTTAGCCGGAGGAATTAGAGAAATTCAGTTTCGGTGAAGGTCACCTTGACTTTAGGAAGGAAACAAGGCCTGAATGATATGCTAATTAGGACACATCTCTTTGAAAAAATGTCGAGAGCCTGAATATGTATTTTTAAAGCAGGCCTGTGATGAAAATAGTTTACACGGGGTTCCCAGTTTTTTTGTTTTCTTCCTAAAGAGAATTGGTTGGTCAAGTTGATCCCTTGTTGTTGAAATTCAATCCGAGGGCATTAAAGTGTAAACCAGTTGGAAAAACAAAGAGCTTTAGGGAAATTAGTTGCTTCAACAACAACAAACAAGCACTGGGTAATCTTCTTAGAGAAATTAATGAAGGGAAAAGCCCCCCTCAACTGGGAAGGAGAATGATCCCCCGCTCTCAAAGCACAGGCCTGGGAGGTTTGGGGAGAAGGTGTAAATGAAGAAAGCAGGATTAAATCGGACTTCAATGAGAGTACAAAGAAATTTGGGGGATCTGAGAGCACAGCGCACCCATTTTCAGATGGAAGACTGTTTTGGAGGGCCAATGGGTCCTAATCCTTTATGCAAATCTCCTTAGATTGAAGTTTGCTTAAGTGTTTTATTTCTTTGCATACAATTAACATGTGAAACTCTGAAATGCGAAACTACTTCAAAGAAGCTCCCTTGTCTAGAAGCATCTAAAAGCATGCTTTATTTAATAATCTTCCAAAGTTTTCTGATACTTGAAGATAAAATCTCATTTTTCAGAGTCTTAAGGGCCTTGCAAACACTCAAAAAAAAAAAAAAAACCAACAAAAAACAAAACGAAAACCCACGCCCCCGCCAACCAACCAACTAACCAACAGAGCACCTAACTTCTCCATGACCAGCTGGAACTTTATCTTCTTTTGTTGGTTTTAAGATCGATAAGCAAATTTCCCCTGTCTTCGTCCAGTTTGATCACGTACCCTACACTCCTGTTTTTAAAAATTAACACAGAAGTCGTAGCCCTGACCAATAAACAGTGTTTGGGTTTTGTTTTTGTTTTTGTTTTTTTTTACTTTTTATTTGGAAATAATTTCAAATTCACAGAAAAATTACAAAACTAAAAACAGTGTAAAGAAAACCCTTTCCCTTTGCCTAGGTCCACCTACTGTTAATATTTTATCTCACTGCTTATCATTTGTGCATATCACATACACCCTCCCCGCCCCCAAATTTGCTTCTTTAAACCACTGGAGGATACTCTCTGTAGTTCAAGTTACATACCCACGGATACTTTCCTGGAGACTTTCCTACCAACGGGGATGTTCTCTCACATAGCCACAATATAGTTTTCAACTTTAGTAGGATGAGCCTTGCTAAATAACTTTTATTCCATTTCTCATCCATGTTTCAGTTTTGCCAGTGGACCCAATAATGTTCTTTGTAGAAATTTCCCCCTGCAAGACAAGACCCAGAGTAGGATTGGCTATTGCACTAGGTTGTCATACCCTTTTGAGGTTGAACAATGTTTTTAAAGTGATATCAATTTTTAAGCATTTGGATGGATTTAGTAAAAAAAAAAAAAAAAAGATTGTATTCAGTAAATCACTGTTTTGTTTAATTTAGATCCCCAAAGTTTAAGCTTTTACTAACGTTTGTTTTTTTGGTTTTTTTTACTAACGTTTGTAATTGACGTATGTGGAATCGGGGAATAAAAATAACAATAAAAGTAAACCTTTATTGGTCACCTACTATGTGCCAGGCCCTCTGCTAAGTGATTTAAGTGGATGATCTGTGACAGCACTGTCTCCCAGCAAAGAAAAAAGGGGCTTCCAGAAATGTTCAGGGTCCCCTTTTTTCACTCCTAAAAATCTCAGCGTTTGAACCCCAGGCCTGTGATTCAGGTCTGGGCTTGTGAAGGGCTTAAAGGAGCCCGGCACTCCTGGTCTCTCTCTCCAACTAGCAGATAAACCAGACAAAGTCTCCATAGATAAATGTTAGGAAGAAAAACAAAGCAGGTTAAGGGTGAGGGATAGAAAGTGACGTGGAGGCGGGAGTGGCGTGGCTATTTCTTTTAGGGAGGTCAGGGAAAAGCTCTCTACTGGGGTGGCATTGGGAAGGAGCCCCCAAGGCAGGAAATGCTGGCTGGAGGCCCGTGGATATCTGAGGGAAGAACAGCCTAGGTTGAGGGATGAGTAAGTGCAAAGGCCCTGCACCGGGAATGTGCACCATCTATGTGATGCCCCACGGTGGCCATGACACAGGGGTCTGGGAGGGCCACGATGGGAGAGGCAAAAACAGAGGTGACCAGGGAACGGAGAATGTGGGGTCTTGTCGGGCCTGGTGAGGACGCTGGCTTTTACTCTGAGTGATATGAGAAGCCACGGCCCGGTTCTGAGCAGAAGAATCTTTTCCAAGGTTGGGATGTAGAAGCAAGTCGAAACCAGGAAGCCGTTGGAAGGATATTACAATAATCCAGACACTGATGAGGGCTTAGACCTGGGGGCGGTGGGCGGGGGGGCGGACAGCCATGCTTTGAAGGTAGAACTGCCACGATTGAGAGAGAACAGAGTCAAAGCTAGGTCTGTGGTGTTAGCCCTGAGCGTCCGGAAAGACGGACTTGTCACCTATGGGGATGAGAAAGGTGCTGGGGCCGGCTTTGGTGAGAGGATGAGCCAAAGTAAACATCAGAAGCTCATCTTCGAGCATTGTGAAACCCCCCTTCGATGTCCAAGTGGAGACAGAGGTGACTCTTCCTCTAGTTGGGTCACTATCCTCTAGATAGTTGAGTATTTTAAAGATGAACGTTCTGTGTGCCGCCGCGACCAGACTCTCGCCCTTTACAGCACATGCCTTACAAGGCGTTTTCTTGTTGTCTTGCTATGTGTTGAAGGTCATGGAGGAATCAAGTCAATGAGATGTAATTTGTGACTTATCAGGGTTGGAGTTCACACGTGAGTTCTTGCCCTTTGATGAGATGTAGAGAGATCCAGTTGTGTGGAATTTTCTCCACGGAAGATGTGATAGGGGAAGATTGATTTCAAGTGATAAGTTTAGCGGGAGTGGTTAAAAGGTAGGGCTGCCCTGTGATGATCCCTTGTCATGGAAGATGTGAGTGACAATTCTTCCTCAGCCAGGAGGGCAGGTGATCGTGCTGCCCACTGGGACGGGTTTCAGAAGTGCCCTGTTCTGGAGTGTGTGTGTGTGTGTGTGTGTGTGTGTGTGTGTGTGTGAGCACCCCAGGACCTGGTGTGGGCTGTGCAAAAATCAAACAGGGCTGGGATATGCTCCTGGGCTTTGCTGGAAGTGACCCTCCACTCACTGCCCTTGCGGGGTTCACCCTGCTTTGTCCCCTTGTGCATTTGCACTCCTTTCCTGTCCCCAACCTCCACCCCTACCCTCCCGCCTCTGTCCCAATGCCACAGTCCATCACCAAGCTTTCTGTGCTTCCAGGCCCCCGTGCTGACAAAGCTTCTGGGCAAGGGGTAGCTTCCCCGTGCTCCCAGTCTCACCCTGTCCTTCCTCCCATGCAGTGGTTAAGAGGGACAGGCTCTGGACTCAGAAGACACGGGTTGGAGTCCTCGCTCTCCACTTCTTAGCTGTGAGACTTAGGCAAATTTTTGAACTACTCTGAGACTCGATTTCCACATCTGGAAAATGGGACTGATGAGCAGACCCATCCATAGAGTCGAAGCAGAGTGGCGCGGCATGCAGGGCCACCACACCATCAGATGCAGTATTTGTGCAAAATGGGGAAGACACCCCTTCCTCCCGGGGACCCGACCCCACACGGGAGCAATGGCCTGGTGAACAGAATGTGGCGATTTCAGTCCTAGGTCGTCCCTCCCGGGCATCTTTGACAAGGTATGGTCCACCTAAGCGGTTCACACAGTTCCCGGAGAGAAATCGACAACAATGAGAACGTGGTATGTGCTTAATAAACATTCGCCAGCAGTACTAAGTGATGTTATCAAGGCCACCCTGGCTCATGGCCCCCATGATCGTGGCAACCACATTGGCAGGTGACCACCCAGCCTCCAATGGCCCAGCAAGTCGCCTCTCTGAATTCAAGCAAGGGAACCAAAAAGGAATGGCCAAGCCTGCTAGCTAGCCCACCTGGTGACACGCTGCTCTCCACTGAGTCCTAGGTAGGGGTGGGGGGGGTGGGGTGAGGGGGATGGGTATCATGCCTCAAACCTCCAAGTACCTGGTGGCAGCTGGTGGCATTTCTGAGCGTGCAAAGAAGGGAAACGAATTTTCCCAGTTCCAGAAAATGGCTCAAGGCCTCCTAAATGCCCCCTTCAGACGGGCAGCTGGAGCAGGCTGGGGAGAAAGCAGCGCCGCGTGGGTTTCCCGAGGACCATATGGGCAACACGGCTCGTTCTGCGGCTACACCCGCCCTGCTTGTCATCCCCAATCATACTTGCTGTAATCCGTGTTTTAATTTACTCTGCTGGTGCAGCACCCGTGCTGCCAGGGCGGTCCTTGGGGCCCCCTCATTCCTGCTGCTGATGACAAGGCGTATGCAAAAGGCACAATTATTCACCCACCAAGGTGACAGGGAAGGCCTCTGCCTGGGAATAGGTTTCCGGCTTCCAGCATTTTCGTGTCAGCCGCTGAAGCACTTTGCAGGTTGCAAACAATTCTATGGAGACCTTCTTCTTCTTCTTTTTCTTTTTCTTCCTTTCTTTCTTTCTTTTTTTTTCAAAAAAGCATTTTGATCAAAGCAAGTGATGAGGCTCCACGGACTGGCCGCTGGCTCACCATTGATGCTGAAGGCCCGCCTTAAGAAGGGTGGCCACGCGCGCTCCTATTCAACTGGATTATTGGATTTTTTTTTTTTAATCAAATAAGATTCTCCTCTCCCTTCTCCTTCTCCTCCCACACCCCAACCCCCGCCTGTTTGGCCTCAAACAAAGGGAAATATGTCAAGCCCAGCCTATTAATTCATACAGATTTGGCATTGTTTATGTTCTCATGTGGACCACATTCCAAAGCACCAAAATAAAACAGCTCGAGTGTAGCTTTCAGCTCCGGAGTCCGTGATGTATCTCATTTGCTACGGTCCAAGCCGTGGTAACAATGTCTTTCATTTTCTTATGGCCTAAAATGATTTTCTTTCTGTGAGGGCCATTTTGAGAGAGGGGGGAGACAGAGACAGAACGGAGAGAGAAAGAGGGTTAGAGGGAGAGAGAGAGAGAGAGAGAGAGAAAGGAGAAAAGAAAACCACTTCTTTTCCTTTTCAGGGGATCATTTGCAAGTTAAAGCTAACCTGGGGAGTACAGGAACAATGGCACGGCCCAGAAAATGGTCCCTGCGAGGGGCCGCATGCGAATGAGGGTGATGTCGAGCTATTTACCTCTTTGTCCTTCCATAATATCTACTTAATGCAGTTCAATAGCAACGGATTGTTAGCGGCATTAAGGATTCTATTAAGTTCTTCCCAAAGCCCTGCTATTCTCCTCCAGCTGTTGAAGGCCTGAAGCTTTCAGCTGAGCCTGGTGTAGAAGCTTCCAGAAAGCACCTCTGGAAAATGGGTCTTTTCCAGCCTAAGAAAGATACCCCCCCTCCCTCAGAGGCGTGTGACCACAGAGCCGGGCTCAGAAACATCTCCCTGCTGCCAAGCATCGCTGTTTCCAAATTTCGCCAGGCGCCAAAGCTTTGAATTTGGGAGATACCCCCCCACACACACACATTCTATCCCATGTATAAAATTCTTCCACATCTCATATTAGATATAATCTTCCTCAACTCCAAAAGTCTTTTCTGAAAGCATTTTTAGAATATTTTCAGCATTTCAATATGCTTTAGTGAAAATAATGGTCTACTTTGTTCTTCTGATTGATTCTTCATTGTTTAGATACCATCGGACAAGGGTTAAATTTCAGAGGCAGCGACCCAGTCCTCCCTCTTTCGATATTTAATTAAACATTTGGTTAAGGTGGGTCTTGAAGTTTTGTCATTTTATTTACCTGAAGCCAATACTATAACTTTGGTTTCCCAATAGGAAACAATCCCCTGGCTCTCAAAAAGTGGGCCAATGAATAAAATGGCTTCTACTTGAAAAAAGGTTCCCTGATACTGATTCAGTATTATTTTCAGCTTCCGTTGAGTCAGCTGGTAAACCCCAGGGGCAGCTTTTCAATCATTACTTGGGGCTCCAACCTCACCTCTCAGGATTTGGCTGGACTAAATAGAGCCAGGTGGCGGGGTTTACCTCTTCAGGGCCAGGCACTGTACCTGGCACAAAGGGGTGCCCCCCCATTTCCCACACAATGATTTTACTCATTAACGAGTTCCCGAGACAGCATCCAGGGACCCAGGCTTGGAGTCCTTCCTTGAATGCTAATTCCCTCTTGGGGCTACCCTGCCCCAGCAGACACACTCCAAGGGCGGGGTTGGGGGGTCCCCTTATTGCCTTTTGGAGCAGGACGCATCTCAGGCCGAGCAGCCCCAGACGCTGTGGCATCCAGGAGCTGGCGGCTCCATCTTGAACGGCAGAGAGAGGGAGGCGGCGGGGGGGGGGGGGGGGGGGGTCGGGTGCCTGCGGGAAGGCCAGCCAGAGGGGAAGGGGCCACACCAGGATTTCACACAGTTGGCTTGAAGAGGCAAGCACTAAGCTGCCTTTTCAACCACGGTAAACCCCGTCCATCTGGCCACCCTAAAACTCTGTTAGCTTGTTCCCCTTGCCCAGGGTTGATTGGGCCTCCTGAAGCAGAAGTAACGACATGAATGGTGTAAACCCCGGCCACTTGAGGGTATTACATTTCATTTCATGCTTGACTTAATCAAAACTGGGGAAATGAAATGTACACCTTTTTGATGTTCTTTTCCCTGCTGTTTAAAGAGAAGAATCTTAACCCATTTGATCTTCACATGCACCCAGTAAATGACCAAATATGCCAAGCTGTCAAAAGCAGAAGGCGGCCAGTTGCCAGGCGGTGTTGGGTCACTGGGAAAGCACTTAAAGCAGGCGAACTTAAATTTGGAGCCCAGGGACTTGGTTGCAAATGTAGCATTTCCCCTCCGGCCCGGACACAGTTACAAACTTTGTAAAGGAAAAGGTGGGCTGGGAAAATAAACATGTCGCTGGATTCGGAGGGAGGGAGCATGGGTTGACACTTGCTCCTACTGGTCCCTTGAAATTTCTCCCGGGTATCACCTCCTCTGTAAAGCTTTACCAACATAATCCGCCACCTCCAAGAACTGGTGGAGGGGGTGTGTTGTGGGGTCACCCTCATGTATCTTTAGGCAAGATACCTAATATCTCTAGGGACCCCAGTTAACCCATGGGTGAAACGGGAATGATAATAACTCTGACCCCCTTGGTTGCTGTGTGGAATAAATTATATAATGTAGATAAAGTACTTTAACACGATGCTTGGCACAGAAGAAGTTCTCAATAAATGTGAGCTATTATTATTATTATTGTATTTATTACTAACTGATATGAACGAAATGATGCCCTCCCCAAATTCTTATGTTGAAGCTCAACCCTCAGTGTGATTATATTTGGAGATAAGGCTTGCAGGAGATAATTAAGGTTAAATGAGGTCATAAGGCTGAGGTACAAATCCAATAAAATTGGGGCTTTGGTGAGGGCCACTCGCCCACACTGAGGAAAAGCCACGTGAGGACATGGCAAGATGGTGGTCATCTACAAGCCAGCAAGAGGGCCTTCACCAGAAACTCAATTGGCTGGCACCTTGATCTTGAACTTCTCAGCCTCCAGAACCATAAGAAAACATATTTGTGTTGTTTAAGCACCCCATCTATGGTATTTTGTTATGGCAGCCCAAGCTGACTAATGTACCAACCTATCAGAACTTTCTATTCTTATAATTTACTTATATCCATCTCCTCAATGAGTCTCGGAAATTCTTTGGAGGTAGATCCCATGACTCATCTGGGTTTGTATACTGGGGGCTTAGCACAATACCTGGTGTAACAGTGGATGCTCAGTAAGTTCCTGTTAAATACATAATTGGGTGAACATAGTTTTGTGTGTCAAGAGAGCCCTGGGCCATTTCTTGTCCTCCTTTGACTACTTCTATGCTCTGTGACCTTGGACAAGTCACTCACCCTCTCTGTGCTTCAGCATCCCCATCTATAGCACATCCTCCAGTTGGACTGGATGATTTCTAGAGTCTCAGAGATTGTGAAATTTGGCCTTTAGTCAAAGACTGAGGTGGGGAGAGCAAAGTGAGGGGACCAGTAGCAGCCAGGCTGAGGCTATCGTCTTTCCCAAGCCCAGGCAGCAGGAAAAGGCTCCAAATGACGTTGAACTAGCAGAAATGTGCCAAAATCAGTTCATTAGACAACTAGAGTGGGGGGTTAGGGGAGTGCAGGACTCACGGGGGACACATGGGTGGTGCTGCAGCCCTGGTTCCTGTCTGCCCAATGGGGCTGGGGAAGGGGTGCTGGGCTGCCTTCCAGAGCTCAGGGATGCTGGAAAGAGTAAGAACCTGAAGAGTTTGCAGTCCCAAGCTCAGAATTGGCTGAAAAAGACATGATTGTCCATCTTGTTGGGTGATTTTCAAATGCCTTACCTATGGCAACACCAGGAGGAGGTGCTTGCTGCTCATGCCCCAGCCCTAAGTTCTGCCTGCTTAACTGGCTCAGGAAGAGGGTGCTCCAGCTTGGAGATTTCTACCAAGCCTCCCTGGAGAGCCAGGAATACTTCTTGGTTATGCTTCTACCCAGCCAGCGTTGCTAACTGACTCATGACCTTGAACCAGTCATATTATACTCTCTGAGCCTCACAGTCCACCTCTGAAGGGAGCATAAGAAATACCTCTTGCTGCTGGGGCAAGAGTTTGATTCACGTGAGAGTGCGGCTTCTCCATAAGGGCAGGTCATTTGAGCCCTGAGCTGACAGTTTAGCTAAGCCCCCCCCCGGCCACAGGCAACAAGTTTGCCTGATAGAACAGAAAACCTCAGACAACCCAAGTACGTTGTCATACATCCAAGCAATGGACAGTTTTGTCATCAGCAAATGTCTGTAATGCAGAGGTTGATTATAACAATGTTTCCAGACAATACAGAGTATGATGGTGTCTTTGTAAAATGTGTGTGTGTGTGTGTGTGTGCACAGTATGAGTTCACATCTTTAACACATCTGTGAGGGCATAGGCTCTGGAAAGTGCACTGAGTTCTGATCAGGACTCCTGGTAGCTTCAGGATGCGGCAAGTTACTTAACTTCACTCTTGGCCTTGGTTTCCTTTTATGTAAAATGGGGATGATAGTGACACCCGCTAGCCTCGTCTAGTTGCTATAAAAACTAACTGAGGGGCGCCTGGGTGGCTCAGTGTCTGCCTTCGGCTCAGGTCATGATCCCAGGGTCCTGGGATCGAGCCCCGCATCGGCCTCTCTCCTCAGCGGGAAGCCTGCTTCTCCCTCTCCCACTCCCCCTGCTTGTGTTCCCTCTCTCACTGTGTCTCTCTGTGTCAAATAAATAAATAAAATCTTAAAAAAAAAAAACCTAACTGAGTCAATACAGAGTAAGATTCTTATCACAGGCTCTTAATAGACACCCAGTAAAATGGGAGCTGTTATGAGTTCCATAGAAGCATAAAAAAAAAAAGCTAGGCAGGATTTGTACCCAAATGATAACTATGGTCACCAATTATTTTTATATTACATAAGTGTGAGACCAAAAAAAAAAAAGTCTTCCTTTTTTTTTTGGTAAAGGAAGAAAAAGAAGACAAGGAAGACAAGTTCAGCAGGGAAAGATATCCGAAATCTCTCAGGTAAATGAAAAAGTGAGCTCTCCGAGAGTCTGCATGGAGGTCATGTTGCCAATGAAATGTTGGGACACAAAATGAGAAAATTCTGCAAGTCAATAGGTCACACTTCTCACAGTGCCCATCTCAGGAGCAGGAGGTGGGGAGGCTCCCAGGGCACAAAATCTGCACTTGCAGGACCCTGAGAGCCAGCACCTCCTTCAATCTGCACCCTCAGGCCCCTCACCCCATCCCTGCGCCTGCTCAGGATCCTGGCTGAGGGTCTGTGAAGCCTTCACTTACTCTGCTCTTCATTTTTTATTCTTCTAGTTATTTTCACACTTGTTCTTTGTTTCTGTCTGGGATATCAGTCTTTATAATAATAAATAGTTGTTTACGGAAACCATATCAGTGTTTTGGCAGTGATTCTTTATTTGTTTTTATTTTATGTCATGTTTATTTCGTGTCTGTTTCCTCCTTTGGGTATCAGTAAAAATGCAATGCAATCATGATAATAGTTGCTACTATTAGTTATCCATTTGGATCCTCGGTGTGGAGCTGCCTGCCCCCAAAACCTGCCTAGCCCCTCGTGCAATATTTGCTCTGTGGAATAACACTTCCAACCAGCCCTTTATGAGCACTTGTGTGCCGGGCCCTGTGCTGCCCCAGCGATTAGCTCAGCGAATCCTCCTATAGGCCTTCCATGTAGGGTCTGTTAATATCCCCACTGCCTTCGAGGGAACACGAAGTTCAGAGACCTCAAGAGGCTTGCTCAGGGTTGTGCAGCTAGTAAGAAGTAGAGGTGGGATTTGAGCCCTTGGAATCAAGCTCTGGAACCTATACTCTCAAAAGATACCCCATGCTGCTTTGCTAAGCCCACACTGGTCCATTTAATTGCATCTTCAGCTATCCTGCTTTGGCATGTCCCTGGCAACCCCCACCACTTTTTTTTTTTTTTTTTTTTTTTTTTTTTTGGTGGCACTGTATGCAACAGGTCTAATGTGATATGCTGGAGAACCTAAATACCCCACCAAGAAAATCCGTCTCTGCCCCATCCCTGGGATGCACCAAAGGGTTTTTTTTTTTCCTCCCTTTTGTTAAGAGGCCTCATTTCTGACTTGATGAAAACATTTGTAATAGATAATCAAATGCTGATATGTTGCAAGGGACAATGCCTTATTTGTTAAATATAAATGAACATGAACACGGGTCCTCCATGCTAGAAAGGCAAAGGGTTCGGACGCCTTTTCAGAGGGACAGGCTGAGCCCCAGGAAAGAAAGCCAGGAGCCCCCAAAGGGTCTGGTCTAGGACGGTGATCGACCGACAGCTCTTGTGTGACAAGATACATAGTTTCTTTTCAGCAACAGGCAGATTATTGGTTACTATAGTTTCCCTAATGCTCAAATACAGCTCAGGCCTAAGCTGAACAGAATAGGTTAAAAGGTGCCGAAATTTGGCCCGGGAAGCCACATGTTGAGAATCAGACACCAAACAAAGCAAAAAGCACATCTCCCTGGTCTTTGATGTCTTTTCTGAGGGATGTAGAGTGAGAAAAATACAACCGGTGCTCAGGCCCGGGGCTTGATGGGCCTCTGTGACAATGGCCGGCAGAGTGGGAGCCCAGCACAATGCCCAGACAATGTCCCCAATCCCAGGCGTCCCTGGGCGCGCTGCTCGCTCACAAACACCCCGCTGGAAAGAGCATTTTAGCCCCCGGTTTCTTAGAAAGTTCCTGCTGGCCTCTCCAGCCCAGCTAAATTGCCTGCCTTCCCAACCAGACTTTTTTTGCAAGTATCCTTCCGAGAAACAGAAAGAGAGAGAGAGAGACACGCAACTTTCTCACTAAAATGCCACTGTCCCCCAGCCGCCTAAACACAGCCACAAGTCAGCACCATTTCTCCGCTTGTTTTGAATTTTCCTAGATCTGCATAAACATCTTTTCTCAACTTCAGAAAAGAGAGAAGCTTTCTCCCCTCAGATAATTCATCTTTGCTCTAAAATATTGCCTCGCGGATCCCTTGGAGGTGATGGTTGATGTTTTTTCATAAACGGGATTAAATTAACCACTATTTATGCCAACGATGTGGGTCTCTCCTCTTCTGCTGGGATCTGTTTATTTCATTTGGCTTTTTATTTAAATTTAGGGAGCAGATAAATGTGCTTTCACGTTTGGAGATCTCCATCCATCTCCAGCCGGCTGCATCTGGGAAAGTAAGTGTGTGGGAGATTATGAGAGAGAGAGAGAAAGAGCGGAAGAGAGAGAGAGAGGGAGGGAGAGGGAGAGAGAGAGGCAAGCTGACACATGGAGTTCTGAATGTTTTTTGGTGGTTGTTGCAGTATTGTGTTTCTGGTTGTCATTAGTTCTTTATAATGTTTCATGAAAAATATCTAATTGTAACAACTGTATTCCTCCAGTGAACATATTCCTTGAATTGAAGCACTCACAATGGTCATAGGATAACTGTCCTTGAATTTGAGCCCTTTGTGAGCCGTCAATAGGCTTACAATGTGCTGAATTAGCAGGCATATTAATGGGCAGATGCAATAGCTGGCCATTCTTCAGCCTCAAATCTTCTTATGCAAATACCCCATGAATTCAGTTCAAAGCGCTGCCTTCAAAATGAGCTGAGACCCCCCCACCCACCCCCAGAAGGGACCCCGGGCGAAAGTGACATGAGAAAAGTTTAGACACTTGTTTTTATAACTGGACATGATCTTGTTATCATAATCTGATACTGGTCACTTGCATGGCCGGCTTGTAGGATTTTAAACCCTTAACAGAGAGAGATAATCTTGGCCTTTGTAGGAGTGTGGACAGAATCCCGGCGTGCAGGAAAGCCAGCGGTGAGAAGCACAGTTCCTGCTTTCTCAAACAAAACTTTTCATGATAAAAGCTTTTATCCCAGGATAATCACCCGGCTGGATTTCAGTGGTGTTGGTGAGGTTGGCAAAGGGCAGGAAAAGCAAATTTTTAAAAAAATGAAAGTAACTGATTCCCGAGATGACCCACAATCAGGCCGAGTCAGCTGTCGGAGTCCCCATAATAGGAGCTGTAGAGTTTTCAAAGATCCCAGAGAGAACGGATTTTTTTTTTTTTTTTTTTTTGTCATTTCTCCCTACCCCAAGCAAGATAACATAAGGCTTAGCTAGCATTTCTGGGCTACCAAAATGTGCCAGGCATTTTTATTCTGTGCTTTGTCCTTTATGTGTATCACCTTATGCAATTTTCACAAATACTCTATAAAGTAGATACTGTTACTGTCCCCATGTTGCAGATGCGAAAAGTGAGGAAAGGGCCTAGGTAACTTGCCCAGGCACCTAGAGGCCATGAAGCCCTCTAGGGCAACGGGCTGCAGACATATTAGCTAATTCCAGTGGGAAATGGTAATTTCCCACAAAGACTTTCTTGCCAGAAGAATCTGCTCCCTCTCCCCCGTGCCCCTCTGAGCTGGGTGGCCGAACCCGCGTAAGGATATTTGGCCACTTGGCCCCTGTAAAGTGTTCTTTCCTCCTTGACACAGTTATACGATAAACTTGTATTTATACTAGTATTTTAAAGCAGAATATAGATTGAATAGTAATGCTCCTTTATATTGTGGCACTCTAATCGCATACAGAGCCGAATCCCCTGGCCACACGCTGAAAGTCAGCTATTGCTTAACAAGAAGTGACAAGATCGTGTGGCATCATCGATGATAACAGCCGATTTACCCATATATTTACGGGGTATCATTCATGTATGCCTCACGCTCACCCTGTAAAGGAGGTGGGCTGTAATTTTCACTTTACAGCTGAGGAAACTGAGGCCCAGATAGGTTCAGAAATTTGTCCAAGGTCAAGGAATTGAGATTTGAACCCAAGAATTCTGAGTCGACCCTGAACCTCTCTGCTACAGGCCAAACAGAATGTTCCAGCCACCCTGGGGGGTGGGGGCTGGGTGGGGGTATGGTGGCTTCGCTTTCCCTTGATCTGCCCTGACATTGCCACCCTACCAGCTTATCCGAATTCATCTGCCCCTTACCAAAAGTCTGTTTTAGCCTGATTTTTTTCCTTGCCCATTGGCTCCCCACCTTTCTGTAGGAGTCTTTGGTTAGTTATGTGATCATCTTGCATTCCTCACACTGGGTGTGTGTGCGCGTGTGCATGCTTGTGTTTGTGTATTTGTGTGTGTGGGGGGGTGCACGCATGTATGGTGTGGAGGGTTGATTGTGGGGACGGGGAGGCAGAAAAGGAACAGGAGAATTTAGCATTAGGGAGACTGAAGAACCCGGAGCCAAAGAACTTACCCAGGGTCCTGGATTTGGGTCGTCCCCTCCAAGAGACCCTCAGGAAGGAGACTTCTCCCCACGCTAGCTACCTGGAGTTAGAAGCTTAAAGGTTTGTTACCCAAAGAATCAAAGAACAAAAGTATGAGACCTGTCTACGCTTCCCAGAATAACGTAACAACAATAACAATACATGATAATAACAGTAATAGTAAACACTAATTATAGATGCTTGATCATGCCCCAGGCCCTGTGCTAAGGGCTTTATGTGGATAATCTGCTAGTCATAGATAGGACAACGCAAAAGAGAAAAATATCGCCAAAGTGGAATAAAATACACAGTCGTTGGGAACCTAAAATGGAGGGAGGGGAAAGTTCATGATGAATGGTGTGTTGGTCAGCTCAGGCTGCCATGACAAAATACCACAAACTGGGTTGCTTAAACAATGGATTTTTTTTTTTCTCATGGTTCTGGGGGCCCAAAGTTCAAGATCAAGGTGCCCTCTGCTCAGCAGGGAATCTGCTTCTCCCCCTCCTTCTGCCCTTTCACCTGCTCATGCTCTCTCTCTCTCTCTCTCTCTCTCAAATAAATAAAATCTTAAAAAAAAAAAAGAAAGAAAAGAAAAGAAATTAGCTTGACCAGACAAGTCACATGGATCCACAGTCATAATGAAAACCTCGGTTTACAATTTCATCTAGGGCCAAAATGAGGAAAGAAATAAAATGAACCTGATTACTTCTTCATTGTTTTCTTAGAAACCAAAAACCACATTTATTTACCATTTAAACAGACCATTTAAAAAATTAATTCAGGTCCATCCCTCTTCTTTTTTAAGATTTTATTTCTTTGAGAGAGAGCAGGAGCGGAAGCAGAGGGAGAGGGAGAAGCAGACTCCTCATTTCATTTGGTGGGTTCCGTTGTTTTTCCCTTGACTGTCGATGTAGAAAGGGTCTCAGGAGATGACTGTGGTTTAGATCACCATCTCTCCACGAGTACATTCTGTACTTCGGGGAGGTCTCGACTTTCCCCAGAGTTTTTCCTGGAGGGTAATTGGAAACTGTGCTTAACGTAGCATGGCTTTTCAAATTGAGTTGAAAAGTTCATCAAAATGTCATTAATCTGCTTTCCATAGCCTTTCTTGATTAAGTCAAACTTGTGTCTGACCAATTATTTATGAAGCAGAGCTCTGGATGGAGCTGTTTGGGCATCTGTGGCCTGACGTTAGGTTGGAGAAGGGACCGAGCGCTTCGCTTCATACCTGGAGTGGGGGGCTCAGAGGCCCTACTCAAATGATGTCACTGCCCATCCCTAGCCAAAGGAGACCGTGGTTCCCCCCACCCCCGGCAGGTAACTTCTCACCCACCAATGATGTTTCACTGCTAAATGCAGCTGAGCATCTGCTGTGCAGAAAGTATGATGGGGTGGGGGACCCACGTTGGGGTGACTCTTTGGAGGAAACACTTGCATATTTCAAACTGGCACTAACCCACATCTGATGTTGCTCAGGCTGCCCTCTGGAAGTGGGCACCAAGAGAAGAGACTGGGCCTGACCTCCGAGCTCTGCCCCAAAGTGGGGTTAGCACAGAAGTGAATCCAGATCCTAACAATGACAATAATCCTTGTGATGGCAACATGTGTATGTGTCCGTACGCTGGACACACAGTTCTTACAATATCTCGGTCAAAGAAGGACCATCAGCCTCTTTTCTCCAATAAAGAAACAGAAGCTCTGAGAGGTTAGTTCCTTTGCACAAGATCTCAGGATCAAGGTGGGAACCTGAGTCTTTCTGTGCGAAAGAAAGATGTTCTGGCACTTAGTCACCATGACCGAGCTCCTCCCACCCCACCCTGGAACCAGTTTCCTTAGGACAGAGAGGACATCTCTCAGCCCCAGTGCCCAGTGTGATGCCATTTTCAATGACTGAGGCACACATCACAAAACCAGTGGAAACGTCAGAGAGGACACAGCTTGCTAGGGGCCACAGGGCAAAGGAGAGTCACGGAATTGGTGAAAACCAAATGGCCAGCTCCAGGGAACAGCCAGGGAGTCTGAGAAGGGGCCAGAACTGCGGCTTCCCAGAGGCCACCCTGACCCAGCCGCGTAGCTGACAGTGTGCCCTCCGCACCCCCAGGGCCTCGGAGAAGAGCAAGCTGCCCTGTTCTGTTTCTGTGGTTTCCCCGTTTGTCATGGTGGCGAGCATACAGCAGCTGGGGTGCCTGGAACCTCTGCCAGCAAGCTCAACACATGCCCTTAGACAGTAGTATGTGGGTCAAGTGTGCCTCTCTGAGAGAGAGAGAGAATGAGACAGAACCCACATTTCTAGAGTTTCAGAAGCCTTAGTGGTTCCTGACGGGGCTCTGGGCAAGCTGCCACCAACACCTCGAGACTCAGCCAGATCCTGTTTGATGAGTTTCTAGGTCTCCCAAAGACATCTTTATTAATGTCCGACTCCAGAGTTTGGCTTTCCAGGGTCAAGTCTCCCATATATCTCTGAGAGATTCTGCAGGGAGAGGAGGGGTCCATGGGCCCACAGACTCTTGATTTTCTCTGTGTTTGTTTTTTATGGTTTGAATTTTCTCCTCGTCTCCCCTCCCCCCCCTCTTCTCCTCCTTCTTCTCCTCCACCTCTTCCTCAATATTTTAAGTAGGCACCGAAGTTTCATGGTATAAAGTGCAATATATCACCCCAATGCATCAGCACCTCCCTCCCTGCCTGGGGGGCTGTTCTCTAACAAGGACCACCTTCCCTGAAGTCATTCTGGTTCTACCCGCTGTGCTTGGCTTTATTTGTGAAGGAGAAAATAAAGGTGGTCCCCATTGGAACGACCTTAAGCAAAAATGGAAATTTACTTATTGGCTTGTGCAGCCAAGATGCCCCGGGTAGCAGTAGATCCAGGCTGGGCCTCTCATCAAACGATGTTTAACAGGATCTGGTCTCTCTCCTCGTCTGTCTTCGTTGGCTCTCTCTTCAGGCACGCTCACTCCTTAATTTGTGCAGTGGCTTCCAGCCTCCCTGGCTTATGGGTTTCTCCATCCACACCTGTTCTCCCAACAGTCAGGGCCTGTCTGTCATTGGTTCAAGTTCAGTCATATGCCTATCTCTGAACCCAAGGGTCAGAGGATGGGGTATGCCAATTGGCTTCCTCCTGGGTCTCCTCTCACCCTGGCACTTAGAAATGGAATGGCTCCGATACCCGCCAACATGGGCCGCGTCCACACCAAAACCGTGAAGAAGGCGGCCTGGGTCATCACTGAGAAGTCCTACACGCGCCTGGGCAATGACTTCCACACCAACAAGCGCGTGTGTGAGGAAATCGCCATCATCCCCAGCAAGAAGCTCCACAATAAGATCGCAGGCTATGTCACACACCTGATGAAGCGGACTCAGAGGGCCCTGGTGCAAGGCATCTCCATCAAGCTGCAGGAGGAAGAGAGAGAGAGGAGGGATAATTACGTGCCCGAGGTCTCAGCCCTGGATCAGGAGATCACTGAAGTAGACCCTGACAATAAGGAAATGTGGAAACTCTTGGACTTTGGCAGTCTGTCCAACCTGCAGGTCACTCAGCCTACAGTTGGGATGAATTTCAAAACACCACGTGGAGCCGCTTGAATCTTCCTGCTGTGCTGTAATATCTTCAATAAACCTTGGACAACAAAAAAGAAAAAAGAAAGAAAGAAAGAAAGAAATGGAATGGCTCCTCCCAAACCACATGGAGTAAGAAATGGAACAAAAATCTGTATGTCTTCTGAGGTCCGGGGACCTCAGAAGACATACAGATTTTTGTTTTCAAAAGAAAGAGGATTGTTAACCCAAAGTAAGCATGTTTCTCCCAAAGATCCAATGTCTTAAGGCAATTCCTTGAAGGAAGAGCTTTGCGAGCAGTACACTTGGTCTTCACATCACCAGTCCTGGAGAAATGGGGCGTTGCTGAAGGAAATAGTTTTGCCAGACTCTTTTATTGTAGAAACTCAGGAGCAACCAAGGATGACCTTACTTCAATGTCATTTTGTAATCAATATGCAACATATCCTAGAGCATCCCTATTGGCCACCTTAGCCACTAACTCATGTTCCTCCTCGAAATGGATCCTGTTGGATACAATGCTGGGTTTTTCTTCTGATTTTAGGAAATTTTGTTGTTTTTACTTCACTTTGCAAGGAAATTTTAATCTGAGTATAAAATATTTTAAAAAAACCTTAAACAACTAAAAAACTCTAAAATGAAATACTGCACACTGACAGTAATGTTTTCCACTCTCGTGGAAATTTTAACCTCTATTTTTTTTAAAGATTTATTGATTGATTTTTGAGAGAGAAAGCACAAGCGGGAAGAGCAGAGGGAGAGGGAGAGAGAATCTCAAGCTGACTCTGCACCGAGCACGGAGCCCGATGAGGGGCTCAATCTCACCACCCTGAGATCATGACCTGGGCGAAATCAGGAGTCAGACACTCAACATACTGCACCACCCAGGTGCCCCATGAAATGTTAAGCTTTCAAGTGCACTCACATCCCTCATTACGTTTGATCAGTACGACTCAACCAGGGATAATTTTGTTCCTGGGGGGGATGTTTGGCAATGTCCGAAGACATTTTTGGTGGTCACAACTTGGGAAGGATTGCTACTGGCATCTAATAATGGATAGAGGTCAGGGATGCTGCTAAATGCCCATCCCACAAAGGATTATCTGGCCTCAAAAGTCAATAGCGCTGAGGGTGAGGAATCCCGCGTTTGACCCTCACAATATCTCTGTGAGGAAAGTAGGGCTGGAGACATTCTTTATTCGTGTCCTTATCTGACATTGCTCAGACAGGTTGTATTAACCAGGGAGGTATCTGGCTCCAAGAAACAGAAAATCCAGCCACCAGTACATTGACGAAACAGACGTTTCTTTTTCTCAAATAATCAGAAATCCAGGGACTGGCAGTTGCTGACGCTTCTGTGCTCAGTGAAGGCACCAGAAACCTTGGCCCTAGTTCCCCTTTCTGCGATCCCTCCTAGGCTGGCTTTTATCTTTATGCCTGTCAACACACGGTCGTTAGCAGGTTTCTGCAGGTCCCCAAATCACGTCCACTCAAAACAGGAAGAATGGAGCAAAGGCGTGGAACCAGGCACCCCTAGTGCCTTTACATCTGATAATCAACACCCCCACCCCTGCTCTGTCCTGAACACGTCAGACTTCTGCTTACACCTCATTGGTCAGAGCTGTGTCACATGACCACTTCGGGCTGCAAAGGATGCTGGGTGAAGAGGGCGGAGGAATCAGCTTTCCAGTTGCATAATGGTGGAGCGGGGTGGCAAAGTAGAGGGGTAGGGAATGAGCCCTGAATTAGCCGCCACCCGGTGGCGCCCACCGCGGTGGCTAAGGGCTCGCTCAAGATCACACGCTAGCAAGTTGATTTAGGACCCAGGTGTCCTGATACATAGCTCTGATCTAGCTTTAGGAGAATATGTCAGTCTTCTTGTAATGACCCTGTTCCCAGAAAGACAGCTCATTGACGAACCCAGAGAAAGAACGGGCTTTTTAGAAATTCCAGCCATTCTATGTAGTTGACTAGACATTGTTATTTGTATCCCTACCGCCTTTTTAACCAGAAATCATGGGGCTATTTATAACTGCAGTAATACTCAAAGTAATAATAGCAATAACTCAACCCCAATAGTCCTGCAAAATAGCTACGTGCCTTGGATCTCAGAGAGAAGCAGCTCAAAATAATCAGAGTGTAGAATCCCAAACAAATTGCCTACCCGGAAACTCTCTGGGTGGAAATGATCTATCAAGACAAACAGGTGTACTTATAGATCAGCATTTTTCAGTTGCAGCCCATTAGCAGGTGGCAAATTCAATTTAGTGGGCCCATAACTGGCATTAAAAAATATGTAATAGAATACCATAGAAAAGAAAGAAGCAGCGTGCATGGCACATAAAAAGGTCAGTATGACCGTGTAACTTTTGTTTCGGTGTGTGTGTGTGTGTGTGTGTGTGTGTGTGTACCAAGCTGCCATATAAAATGTATTTCTTACTGTGTGGGCCACAGTCAACAAGTTTGAAAAACACCTCATAATGCTGTGTCCCCAAATGAATGAGCAGATACCAGTAGAGGGGGAATTCCTGTTAATGCAGGCCGGGCTGGAGCTCCATCGACACAGGCCACTAATGAATTGTCCTTCTGCTTCCTAATTATCTTGAAAGCCTGATTGAAGGGGGCTTTGCACAAATCTCAATAAACCTACTGCCACTCTCTGTCTCTTTGGGCTGAGTGGCCAGTCATCCCTGGCACCTCTGCGAGCTGGCTCTGGTTAATTAGAGCTACTGCTCTCAGAGACAGGCCTCGTTTGGTGGTAGAATTCCCTGGGGTCTGTCTTCCGCAGCACCTCGGACTGAGGGCCTGGAATACTTGGTTGCTTGCCTCTGAGTGGCGATGAGCTTGTCGAAATGTGAAGGAGAGAGACAGCCGGTGATCTTAATACCTTCCCCTTTAAAATGGGCGTTTCTGGGTTTGGGGTTCAATATTTGGCCCTCTTGACTTCTGATTCAGATAGGTTTACATTAAAAGTAAGCAAACTTAGGGGCGCCGGGGTGGCTCAGTCGGTTAAGCGTCTGCCTCTGGCTCAGGTCATGATGCCAGGGTCCTGGGATCAGGTTCCTTGCTCAGCAGGGAGTCTGCTTCTGCCTCTCTCTGCCCTTCCCCCCACTCATGGTTTCTCTCTCTCTCAAATAAATACATAAAACCTTTTTAACAAAAGGTAAGTAAATTTAAAATAGCCTGTCCACCAGCATCTTCTTGTTTGCTTTGAGAGGTGCCTCTTGGTCTTCACCCAGACACTATCTTCTTTCCCTTCAACATCCCTAATTCAGGGCAGGGAGGGAAGGAAGAAAGCAAGCAGGGAAGATGCCAGTGGGAAAATTCCAGCAATCATCCTCCCCAGTGGCCCTGGGTACCCCGTAGGAGGAACTAAATCCCTCAGACTTTGATTGAGATATTTTAAGACCAGTGACCCCCCCATCTCATATGGTTCCTGCATCCATAAAAAGTAGCAAGAGCAACCTCCAGCCTTCTCTGCCCAGAATACCATAGATCTCTGTTAAATCACCATCATTACTCCGGGCCAAGGGAAAACTAGAAAATATGCACCTTGAGCTTTGTTTAAGATCAGCAAACCACAAGAATCCTATGCTATTCTGTGACCTTAAATAGCATAATTGAAGTCTACACACTAAAACTCAGATGTAGTAAGAAAGGTCACTTTCTATATTTTCCATAATGGACCTCATCTCTCCCTAGGGTCCCATTCTCATTGATTGCAGTGTCCTTGGGTATAAGATCGTCTCTTCTGAGTAAATACGAAATCTATTCAAAGTTTCTGACTGAGCTATTTCTTCACATTCCAACAATTTCTTGCTTGCCGTTTCCAATATGGCGCCTGGGTGCAGAGCTTACGTGACTCCATGGCGGTCAAGAGAAAGGGGGTAACAACCCTTAGGTTATTCTCTGGGGCCTCTTCGAGGAATCCAACAGCCTGTTGCATGGCAACCTCGCACCTTATATTGGCATCTGGAAGTGTGACCCATTCCTTCATCAAGCTTGAAGCCAAAGAAGTTGGGTTGGCCTTTGCTATGGCCTCTAAATTATGAAGTCCACTTTCTGCGGCTGCCTCGTCTTTACCCTGTCTCTCCTGGCACACTGTTTCCCATGATTTCTCTATCCCTTCACTACGCCATGTGGGAATTTCTGGATATCCAACAAGCTCTGTTCTCCCTATAGACAAGCAGGAGCTCTACCTCATGCCTCTCCACCTTGACAATGTCCTCAGACCATCCTGCTCTGGGTTGGGCATGATGTCATCCTGTGCTGTGTCAATCCCAAGCAACTGAAGAGACACTCATCCTTCCTGTCAGATGGGAACCTCTTGGACATCATGAGCCCCATTCTAGGCGTGTGTATATAAAGCTCTATGTTCAGACCTCCAAGCTAGCTCTTGACATATAAAGGGAAGTTCTGAATGTCTCTTTTTTCCCCCAACAATGATCATTGTTTCTATACTCAAAAGAGTCTACTTTGAGGCACAATTTTGATCAATGATCTCTATCTTTTCCTTCCCCTGAAACAATAAATTCGGAGATGGGGGAAACCACAGGAAAACTAGCAAGTAGGCATCACTGATTGTCAGGTATAGGACATACTGGTTTAATTCTAAAAATATTTTTCACCTTGAAGCTGAGTAACAGTGCGTGTGGGTGAATCTTACCAGTCTCTCTACATCTGCCTATGTTTTTTCATAATAAAGAGGTAAAAATCTGGGGCGCCTGGGTGGCTCAGTCGTTAAGCGACTGCCTTCGGCTCAGGTCATGATCCCAGGGTCCTGGGATCGAGCCCCGCATCAGGCTCCCTGCTCCGCGGGAAGCCTGCTTCTCCCTCTCCCACTCCCCCTGCTTGTGTTCCCTGTTTCGCTGTGTCTGTCTCTGTCAAATAAATAAATAAATAAATTAATTAATTAATTTAAAAAGGAGGTAAAAATCTGGGGCGCCTGGGTGGCTCAGTTGATTAATCAGCTGCCTTCAGCTCAGGCCATGATCTCAGGGTCCTGGGATTGAGCCCCAAGTCGGGCTCCACGCTTGGCGGGGAGTCTGCTTGGAGGGTCTCTCTCTCTCCCTCTCCCTCTGTTGCTCCCCTTACCCCGATAAATGAATACATAAAATCTTTAAAAAACATAGAGTTAAAAATCACACAGAGAAGTAATCCATTGTCAGGATGAAAACTCAGAACGGCCCCTTTCACTCAGCAACTGGCAGGCGTCTGCAGCCGAAGTTTGGGCTGGAAGTGGTCAGCTCTGCTCTATGCCGCTGGTGGTTCCTGCTTCATTAAAATAACAGGAGAAGCCCTTAATTTAGCCAGATTTAATTTTCAACTTTTATAATTCATTTAAAATTTGATCAAGGAGTTAATTTATGACAAGGGCAAGGGGTGCCTTGCCAGCTCAGTCTGGTGGGCAAAGGCATTATAACTTAATTTATGGTTAAGGCAGCTTGCTATAATTGAGTGCAAAAAGGTGGTTTCTCATCTGGAGTTTAGAGTCCTGTGGGGAGTGGAGAGAGAAGTGGGGGTCCTCTGCTCTCACTTGAGAGGTGGGGACATGGGTGTCCGTGCACACAGAGGCAGAATATTGGAGGAGCGTACATCTTGACCAAATGCCATTGATCAAAAGCCTGTCAAGGGGGTAAGGAAACCCATTATGGCAGCTCCGCACCCAGGACATTCTGGGCTTCTCCTGTGGCCCCTGGGGGATGGGAACATCCTCTGGAGCAGGGTAGGAGAATGCAGCCGGTGTGTCTGGCGTGTGAGGTGTGTGACTTGCTCCACAAGATGTAACTAGAGAAAACTCTGAGGTGCTCCCAACAAGGCTGGGAGGTGTGAAGGGCTTGGAATTTGTTTAGTAGCTCAGGACATAGCAGGTGTGTGTGTGTGTGTGTGTGTGTGTGTGTGTGTGAATGTATGTAGGCAAAACTCTGAAGGTGTGTGGTTGTTTGGATGCAGAAGAATGTGAGTATATCTGCGCATGTATGTACATATACGTGTATATATCTGTGAACACGCAGGTGTGAATGTGGGAGATGTGTGCATAAATCTGGATGTGTGTGTCTCGTCTGTGAATGTGGACAAATATATGTATATCTGTGAACATGTGTGTGAAGGCAGGGACGTGTGTATATTTGAGAATATGTATGTGCATCTGTGTATGCAGATGGGAGAGATTTCAGTATATCTATGAATATTGGTGTGTTCTTGTGAATTTCTGTAGACTTATAAGTGTCCGGGGGAAATATGTATATGTTGTGTACGTGTGGTGATATAAGGGTGTGAATGTGTGCAATCTCTGTGAATGTGTGTATCTGTGTGTGCGTGGGGAGCCATGAGTCTGCATCTGAATGTGTGTGTGTGTCTGCGTATGTGAATGGGGGAATGTGAATGTATCTCTGAATGTGTGTCTGTTCATTGTGAATGTACTTGTGTGTGCATGAATAGGGGAGTGTGTGTACATGTGTGGAGATGTGCATTTCTACGTATGAAAGTGGGGGAATGCATGCATCTGTGAATGTGTGTGAGTACATGTCCATGTCCGTGGAGATGGGGAAATCCACATCTTGAAATGTGATTCCATTAGTATGACCATCTGCACATCTATGAGCGTGTGTCTTTGCGTGAATGTGGGGGAATGTGTGTGTGTGCGCATGTGCTATGTGTGAGTGCAGGAACCTGTGTGCTATCTATGAACACACACATGCTGTGTGTGTGCTTGCACACCTGTGTGTTTGTGGGCCCACACACTGCAGCTGTGCAGGGCACCCCAGGAATGCACAGGGTAGCTGGCTGCAGGGTAAATCTGGTCATGGGGATTCCGATGCCAGGTTCATCTTCCTCATCTGTTCCTCATTCACAAACATATATGGAGCACCTTGTCAATGCTGGACCCTAGGCTGGGCCCTGAGAACCCAGTGCAGAATAAGACCACCAGTGCCCACCTGCGCGCAGACCATGAACAAGACACCCTCTTCTGTGTCCCAAAGCTTCCATCCAAGTCCCAAAGCCAGTCATGCAGTGCATCAGCCTCCCAGGAGAACAAGGGGCATGGCTTGGGCTTTTGCACGCTCAGGAAGCCAGTGACATTTGCCTCCTAGGCACTGCCACCTCCACTCTGTGATCCCCCCTGCCCCCCTGCCACGAGGCACCAGGACCCTCCTCAGTGTCTTTGGGCCCCTTGTCTGATTAGTGCACCGATCATGTATAACGTATCCAATCGACACCTGGCAGTACTGTTCTATCATTAAATAGAAAAGATAACTTCAGTGGAGTGGGTGCCCGTACCATACCTAGAGCTCCGCAAACATTATCTCATTTAGTCCCCAAACGTCCCATGAGCCAGGAGTAACGAATCCCCATTTAGTGAAGAGGCAGATGAAGCCCAGAGAGGTGCAATGAATTTCTCCAAGGCACACGGCTATCAAGTGGCCATATGGGGGTTTGAACTTGTAACCGTCAACTCCAGGGTGCTGCCACTACATGGGTCCTAGTGATTTAATGGGAGTCCGTCGCGCCAGGCCCACCCAAATCCAGCCTTAGCTGACCATCCGAGGTCCGAGGCCCTCCATCCGGAGCAGCTTTCCTGCTGTTTTCTCGGCATGGCTCCTGCCCGGACAGGATTCACATGGAATGGCTGAGGGCCCCTCTGCACAGGTTAGCAGAAAGCACCCCATTAGCTACATGCTGGAAGGGATAAGCCTTGCCAGCTGTGCGTGGCTGGTTTCCAGCCCCATGTCACCCTCCGAAGGAGTCCCTGCATGGTGACCTCCCCACACACTGAGTGTGGCAACCCTGACCTCTGCTCACACAGCACCCAGCTCCCGGCAGACCTTATACGCTGCGCTCTTCCCGCCCCCTGCCCCCGGAGCCTCCAAGGCCCAGCTCAGATGCAGTTTCCCCTGGCTGCACGCCGCCCCTCTGCACCCACCGTCTCTCCCCACTGTCATTCACCTTTGTACCCACCACCGACTAGTCTTTATTAGCTTTATTCGAATTTCACACTTACAGCAGTCCTGAGCGTAGGTACCATTGCCTTCCCCATTTTGCAGATGAGAAAGCCGAGGCACAGAGAGGTTTAGTCACGAATCCAAGATCACACAGCTACTGAAGGACAGAGCTGAGACTCAGACTGAGGGATCTGTCTGGTCTTAAAGTGGCTGCATTTCGCCACTACTGAGCACATTCTCAGGAATGTATTGAGTGACTAATTTTCTGAGGATGTTTATACTTTAAAAGAGGACCAAGTCAAGGGAACGGTGCTTAACCTAAAAGAAGGAATCTACTGGTGGGATTCCAGGCCCTCTGGCTTGAGCTGGGGGCAGACACGTGGGCCAGAGGGGATAGATTTTAGCCATTCAGTGGCATTTAATGTAGTTGTGGTTTTTACAGCCTTGTGCACTGGCCTCAGCTGCCTCTGGCCTCTCTCTCCCTGGGAGCTGAGGGTCGGTAATGAGTGTAAAAAATAAATCTATTACGTGAACCAGTGACATTCTTGGGAATCCTCTTTTCAGCTTTGAAGAAGGTAGAAGAGGGACAGAGTTCTGAGCTTTGCCCTGTGAACGTCTAAAGGAGCATTGTATTTTGAGGATGCAAAGAGGAAGGGAGGCAACCTGGGGGGTAGCTCTCCCCACGGTCATGATCATGATCATGGTCATGGCCGCCATGACAGTCCGATGAGTACTGTGAACTAGGCTACTCTGCCCTGTTTTCCTTCTCAGTTTACTCCCGGGCTTTTCAACCTTGGCACTATTGACTTTCGGGGCTGGATCATTTTTTTGTTGGGGTTGGGAGCCATGCTGTGCCTTGTAGGATATTTAGCAGGGTCCTTGACCTCTAGCCATTAGTTGCCAGTAGCAAACTCCCTCTCCTCTGTTATAACTACCAAAAATGTCTTCTGACATTGCTGAGTCCCCCCGGGGTGGGTGAGAACCACTGCTGTACTCAGAAATCTAAAGAATGGTATGTTATGGGGTGCCTGGGTGGCTCAGTCGTTAAGCGTCTGCCTTCGGCTCAGGTCATGATCCCAGCGTCCTGGGATCGAGCCCCGCATCGGGCTCCCTGCTCCGCGGGAAGCCTGCTTCTCCCTCTCCCACTCCCCCTGCTTGTGTTCCCTCTCTCGCTGTTTCTCTCTCTGTCAAATAGATAAATAAAAATCTTAAAAAAAAAAAAAAAAAGAATGGGGTGTTAGCTTCCCCAGTGAGGAAAAGAATGGAAGAATGTGTCTTGAGTATTCCTTTCCTTGAAAAATCCAGAGCCCTCACACCTGGGAAATGCCCTCTTGTGAAAGCCAGTTCTTCTTTCCGTGCTGCCAAAATTACCCAGGGAGTCCCCTCTCTGGTGGGGGGAGGGAGCTATTCACAGGTTGTCATGACTTTATGACCAAGGCAGCCCCATCAGTGCTGGGAGGCCCGCACTGCCCGAATTCCTACCATGTGCCGGGCATCATGCGAAGTAAACAGAGGCTCTCTGTTCATCCTGTGGGTTTGGAATGTCGGAAAGACAGGGGGCAGAGCTGTTCCTAAGTGCTTCATCCCCAGAGAATTAGACAAAGAACTAACAAGGGAATCATAACTAAAATAACAGGAATAATAATTAAAATAATTTAAGTAACAGTCCTCGGCATTTATTAGGGATGAGGGATGTTGCAAGCTTCATCCCCTTTAGTGCTCGCCACCAGACCAGGAGGTTGGTGCTATCAAGAAAACCCAGGACTAGACGTGGTAAGAAACTTGACCAAGGGCACACAAGCAGGTAAGTGGAGGAGCCGTGCCTTGAATCCAGCAGGTTTGAGCTCCAGAACCTGTGGGGATTTTGGCATCCATATAAAAGGGCTGAAGAAATTCTATGCAAACAGCCATATACCCACCACCTAGATTATACAATTAATATTTCGTTATATATGCTTTATTACATATCCATCCACTCACCACTCATCAAGCCATTTTATTTGTTTTTCTGTGTGTGCATTTCAAAGTAAGTTGCGGATACCGATACATTTTACCCCGAAACATATCAGCCTGTGTAATTTTAACTAGGGTTTAATATTCGTTTATAGCTTTTTCTAAGATAAAATTTTCATCTATAAAATGCACACATCTTAAGCACAACAATGCGTAAGTTTTTGACAAATGCATACATATACTTGTTCCACATGCCTCCATCAAGATATTGCACATGGGGCATCTGGGCGGCTCAGTCGTTAAGTGTCTGCCTTCGGCTCAGGTCATGCTCCCAGGGTCCTGGGATCGAGCCCTGCATCGGGCTCCCTGCTTCTCCCTCTCCCACTCCTCCTGCTTGTGTTCCCTCTCTCGCTGTATCTCTCTCTGTCAGATAAATAAATAGGGCTCCTGGGTGGCCTAGTTGGTTAAGAGACTCCCTGCAGCTCAGGTCATGATCCTGGAGTCCCTGGATCGAGTCCCGCATCAGGCTCCCTGCTGGGCAAGGAGTCTGCTTCTCCCTCTGACCCTCCCCCCCTCTCATGTGCTTTCTCTCTCTCTCATTCTCTCTCTCAAATAAATAAATAAAATCTTTAAAATAAATAAATAAATAAATAAAATCTTTAAAAAAAAGATATTGCCAATTACTGTCTCCCGTTAAAGTTCCTGCCTCCATAGCACAGAAGCAGCTAACACTTCCAACTCTTTTCCCCCACTATGAATTCATTTAGTCTGTTCTAGAACTTTCTGGAACATGAACTCAGACAGTATATCTGTCTTAGGCTTTTTTCACTCAGCATAATGTTTCTGAGATGCATCCGTGTTATTATAGGTGTCCATAGTCTGGTCCCTCTTCTTGCTGAATTCCACTATATGACTATACCTCAGTTTGTCTGTCCATTCTCCTATGTCTGAACACCCAGGCTATTTCCAGAATTTTTACTATTATGAATTAAGTGGTTGTAAACATTCTTGCCCAAGACTTTCGATGGATATATGCTTGTATTTCTCTTGGCTAAATTAATACCCAGCACCAGAATGCTGTGTTATCAGATTGCTCTATGTTCAGTTATATAAAAAACTGCCTCACGTTCCCAAAGTGATAGTACCATTTTTTGCTCCCATCAACGATGTGAGAGTTCCAATCATTTCACATCCTCACCAACAATTAATGTTGTTAGTCTTTTTAGTTTTAACCATTCCAGTGAGTGTGTAGTGAAGCTCTTTAATTTTCGTTTCAAGTTGCGTTTTCCTGATGACTGATGATGTCGAGCACCCCTTCACGTGTTCATGGGCATTCGTGAATTCTCATACACTTTATGAGACTTCTGTTCAAGTCTTTTGTCCTTAAAAAAAATCAAGTTGTTTGTCTATTTGATTTTGAATTGGAGGAGTTCTATATATATTCTCAATGCCAGTCCTATGACAGATAGGTATTTTGAAGTCTGTGGTTTTAACCTTCAGGAGGTCAGAGGAGACAGAGAGCCCTGGAGTATTCAGACTGTTCATGCCAAAGTAGGAGACCCTTCAGGTTGGCATGAGACACATCCTTGTCTCCCCTCTGCATCTCAACCCGTGGCTGGGTAGACCACCATGACAAGGGCTCTGCACGCTCGGGAATAGGTGGGGTGAGAGAATAAAGAGCCGGGAGAAGGACGTGAAAGGCGTGGGAGTGGGGTTTGGTGCAAGAAAGGAGTTGTATGAAGTTGAGCTAGGGAAGCTGTATTCCACATTCAGCTCCCCTCCTAGATGCCGGTTTCCCTCACATCGAGGTATTTACAGACACTTTCGTGCTGTGCCCTGTACATTTGGGGTCTGAGATAGTCACTTCTGCCGTTCAACAAATATATCTGGCTCTCCTTCTTCCTTACTTCCTACTACGTTTCCTTGTCTTCTTTGCAGTTAGCATGGCCCCGTGACTTGCTTCGGCCAGTGAAATGTGAGCAGAAGTGACTTCCAGGCAGGACAACTTGAGAGCTGGTACGATTCTTGCTTCCCATGTTCCCTTCGCACTGCTGAGGTGGTCATGGTGGATGGGTCTCTGAGTGATTAGAGCAGAGCCCCCTGCTGACATGACATAGATATGTAGCATTAGTATGAAATCACCTTTTGCTGAGATCTTGCAGTTGGTTGTTACTGAAGCCTAGACTAGCCTGACTGATCGTCGATCACTTTCTCGTTCTATCGGCTGGCTAAGGAGTACAAGGGGACTCGTATGACCCGGCTATCTTCCATCCCTCATCTTTACACATGTGCCTTCACTAGTCTGTGAAATTGACAGCCTGATTATCCTACAGCAAATAAACAAATGTACCAGTTGGAACCTGATCTTACCATTAAGTTTCTTCTCTCCTCTTGCCTTTTTTTTTTTTAAACAATAGGAAAGTGGTTTTGATTTTTAATGTATGACAACCGGCAAGTAAATTAGGGCAAATTTTAATTCAGGCAATAACAAAATGGAATTCTGTTTTGAAATAGGGATGAAAGAGTATAGAAATCATGTGAACTTACAGCTCCTCATGGGATCCTCAGGGGTTGCATTGGCAAGCTAAGCAGAATCTTCCCTGAGAAGATAGGAGCCAGGAGAAGCCCAGTATCCTGGTTGCTGGAAGATTCTTCTTCTCAGAGATGTCTAAGATCCGGGATTCAGATCAGCCACAGAGGAGGATGGGATCAATCAGAGCTGAATGCAGCTTCTTCTCTCTTGCAACCAAGCCCCATAATCGTGGCTGATATTTCTCAACCAATTCTTGCCCATTAATGACCAGCAGATCCATAATTTTCCCCATGTTGGCTGGTCCAGTTTCAAACTAATGGTTCATTAAATGTTCCAGACTCTTTAGCATATACAACGAGTGTTTACAAAGGGCCTAGCGCTTAGCTTCGGGAATTAAAGAGTAATAAGAGTCCAACTGATTCTACACAATTCAGCAGATATTTATTGATTGCTTTTACAGGGCCCAATAATCACGGTTTATGTACCAAACAGCCCAAAATAAAGTGAGTGGGGTCGGGTTAAATCCCAGAGATGAGAAGTGTCAACGGAGAACCAACGGGCCATTCTTTTTCATCAGCAAATGCTCACAGATCAGCCTTCTCCATTGCTCCAGGGAAACAATGGCAACCACACATCAGAACTTGAGGGATCCTGATGCAGGCGGTGATGTTTTCAATTGTGATGGCAATTCACACTCCCCCCAGCCTGGCTCTTTCAGGAGCTTGGCCTCTGGACCTGAGCTCATTTTTGTGGCTATATCAATATCCTTCGGGATGGTCCAGCTTGGATACAATGCATAACGATCTACTATTGCGATTACCATTCATTTTGCAATTTTCTTTCAATCAAAAGAGTTAGGCTTAAGGGTGCCCCCCTACCCAACTCCCCAAGGCGGAGATCTTAATTCCCTGGGCTGGGAGCTCCTGAGGAATACACATGGAACTGATTTACTGGCCAGACAGCTTAACGGCAGAGAGAATTAACACGAAAGAAACTGGTTTCTCTGCTGGCTGGTTTTCTAGACTGTGTGTATACGGCTAACAGCATGAACGCCAGGCACGGTGGAGTACTCTCCCTTTATGACCTCATTTAATCCCCACAACAACCTGGGAGTGTTGCTTTTATCCCCATTTTATGAATGAGGAAACTGAGGCCCAGATTGAGGGCCACTGAACTTGTCCATGGCAGAGTCCTTGCTCTCAATAGGTTTGACTCTACAATCATCGTTAAACTTGAAGAAAATTGTATGGGAGCCGGGGTAGGAAGAGGGGCATAAAGGGGATTGCAGGCTTCCAGGCAACCGGCTGTGCTCTAAAGTAAGCCCAGGGGTCACCCTTGAACAAATCTAGGCTCTATGTTCTGAGAGCAAGGTAAAAGGGCATTTAAAAAAAGTAACATAAGTGATTTATAATTATTATATATTTAGTAATCTCCAAGACTCAGTATGATGAAAAGGGAAAATCATAATACGTGTAGTATGAATTGCATTTGTGTAACAATAGGAGATGTTTTTATCATCAATATGTATATCAGTCTGAAGAAAAAGGCAGAAAGTTACTAGAAGGTTGTGAACAAAATTGTGTTTCCCTCTAAGGAGGGAAGCACAATGGACGGCATGGTGAAGAGTGAACTTCCCCATTCGGCTCTGTGTGGAATGACAGTTCACTCTGACTTTTTTTTTTTTTTTAAATGCATCCATGTATTATTTATATAATATTTAAAAACACATCGGTATTAAAAAGATACCAACGTGTGTTGGCAAGGGCGTGGAGTGGCTGGGATTTGGGCTGTGAAATGATGCAGCTACTTTGGAAAACAGTTGGGTGGTTCCTGAAAATGCCAACCATAGAACAACCATATGACCTAGGAATTCCATCCATCCCCAAAGTGGTACGTTCATCGCTGCATTATTCATAATAGCCCCAGAGTGAAAACAATCCAAATGTCCATTGACTGATGAATGGAGAAATAAAATGCAGTATAGCCATGCAATGGAATATTATTCAGCCACAAAAAGGAACAAAGTACTGACACCTGCTACAAAATGGGCGAACCGTAAGGACACTGTGTGAAGTGAAAGAAACCAGACACAAAAGACCCAATATTGTACAATTCCATGTATATGCAATGGCCAGGGTAGGCAAACTATGGAGACAGGGAGTAAATGAGTATTTGCAGAGGACTGGCGTGGGGGTGGAGATGATGGGGAGTGATTACTGATGAGTTTGAGGTTTCTTTTTGGGGTGATGAAAATGTTCTAAAGTAGATTTCCATGATGATTGCCCAATGCTGAAAATGTTAAAAACTGGAGTGCCTGGGTGGCATAGTCGATTAAGCATCCGACTCTTGGTTTCGGCTTGGGTCATAATCTCGTGGTCATGAGATTGGGCCCTGTGTCGGGCTCTACAATCAGCAGGGAGTCTGCTTGAGGTTCTCTCTCTCTCCCTCTGTCCCTCCTGCTGGTGCTCTCACTCGCTCTCAAATAAATAAATAAGTCTTAAAAAAAAAGAAAATGTTAAAAACCACTGAACCACCATTCTTTAAGTGGGTGAATTTTATGATATGTGAAATATATCACGATAAACTGTTATTTTAAAAATCTGTGCCATGCCTGTCATTAATTGTTACAGATGATAACATTTTAAACACCATTTTCAGATTATAAATGATATACGTTTCTTATGAAACATTTAGATAATCTAGAGCAGCATAATTAAGAAAATAACAATCAGGGGCACCTGGGTGGCTCAGTCGTTAAGCGTCTGCCTTCGGCTCAGGTCATGGTCCCAGGGTCCTGGGGTCGAGCCCCACATCGGGCTCCCAGCTCCCAAAAATTGGCAATAAAATGACACGTGTTTCCTTCCAACTGCAACTCCCAGTCCTCACCGGTGATAATAAGTTTCATCAGTTTCATATGTAGGCCTCTAAGACTTTTCCATGCACATATAAGCATGCAAAATATATGTGTGTGTGTGTGTGTATACACATATAATTGTGTGTGTGTCCTTTTGAAAATAATTCCAGAATACACACTATCGTGGCTCTTGACTTTTAAAAGCAAATAATTTATCTTGTAGATTTTACTACATCGACACCTATAGATCTAGTCTATCATTTTAAGAGCTGCATAATATTCCAGAACGTATTGGTTCTCTTTTCTTCCTGGTTTCTCCCATGTTTTCCTTTTGTCAACATTGCTGCTTCCTCCAACACTGCGTGTAGTCATGGGTGACTTCTTAGGAGGGGGATCTCCAGGTCAGACGTAAACAAGGACGAGAGCCTGTTCATCCAGACCCTGTCCCAAACATTTGTCTTGTCTTGATTTAAATAGCTAGTTCCTACCCATGCTATAAAACTCAAAAGCACACGGAGCACAGTTCCATTTCTGGTTCTTTATTTAGGAAATGAAAACACCAACTCCAAAAGATATTTGCGCCCCCACGTTCACTGCAGCATTATTTACAAGAACCAAGACAGGGGAACAAACTAAGGATGCCCTGATGGATGAATGAGTAAAGAAGATGTGGGATGTATACATAGTGGAATATTACTCAGCCATAAAAAAGAATGAAATCTTGCCATTTAAGACAGCATGGATGGACCTTGAAGGCGTTATGGTAAGTGAAATAAGTCAGACAGAGAAGGACAAATACCATTTGATCTCGCTTACCCATGGAATCTGAAAACAAAAGAAAACACAACAAAAGAAAACCCAAGCTCATAGATACAGAGAACGGATTGGAGGTTGTCAGAGGGTGGGAGTAGGGGGGGCAAAATGGGTGAAGGTCCTCAAAAGATACAAACTTCCAGTTATGAAATAAATAAGTCCTGAGGATGTTATGTATAGCGAGGTAACTATAGTTAATAATACTGTATTGTGTATTTGAAGTTGTCAAGAGAGTAGATCTCGGAAATTCTCACTACACGAATATATTCACAATATATACAAATATTGAATCATTACTTTGTACACCCGAAATTAATATAATATGTCAATTATATTCCAATAAGATAGAACATTTCCTCTCAGAAAATATCAAATCGCTTTTAGAAGTGAAATAGTAAAATAGCTCCCTTATCCTAAGATTAGGCAGTGAGGCAAAGAGTATTTTGCAACTCTATAAAGAATTTTATAATTGGGGTGGTAATACTGGAGAGGAACGATTTAACTATACACACACACACACACACACGCATGCACGCACGCACGCACGCAGATAGCGCGGTTAAGTAGAAAGTTGCTGGGATTTTGAGTCCGACAGGTTGGATGCGAATCTCAACTCCACCACTTACAAACCATGAACCTAAGTCATAAAATCTCTCCAAACCCCAGCTTCCCAGGCTATGAACTCGGGATAACATTGCCTACCTTGCTGTTTTACAGGCAGCAAGACCAGACTAGGATAGGGCAAGAGACATACATCTGGGGAGCAAAGTTGAAGGGGGCACCAAAATCCTCATTAATCAAGATAAATACAATTTTTTAGGCAGCATTTCAAAACTCAAACTCATAAACTCTGGTGTGAGAGCTGGCCACTGGTTTTTGTACATACAGTTTCCCTGGATTTAGAGACGGATTATGCCAAGCCTCTCGTTCAGCGTGACATTCAGAAATAGGTGTCTTTCAGGTGAATCCTGGAGCTCGGGTGTTTGCTGAATCCTTGGATCACCAAATACTTAATTTGAAATGTTCTCTGGTGACTCCTGTGTTCATCCTCTCCCCCTTCCCACCCCCCACTCCCATTGCTCACAACAGAAATGGGGCTCCCTCCTCCAGCCATTTATCAGAGTGGCAGATTAAAATTATGTAACAGGAAGTTTTCTGTTCATATTGTAATATAAGCGAATCACCAGCTTTCTATTGATAATTCATTATGTGTTGCCGTTGTCTCGCCGCAGCTCTGAAATGCTTTTTGCCATAATGATTTTAAACCCTACTTCTGTAATGGCCTCCCGACGGCGTCACTCAGCCCCCCTTCCATGTACAATAATATTATTCTGCAATCCGTCTTGGGAGAATGCTTAAAAGCTTTCTCTCATTTTCTCCATTTAACTCATGTATTATCTGAGTTTTACATTAAATGGCCATTCTTAATATCCCATGACACATCACCTCTTTTCTAGAGAGGACACTGATACAGTACTTACCCGATTCCAGAATCGATGCTAATCAAATCACGCTTTCCCACTTCAGCTGAGAGCAGTTCGTTGGGTGCAGCAGTATTTAATCTGGAGAAGGAACTTATGAAAGAGAACAAAACAATTTAAGCTGCAGTTGGTTAAATGCGAACGCTGTTGATGCAATTTGTTTTATAAAAAGGAATTAGCAGATATTGAAGTCAAGTTGCGGAATGAAGGTCAAAAACGCCTAGCTTTATTGTCCGAGTACAACCAACAACAATGCTTTTTTAAAAGCCTAATCTGGGCAAATTGCAGATAAACATTTGAGTTTTTCTGTGAAAGAAGAAAGGCTACAGCTAAGGCTTTAAATCTACACTATGATCTAGTAATTTGAAAACACTGAAATCCATCCTTGAAATCCTGATACTTCACTCAGGGCTTGCTCCGCGCTGCTTAATCTGTGTTTCCCACCACCGCCTTGAGCAAGAAGCTAGAAAGGCCACTTTCGGCACCTATTTTAAGGAAGAAAGATCGTCTGATCCTTGGCTCACCTTCCCTGTAGAACTGAAACACAAAACGGAAAAAGTTGCAGCCCAAATTCCTTTAAGGTATAAAGGGACAGAACTGTTGCCTCGAGGGCCTCGGGCCGGGAATATTTTCATTTGAAGAGTCAGAGACCTCCAAACCTGGAGGCTGATTTCTTTCTTGTGCGTAGAGAAAGTTCCATCTCACTAATGGATCGGCGGCAAGGACTCGGGATGCGTTTGGAGGCCAGGAATGGAGAAGATGTTCATTTCAATCTGAGCGGCAGTGAGTGGGACAGAGGACGATGAAATCATCCATCCTTGCGACGTGGGCACCAGCCCTGAGGGGAACGGGCGAGCTTGACTGACCCATCCAGGATCTGAGTGCTGGCGACCCAAAGAACAAGAAGTGGAGGTTCCCCAAGCTTTGCAGCCAAACTGATGTAGGTTTGAGTTCTGTCTCTGCCACGCAGCAGCTGTGTGACTTTGGGCGAGTCACCTGACCTTCCTGAGCCTCACTTTCCTTATCTGTGTAAGGTAGACATCAATATCTACCTTGCAGGGTTGCAGGGAAGATGGCAGATGTAAGTAAAGCACCTTGGACAGTATCTGGCACGTGGTAGGTGCCCAGCAGAGCGGTCGTTCCATAGCGTTCCATGTGGCCAGCATCGTCTAGATGTCCTTGCACGTCCAATTGTAACTCGATGAATTGCGATCGCTGAAATTTCAAACAGCTAATTGGATTGCAAATTGACTTGTTTATTCCACTTAAAAACAACAGACAAATACATTGTGAAATTAAAATTATGGGAGGATTTCATATAATGGAGTTTGTTTTGCACTTTAAAAATTAATCTTCAAAAACTCCATTTTGCCATTTTCGGTTGCCAGGGTGTCATTGGCAAGGACCCCCCAGAGAGAGAGAGAGAGAGATGCTTTGCCATCTCCTTGATCCAAAGGTATTTATTTTATTTTATGCTTGCATTCTGGCTCGCGGAGCTACTATGCTGGCATCATGTTGGATGATAAATCCATTTGTTTGGGCAACTTCAGGAGGGAAATTTGCCCAGAAAACTGGCTGGAGCTGGCTTTGGAAAAAGCCAAATTAGGTCTCCAGCAGACTGGGGTCCCTTCCAAATGAGTTCCCAGTGGGCAGGGAGTGTTCACTGCTGTACGGTGTGCAGCCTCCGCCGAGAGCCCCCAAACCGTGTTAAACAAAGAAGACCCGGCCATTGGCAGTTGCATCGATTGGCAGATATCAGATTGCATTCCTTTGTCTGCTGCCCGGCTTATTTTCCTACCCCCGGGTCCAACCTTTGTAGAGGAACAAGCTTAAATGCTGACAAATTTCCCCCTCCATAAGAAATTGCTCCTGCAATTTGTCTTTTTAGCTGAGCTTCTGTGGGCCTGCGTAGCATACAAAAAAAAAAAAAAAAAATGTTGTCCTTGTCACCTGCCATTTTTCCAGCCAGCCTGACACCCCCGGGCTCCCCAAC